>NC_089500.1:65534363-65890515 GCF_036850765.1 Saccopteryx bilineata
ATAACAGTTTTATTGATTTTTGTCAAGTATTAATATTTTTTCACTAATATTTTAAAACTCACAATCTAGTTTTGTGTACCTCTTTTATTGTTCTTATTTAAGTATTAAATGCATGAAATAATAAACTACCTTTCAGAATATTGTTTTTTTATACTTCAAACAGTCATTAGGGCAGAGAACCAGTTGTTAATTTATTTGAATCCCACCACTGCTCCCACCCTGTCTCTCCCTAATGCTGCCAATTCCACACGCTCTTCATGTGACTCTAGCCCTTCTAGCTCTTCCTCCACTGGAGCCCAGGGTAAGTGGCTGTGAACAAGATTTCATGCATTGGCTTTTTAAAAAGATGCCTGCCTCTCTGAGATTTCCTGTCTCTCATGCAGACAGAAACTTCACCTCTTTTTACTGCCACATGCTATGCCGACCCCTCTTCCAGGCTCTGGTGCTCCAGGCTGGAGCATCTGGCCTGAGGCTTAGGACCCACACCTCTCAGGGGAACCCTCCCTGCAGCAGAGATATCCCTCTGGCAACTCAGCTGTTGCTCACACGTGGAAGTGGGTGCCTCTCCTTTCTTCTCTCTGCACTTTCTACCAATCTTGATGTGGCTTTTTCTGTAAATCCTTGGTTATAGACTCCTCTTCATCTAGTCCTGAGTTGGTTTTTCAAGATAATTGTTCTTAAATTTAGTTATAATCTCAGGTTTGTACTGGGTGGAACATCCATCTACCTACTCTGTCACCATCTTGTGTGGACAGAAAAGGCCACATGCTAAGCCTGACAAGCTCAAGGAAAGCCTGCATGGTGGCCTTACAGACTCTGGGACCTAAAGTAAACACACAGGATGGTCTGAAATGAAAACTTTCTAATTAAAATCGGTTCATGGTGGGTAGTCATGTCCTAGGGAAGTATTTTTCTCTAACAAAGGTCAATGCTTACCTTAATTGAGCCTGTCTGTTGCTTTTGCATCTGCAATAACATACCTGATAACATACCTTTGCAATGTAAGAGTAATCATCTTTTCCTGCCTGCCTCAGGGTGCAGCCAGCCCACCAGAGCAGAAACCACATTGATTGTTAACTGTTAACTATCTCATACCTGCCTATGTAAAAGAAGTTTGAGTATATACACTTTTACTTTTTATCCAGTCCCAGAGATTTCCCAGTTTTGCTTTCTCCTGCCTCCTAATCTATCACCAATCAATTTTGTATAACCCCATTATGTCCTCCTTTTTTATTCTAATGTATAAAATAAGTGGTGAAACCGCTATTTTCTGGAGCATCTTCTCAAACCATTGAGGGTTTGCTTCCCTGCAACTGTTGACAGTTTGACTCAAATAAACTCATAAGAATTCTTAGAAGTTTGGACATTTCCTATGTGGACACTTGGATCCACTGCCCAGCTTTTATACACTGTTTCAACTGTGTGGCTTTTGTGGGGGCGAAGACCTATGGCATACCCTCAGCTGAGCCCTGGCGCATGCTGCCAGGCACACTGCCACTCACAAACAGTCCTAAGCCTGGGATGACCCTGAGCCCGGCAGTGCCCAGGGAGAACATGCTCTGCCTCAGGGACAAGCCAGAGGAAAGGGACTTCATAAAATTGCATTTCGCTGCCTGGGAAATCAAACTCAAACTTCTATTCTCAGCCTTTTCCAGACCACCCACATGTGAACATCTTTCAGCTTGGGGCTGGAGCTAATATTTTTAGAAATAGTTACTGGTTTGGAATCCACCCCAAAGCTCCAGTTCATCCTCAAACTTGGCCTCATGCCATACTTAGGCATTCAGGTTGATGTGCCTGATACTGATAGCCATTCCTCACATTTCTGTTTCCCAAGGCCACCTTGAGATAACTCTACCTCCCCATTCTCCTCACAAACACATGCGTGTACACATTCACATACACATACATACACGTACATATACATGTACACACATACATATCAGTCATTCCCGGCAGGCATTGCCAAACAGAAGACCAACAATATTGTGCCCTAAAACTATACACTTTTGCTTTGAATGATGAAAGTGTTGATGTTGGTTCAGAAAACTCAGGACATGAGGGTTTTCCTCTTGTTCTGACCTGTGCTCCATTAGCGGCCCTTGAACCCACATTTTCCTCTGTCTCACTGTTGTCTTGTGAAATATGGATAATAAGATTATTTACTTCTTCTTAATGAAATTAATGAATCAAATGCTTGCAAGATGTGTTTAAAAGTTTGTTGGAAATTTTAAAATAAATTCTTCCAAAACCATCTCCTCAAAACTCCAATTTATTAAATTTCTTAGTTTGAAATTAAACGCAAGTCTCCAATGATGCTAAGAAGGAACAAGGTCACAAGTGTGTGATCTGCCGTAGACATATCATAAACTTTGGAAACAACTCTGTTTAGCTCAACTCATGGAAATTATATCTGTTTCTTCATTTTCACATTAGCAGAAACATGCAGTCCACTTCATATGACATTTATTCAAGGTTATGATAACAAACTAACCGTCTCTCCCAATGATGCATCTGTTCCGGTCTCGCTGGCCCAAGGTCTATTCACTGACTTTTCTTTCAAACCTCATTCGTTCTCAGGCATTTCAGCCAGAAAGTTTCTTCTTCAAAACTGAAGGTAAGTACATTTTTTAGTATTTTCTTAGGTTCTTAAATGTTTGGGAATGATAAATAGAACAGTTAGAAACAAGTCTGAGAAAGGTTATATTCAGAATTCTTCCTAATAGCTTATCCTTTTCATCATAATTTTTCATTCTTCCTGAGGGAATATATCATTTTTATAATTGATTTATAACAATAAAATCTATTACTTGTTTTTCTAATTAAATCAACCTTCCCTGTTAATGTATTTATTTGCTTGTTTATATTCTTAGCCTTTATATTATCATCAAGCTCTACTGAAGGGTTATGACCGGGTTTTCCCTAATGGAAATAGGGGTGAAAAAATTATGCTTCTTTGGCCTTGCATAAGAGTCGCTCTTTTAAAAAGCATGACAGTTTTGCTATCATGGCACTCAGAAAAGCTGGTATACAGGTGGCTTCTTGAAATTCTGCCAACAGGATATGCATGTAGATTATTTGTGATTCCGGGCGATGTACACTCTCTCTGCCTTTCTTGTCCATCTATAGTTCTCTGACTTCCCTGGCGGCAACACAGAGTATAGTATAAATAAGAATTAAAAGCATGTCCATTATCACAAACTCCTTCAAAGTGTTTATCACTTAGAAAGCCGTGCAGCCTCTGCAGAGTTGAGACATTCACTCTTTGGTTCTGTCATGGAAGACATAAATTCTTTAGGATAAAGGTCCCACTCTTTTCATAAAAACAGCTAGTCGTTACATTTTCATTTCCCTAGGCTGCCTTGAGATAATCCTACCACACTTTCTCCTCCCAAACATAAGCATGTACACACATACACATGTACACATACATGCATATACATGTACACACATACACATATATGCACACACACGAAGTCCTAAAGGTATAGGAATGGCAAGACCCTGAGAAAGATTGGGAAGAGGCGAGCTCCCTTCAGCGCACTCTGAGCAGAAGTGCAGAAGGTGGTGACAAGCTGTGGTTGCTCATTCATGTATTTATCAAAAATGTCCACTGGCTACTTCATGCCAGGCCTTGCTGCAAGCCCCAGCCAGAGTGCCAGCTGCCCGCCTCTAGGAGCACTAGGGGACAAACAGACAGCCACAGCATCCTGTATCTCTCATGGCAGAGTAAGTGTTTTGCTTCAACTGAGCTTTCACTGCCTCAAAGAAACTTAGGATAGTTCAGTGTAAAAAAATTTAAGGCATTTTATTATTTATCTTGTTCATTTTTCTAGCTATGCTTCCCATCTGAACTTAATGGCTAACTAACCTTTACTAAGATTTTTTTTTTTCAGTGTAAGCAGCACTTATTTTGCACTGATTGTGCAAATATTGCAATGGCCAGGTTCTCTGCTAGGCATCAAGCATACGGAGATGGCAAGGACAGTTCTCATCCTAAATAACTCAGAATCCATTCATGAGGGAAGACCATGTGCTTTTCTGTGAATAAGGCCATCAGAGAAAGAAAGACAAATAGTATAGAGGAGCACAGATGGGGAGCCCTTTCATTCTCCTTTGAGAAAGGGGAGGCCATTTAAGAACATCTGCACAATGACAAGAATGCGTGTGTTGATCATGAAAAGGTGATGAAAGTGGGGAAGGGACATTACGTGGCCATCATACCACCATGACAAGAAAGAGCAGAATGAGGCTGCCTCATACTCCAAAATACTAGGTCAGTTCAAGGTCCCTTATTATTGATGCTAGACAGAATTTAAAATAGGGCGTGCATTGAATTCAGAAGAGCCATTATTTATTACTAATGAGCACTGCCACATGAATAGCCACACTGTAGAGGCAGACATGCTTCTATTCAGTAACATCAAGAAATTGGCTTTAGCTGGTGAAGGTAATTCAGTGCTAGCAAAGACTGTTGGGATAGCTCAGGATCAGTAAGTGAAACAGAAATTTATCTATTTTCTCCTTGCCTTTTCTTTCAACAGAATACTGATTATCCACAAGTCTTATTATGATGCTATTTTATTTCATTTTATTTAGCACAAAAACAGCCTTAGAGTCAGTAGCAGCTAGTCCCCAGGATCTCCCACCACTCGTGCCCAAACTAGCACGCCCCTTACATTCCCATGTGCTTGGGGGAGGGGAAGCAGAACCAGCACCTAGTCAGACTGCCTCATGGACTGAAATTCTGCTGCTTCCACTTATGCCAGCTTTCAGGGCCTGTTTGGAAAAAGGAGAAAGCATGGGCCTTGGAACAAAGCACATTTAGCAGCTGAATACCTTGAGCAAGCTATTTAACCTCTCTGAGCCTCAGTTTTCTCTTCTATAAAATTGGTAGGTTAGCAGAAATTAGGAATAATATCCCTTATATTTGATTAGAGCATTGAAAGAGAATACCTTGGGCTGCACATCCTCCCTGACCTCTAACTCAAAGACCACTGTAAGAGAAGCCATGGCAAAACCAAATTGTCTTTATTTTTTTTTTTCTGTATTTTTCTGAAGCCGGAAACGGGGAGAGACAGTCAGACAGACTCCCGCATGCGCCCGACCAGGATCCACCCAGCACGCCCACCAGGGGGCGATGCTCTGCCCACCAGGGGTGATGCTCTGCCCCTCCGGGACATTGCTCTGTTGCAACCAGAGCCACTCTAGCGCCTGGGGCAGAGGCCGAGGAGCCATCCCCAGCGCCCGGGCCATCTTTGCTCCAATGGAGCCTCGGCTGCGGGAGGGGAAGAGAGAGACAGAGAGGAAGGAGAGGGGGAGGGATGGAGAAGCAGATGGGCGCTTCTCCTGTGTGCCCTGGCCGGGAATCGAACCCGGGACTTCTGCACGCCAGGCCGACACTCTACCACTGAGCCAACCGGCCAGGGCCCCAAATTGTCTTTAAAGTGAACTTTAGAATGCAATGATGCCTTGGCAACTTCTTTTCATCTGTTAGAATATTAATTAAACTTGCTAAACACACATTGGGGTCCTACACAGTAGACAATGAGTTACCTGCAGTAGGCAAGCCACCATGTAGCAGCCATGACTCATTATCAAGTCACCATAACATTACCTGTTCTTTCTCAGGTGTGTGTCTTATCTCCTCAGTTAGATTTTGGTGGCCACTATGCTGTTTCCTATCTTTTTTATTCCCAACCACATATAACCTAAAGTTGTATCCTAAAAGGTGTTTTTTAAAAGCCAATTTTTTAATGCAATTACTTGGATTAAAGCCAAAAGATCCTAAAGCTTTCCTCCCTCCTAATCCTTCCATAAACCCACTCATGCCATGTCCCTTGGGTAACAACCGCCCTGTTAGCTAACAGCCCTTCATCCCCTGGAACTGAGACCCACTGTAGACTATACAAAGGCAGTGACCCCTAGTTCTTCAACACTCCAGAGCAAGGTCCAGAGACCACAAGCTGCCCAACATGCTCATAATGGCCCTGGGGTCCCGTTAGGCTGGGGTTAGCTCACTTCCCAAAGGTAGTGAGTGATACCTGAAGCCAGGTGAGGCGAAGAAAGCATTGAGTCAACCATCCAAAGATATAAAGTAAGTTTAAAATTCTTCATCTGGAAAAGGAAAGCAGTTGTTCACTATTGTTTTATTTAATGACATTTGTTCAGCTCACTGAACCAGTCAAAAACTATTTCATGTTTTTGCAAAAGAAAGACGATTTGGATCTATTTCAGGGATGGGAATCAAAACAGAACTGTTTAGTGAAGAATCTAATATTCATTTTTAAGGTATACTACGACACATTTATTCAATTAAAAAAAGTGTCCTTCAATAGAGGATTGGATAAAGAAGATGTGGTACATATATACAATGGAATACTACTCAGCCATAAAAAATGATGACATGGTGACATTTACAACAACATGGACAGACATTGAGGACATTATGCTAAGTGAAATAAGTAAATCAGAAAAAGCTAAGAACCACATGCTTTCACACATAGGGGGATATAAAAATGAGACTAATGAACATAAATAAAAGTAAAATGGTTACCAGGGGGAGGGTGTTGTAGGTGGGGAGGGGAGTAAAGAAGGACAAATATATGGTGATTGAAAATGATTTGACTTTGGCTCATGGGCAAATAACACAATGAACAGTTCAAATGTTATAGAAATGTTTACCTGAAACTTGTGTACACTGATTGATCAATGTCACCCTATTAAGTTTAATTTTATAAATAAAATTTTTAAAAGCTCTAAGAAAGGAGCTTTGAGCCCCAGAAAAGCCACAAAAAAGAATGAACTCCTACTGTTTGCAACAGTATAAATGAATCTAGAGCAGGGGTCTCAAACTCACAGCCCGCAGGCCGCATGCGGCCCGCCGAACAATTTTGTGCGGCCTGCAGACTAATCCACGAAGTTCAAAATATTTTGGATAAAATTAAGTAAGCCTAGGGGCCTACTTGTATTTTTTATTTCTCTAGCATCCTAGCTAGATATTAGCTTAGTTAACAGCAGTTGTGATGCAAACTACAGTTTCTGGTCGTTTTGTGACACTGAGTAAACTGCATGTACGATTGTGCTTGTTGTACTGATTTTTTTTTGTTTTCAACTGCAGTGAGAAAAGTGTTGTGTAACAGTTGCCTTTTGTAGACCTAGTGCGGGCCGCCGAACGGCTGTGATCTTGCTCTGCGGCCCACATGCTGAGTTGAGTTTGAGACCCCTGATCTAGAGGGTGGCGGCTAAGTGAAGTAAGATAGTCACAGAAAGGCAAGTACAGTATGATCTCACTTATATGTGGAATCTAAACAAGCTAAACAAACAAAACGAAAACTGACAGGTGCAGGGAACAGACTGATGGTTGTCAGAGGGGAGGTGGGTTGGAGGACTGGATGAAAAAGGTAAAGGGATCAAGAAATATAAATTGGTAATTTCAAAATAGTCACAGGGATGTAAAGTACAGCATAGAAATAGAGTCAATAACATTGTAATAACTGTGTATGCTGTCAGATGTGTACTTGAAATATCAGGGGGAACACTTCATAAAAGTATATAATTGTCCGACCACTATGCTCTACTCCTGAAACTAATACAAAATAATATTGAATGTAAACAGTAATTGAAAAAATTAAAAAATATATAAAGTGACGTCAGAGAAATGGCGGCATAAGAGATACATACTCCCGATCTCTCCCCTTGAAATTTCAACAAATTCTACAACTATATGCAGAGAATAAACCCCAGCTGAACCTTAAAAGTACACATACCAGGTAGACAACGGTTTGATTGTGCGAGAAGGCGAGCCAAAGATAAAATCTGCTCACGGAAGAAAAAAAAGCCAGAGGACTGAGTTTTTCTATTTCCTCAGAGACCTGAGGGACGGAGGCACCGTTAGCACGGGCTTTGTCTCAGAACCGGGAGAGGAGAGTCTGGCAGGGGTCGTCAAACTTTTTATAAAAATCGCCCACTTTTGCAGTGCTCGTCAACCTGGTCCATACCACGCTGGGACCAGGTTGACCAGCACTGCAAAAGTGGGCAAAGGGTAATGTTTATTTTTATCTCCGGCCTCAAAATTCCAGTCAAGATTTGTCACAGAGCTGGTAGGATGAACGTCCAGTAAATTATTTTATTTAAATTACTTCACCATTATATTTCATTGAGGTTATAAAGCTCAGCGGTAGAGCGTCGGCCTGGCGTGCGGGGAACCCGGGTTCGATTCCTGGCCAGGGCACATAGGAGAAGCGCCCATTTGCTTCTCCACCCCCACCCCCTCCTTCCTCTCTGTCTCTCTCTTCCCCTCCCGCAGCCAAGGCTACATTGGAGCAAAGATGGCCCAGGCGCTGGGGATGGCTCCTTGGCCTCTGCCCCAGGCGCTAGAGTGGCTCTGGTTGTGGCAGAGCGACGCCCAGAGGGGCAGAGCATCGCCCCCTGGTGGGCAGAGCATCGCCCCTGGTGGGCGTGCCGGGTGGATCCCGGTCGGGCGCATGCGGGAGTCTGTCTGACTGTCTCTCCCCGTTTCCAGCTTCAGAAAAATACAAAAAAAAAAAAAAATTAACATGACCTTACCAGGCGGTGGTGCAGTGGATAGAGTGTAGGACTGGGATGCGGAGGACCCAGGTTTGAGACCTCCAGGTCTCCACCTTGAGCGCGGGCTCATCTGGCTTGAGCAGGCTCACCAGCTTGGACCCAAGGTCACTGGCTCGAGCAAGGGGTTACTCGGTCTGCTGCAGGCCCACAGTCAAGGCACATATGAGAAAGCAATCAATGAACAACTTAAGGTGTCACAACAAAAAACTAATGATTGATGCTTCTCATCTCTGTCTGTTCCTGTCTGTCTGTCTGTCCCTATCTATCACTCTCTCTGACTTTTTCTCTATCTCTGTAAAAAAAAAAAATTAACATGGCTTGTTTTTATTTTGCAACTGATATTTCTACATATTCTTTCTTAGGTGATCGTGTGATTTTACCTCAGACCTTCCGTACAAAGAAAAAAAGACTGAAGAATCAGTCACGTTTTAATTTGTCAAGACCAAGTAAATCACTATCGTAACCACAAGAAGGAGAAATGAAGCACATAATCAATCTATATGAAAAAATCAATGATACAGCAAGAAATAATTCAGACTGTCCTCATGTGGTTTTGCCAGAAGAGATATTTTTTACAATATCCATCATCGGTGTTTTGGAGAATCTGACTGTCCTTCTCGCTGTGATCAAGAATAAAAATCTCCAGGCACCCATGTACTTTTTTATTTGCAGCTTGGCCATTTCTGATATGTTGGGAAGCCTGTATAAGATCTTGGAAAATATTCTGATTATGTTCAGAAACATGGGTTATCTCAAACCTCGTGGCAATTTTGAAACCACAGCAGATGACATCATTGACTCCCTGTTCATTCTTTCCCTACTTGGCTCCATTTTCAGCCTGTCTGTGATTGCTGCTGACCGCTACATCACAATTTTCCATGCTTTGCAGTACCACAGCATTGTGACCATGCGCCGTGCCATTATTGTCCTGATAGTCATCTGGACGTGCTGCACGTGCAGTGGCATCACCATAGTGATCTTCTCCCATCACATTCCCACAGTGGTCACCTTTACATCATTGTTCCCTCTGATGTTGGTTTTCATCCTGTGTCTCTATGTGCACATGTTTTTGCTGGCCCATTATCACGCTAGGAAGATCTCAACACTTCCCAGAGCCAACATGAAAGGAGCCATCACATTGACCATCTTGCTTGGGGTCTTCATTTTCTGTTGGGCCCCATTCGTCCTTCATGTCCTCTTAATGACATTCTGCCCAAATAACCCTTACTGTATCTGTTACATGTCCCTCTTCCAGGTGAATGGCATGTTGATCATGTGCAATGCAGTCATTGATCCCTTTATATATGCCTTTCGAAGCCCAGAGCTCAGGGAAGCATTCAAAAAAATGATCTTCCGCAGCAGGTACCAGTAGAATTATTGGTTCCTGATTTTAGGAACCATGATGATACTATTGTCAAGTGATAGAATACTATGACATACCAACAAATATTAATGCTCCTAACTGTTATCGTAGGTAGGTATATATTAATTTAAAAAAAGGGAGCAAAGGCATTCAGACATTATTAAGCATAATAAACTAGGGAGCTGAATCAGATAATAAACCTGCTTCACTAAGAAGTTGCACAATTCATAGGCTCCCTAGGGGACCTCTGCATCCTTTGCCCTTGGGACCTAATCCCCAAAGCCAGCAGAAAGGATCATTGCTGGTCTCTGCTGGGGAAGGAATAAAAATAGTAGTCCTTGGCCGGTTGGCTCAGTGGTAGAGTGTCGGCCCGGCATGTGGAAGTCTCAGGTTCAATTCCCAATCAGGGCACACAGGAGAAGCACCCATCTATTTCTCCACCCCCACTTTTCTCCTCCCCTCCTGCAGCCATGGCTCAAATAGAGCAAGTTGACCCCAGGCACTGATGCTGAGGATGGCTCTATGGCCTCCACCTCAGGTGCTAAAAAAAAAAAAAAAAAGAAAGAAAAAAGAAAATTGTTCCTGTTGCAACAAGTTGCAAGGACCCCAGATGGGTAGAGCATTGCCCCCTAGTGGGCTTGCTGGGTAGATCAGGCACACACAGGAGTCTGTCTCTGCTGGGTACATGCCCAGTAAAAACAAGATGGTGCAGGGGGAGGTAAACACATGTGCAGCAGGAACTAAGATGGCAGTCATAAGGGGCGGAGCCTAGTCTTGGAAAAGGATAATTGGATAAGGGGCGCAGAACCTCAGATGAACTAGGAAATAGTTTGGTTAAGGGAAGAACCCAAGGGCAAGCCCAGAAAAATTGGGAAATCGGTTAGTTTGAAAAAGTGCCTGCTCCTTCCCAAGCCCAGGATAATATAATCAAGTGGTTTTCAACTACCAGTCTGCCAGGAATTTTGTGCACATCTGCAAGTTAACCACCCTGATGTTGCATGAAGATTATAGAGTCTATAATAATTGAGTCTATAATCTTCATACAACATAAGAGTAGTTAACTCTTTCATGGATGGGCATAGAATTTCTGGCAGACAGCCAATGCTCTGTGGACTGGTGGTTGAAAACCACTGATATAATTCAAGCTTAACAAACTTTTCTCTAGGTGGCTCTTTCTCTCTCTCTCTCTCTCTCTGACTCCCTCTCTCTTTCTGTAACACATGCTCACCACATGCACTCACGCATTCTCTCTCCATAACAGCTTTATGGGCCTAGCAGCCGCCTGGGCTATAAGCACTGACTCCAAGACAGGCTCAAAGCACAAGCCTGGGCACAGCACCTGGAGAAGCACAGCTGGGAACAGACTGAGCTAGCAGAATGGGGACAAAGACTAACCTGGACTAAATCTTGGCATAGTAGAGAATCGCTGAACACTGGCCTTTCTCCTGGGCTTGATGAAAACAAGGTTGGACTCCCCACCCCACCCCCCATGGAGGAAGATAAGACACTGGGAACCTGGAGGCAGGCCTTTGATTTTGCTTCTACAATAAATCTTATCATTACAATTTGTCTTCCCATGTGTGGTCCCTGGAATACTTTCTTTGTGACTCCATGAAAGAGCCCCATTTCCACCAGCAACACAACTGTCCTTTCCTTCCCTGGTGTGCATGAGGATTATCCTTCTTATTAGTATTCATAATAGTTTGGTTCTATGGGAACAGTCTTGCTGCTGTACTCCTTTTATAACTAGAAAGATAAAATAATGTACTAAAAAGGAAGACAGAATACAAGGGATATACAGAAATACAAATTTGAGAACTTTGGGCTAAGGGAAAAACTTGTTCTTCTATAGATATCTAGCAAACCTATTACTGAAGTGACCTTTCTAGGCTGGAGGCCACTGTAACTGATTTCTAGAAGGTAAAGTATCAGGGTCCTCAGTGCTCAGAATTACTGGTGAAAAATAAATATGGTTTTCTCCTCTACCTTCACATGTAATTCAAACAAAGACAGTGTTGAAGTGCATTCGTTTGAATAAGGAAGACCAGCAAGCCTCAGATTTTCCCCATAATTGTTACTTTAATTCTTCTATGAAAACACCAAATTTTAAAATTGCTTTGCTAATACCATAAGCATATTTTCAGTTTTGTTGATGATCTAGCCTTGAGTCATACCGCTGAGCATGTTAGTAAAAACAGGAAGTACTATAGTTGATTTGATGTCCTCTTTAGTGCAGAAATATACTACTTCTGTGCCCTTTCTAATAAAAATGGAGAGAAATTTCCTCTCCTTTCTCTCATTTCTCCATTGCTATGGTATGAATGTTTCTCCTCCCACCCCCAAAATCCACACATGATGAAATCTTACTCCTGAAAGATGTTAGTATTAGGAGGTGGGGCCTTTGGGAATACTTAGGTCATGAGGGTGGAGCCCTCATGAATGGGATTAGTGCCCTTATAAAAAAGGTCACAGCAACATCCCTTACTATTTCTGCCATGTGAGTACAGTGAGAGAAAGCACCAGCTAGGAGCCGGGAAAAGGAACCTCACCCCACCATGCTGCACCCCACCTTCCAGCCTCCGTAACTGTGAGAAATAAATTTCTGATGTTCATAAGCAATCCAGTCAGTTGCATTTTATTGTAGCATCCAGAACACACACATATTCATGAACAGACATCAGTAATGCAATAAAAATCCCACTCCTTCAACCACACATTCACTGGGCTGTGGTAGAACAGAGGCTGAGAGGGCAGTAAAGGAGCACCCCCAGACCATTTGATTAAGACCTACTGAGAAGCATAAGCAAATCAATAAAGAATCTTGAAAAACTGTAGTCAATGTTGCCTAGAATGTGGAGACATACAGTAATATCAACAACAATAATGCCTACCTATTACCAAACAGTTACAACAAGCCAGGTAGTATTCTGAGCTTTGCATAGATTACTTCTCACAACAGCCTTAAGACTAAGTACTATTACTATCATCATTTTTTTTTAGGTGAATAAACTGAAGTTCAGAGATACTAAGTGATTTCAGTGGCAGCGGACTCTAACGTAGTTCTTTTGATCCCTGCCTCCTGGTATTTGGCATTTCTGCGTAACCCCTCCCTGCCTTTTGAATGTGGGTAGACTGTGACTTGTTTCTAATTCACAGAATATGGCAAATGGGGTGGAATGTCGTTCTCATAATTATATAACATTATATAAAATACCATCTTGCTAAGGGATTTTTTAGAGGAACTCTGCTTACTGGCTTGATAAAGTAAGTAGACGTTCTGGGAAATCCATGTGGCGAGGAATGACAGGCAGCCTCTAGTTCCTGGGCAAACAATGCAGGATCTCAGCCCTGAATGCTGCTGACAGCCGCGTGAGTCTGGAAGCAGACCCTGAGCATCAGATGACAGGACAGTCCACCCCACACCTTGACTGCAGCCTTGTGAGATCCTGAGCAGAGGATCTAGATAAACTATGCCCCATTATGATCCATGGAAACTATGAGATAGCATACATGTGCTGTTTCAAGCCTCTAAGTTTGTGGAAATTTGTTATGCAATCATGGAAAACTAATACACCTACCCAAATCAAGTTAGTGAGTGGCAGAGTTAAGACTCAACTCCAGGCTGCAGAGTGTCCCCAAAGTCCACGACAGAATGACTATTCATTTTGTTTCATTCCATGTCAGGATAGGCAAGCAGGGCCCCCAAGTTAAGAATATTGGGGGCCCTGCTTTCCCAACTAAGCACTTAGTTCCTAATATAGGAGTGTCACTCAGAGAGAAGGGCACCATTGTCCCCACCCTAAATCCAAAGCTCTTGATCAGAGATGTTGCCTGAAAGGGGAAGCAGGCCATAATACAAACAGCTCCTAATACCTACTCAAAGTAACTGACTTCATTTTCAACAGAGTGTAGAAAAGTCCCAGCACTCTCAGCACTCTCAAGAACAGAAGAGATCTGGGCAAAAGTCAGTTGTGAAAAGAACAATAGATTTATTAAAAATACAGACAGATCTATAAGCTATGCAGTTTGCTGAGAAAAAGAGAGAGCAGTGAGGGCCTTCCTGTGGTCAGAACACATCTCAATCACTTACTCAAGAACTATCCCAAATTTGGTCCTGGCAGTTGGCTCAGTGGTAGAGGGTCAGCCCAGCATGTGGAAGTCCCAGGTTCGATTCCCAGTCAGGGCACACAGGAGAAGCTCCCATCTGCTTCTCCACCCCCTTCTCATTTCTCTCTCTGTCTTTTTCTCTCTCTTCTCTTCCCCTCCTGCAGCCATGGCTCAATTGGAGGGAGTTGGCCCAGGGCGCTCAGGCACTAAATAAATGGCTCTGGTTGCAACAGATCAAGGGCCTCAGGTGGGCAGAGCATTGCCTTCTAGTGGGCTTGCCAGGTGGATCCCAGTCAGGGGGCATGTAGGAGACGTCTCTGTCTCTCCTCCTCTCACTAAATAAAAAATGAAAGAAAGAAAGAAAGAAAGAAAGAAAGAAAGAAAGAAAGAAAGAAAGAAAGGAGAGAGAAAGAATGAATGAAAGAAAGAATTATCCCAAATTTAATTAGTCTTTGGAGCCCAACTTTGATTAGCTTTTGGATCATTTTATGCCCCAGGACATTGTTGAAAACAATAAAGAGTCAGTCAGAAATTAGGGGAGTATAATATCTGGGTATGGTCAGGGAAGGAGCAGTCAAATACACTGTCAGTCATTCCCTGGTGATTATAAGCAAGGTCAAGTCTGTACCCCCTGAGGAGAACATCAGAGACATAATACTACAAAGTGGAGTGGCAGGGGTGGGGGGTAAACCTCACTAAAATAATTCAGCCAGTCACCAAACAAGTAAAGAAGCAACTAAGATAGCAAACCTCAGAAGGGGAAAGGGACCAGTTCCCAGAGTACTACATTGTATTATCTAAAATATCCAGTTTTCAACAAAAACTACACGACATGCAAAGAAACAGAAAATATAATCTATATACCGGGAAGGGGGTGGGGGGGAAGCTGGCAACAGAACTGCCTGTGAGAGCCAACCAGATGTCAAACTTAGTAAAGATATCAAAGTAGAAGTTACAAATATGTTCAAAAAATTAAACACAGAAATCAAGGGAGTGCTTAATGAAGAAAGGGATAGGTAAATTTCAGTAAGAAATCCCAGTGGCATTTTTAATTACCTATTATTCTCCAGTCCCCACCTTGCCAGTGGTCATGAAAATGGTTCCAGGATCTTGTTCTCAAAAAATTGGGGTTGCGTTTTTGACTACTCTGGTGGTTCCCTGAGGAAATAGCACAGAAGCTGGCCTTTGTTTAATGTTCCTCAATCTGGCATGAGGTCCCAGAAGGTATCTAATAAAACATGTAAAGACAGCCTGACCTGTGGTGGCGCAGTGGATAAAGTGTCGACCTGGAAATGCTGAGGTCGCCGGTTCGAAACCCTGGGCTTGCCTGGTCAAGGCACATATGGGAGTTGATGCTTCCTGCTCCTCCCCCCTTCTCTCTCTATCTCTCTCCTCTCTCTCTCTCTCCCTCTCTCTCTCCTTTCTAAAATGAATAAATAAAATTAAAATAAAAAAATTTTTAAAAAAAGATGGAAGTAATCCTCAAAAAAAAAAAAAAAATGTAAAGACAGAGTTACTATGGAGAGCCACTATGTGCTATATCCATAGCCACCACAGTTGAGGGATGGAGAATGGGACAAGCAGCAGACAGACCTAAAATCCTGTGAAAGAGGATGCGAAGAAGGAAGATTTTGGGTAAATAAGGGCTTTCAGGGGCACCATGTACACCAGAGAATCTGGAGTGCAACATGCATATTCATGGTTCAAAAATGACCTGAGAGGACCCTAAACTTATACTTCTGACTGACCCTTGGGCACAGCACAAACAAAAACTAAAAGCTAACGCAAAGTTTAAACAATCTGACTCAATGTTAAAAGAGTGTCCCAGCTCAGAGCCAATCTGTAAAGATCGGAAATGTTTTTCTTTTTTCCTCCTGTATTTAAGGAAATTTCTGTTGGGTCACTGGCTGAACATAGATAAAGGAACAGAAACATCAGTGACTGCACCCAAAACAAACACAGTCTTTATAAAAATTGTTTGGAAAAAAATCACTAAACAAGTGGATGGCTGTAGCCCTCAATAGTAAACAATACAAAACTCTTGGGAGGGGAGAGAATCTGATTTTCAGAGTTACCACATTATAGTACTTAAAGTGTCCAATTTTCGACAAAATAAATGTAAGGCATATGAAGAAATAGGAAAGTATGGCCCATTCACAGGGAAAAAGGAAATGGATAGAAACACTCCCTAAGGAAGTCCAGACATTGAACTTACAAGACAAAAACTTTAAATCAACTGTCCTAAATGTGTTCAAAGTGCTAAAAAAAAAAAAAACAACCATGGATAAAGAAGTAAGGGAAACCATGAAAATAATGTGTATGAAATGTATATTTAAAAAATATATGAAAGGAGGGGAAGAGAGAGACAGAGAGGAAGGAGAGGGGGACGGGTGGAGAAGCAGATGGGCCCCTCCCACAGCCGAGGCTCCATTGGAGCAAGAGATGGCCCAGGCGCTGGGGATAGCTCCTTGGCCTCTGCCTCAGGCGCTAGAATGGCTCTGGTCGCAACAGAGCGAAGCAACGCCCCGGATGGGCAGAGCATCGCCCCCTGGTGGGCGTGCCGGGTGAATCCCGGTGGGGCACATGCGGGAGTCTGTCTGACTACCTCCCCGTTTCCAGCTTCAGAAAAATACAAAAAAATAAATAAAAAAAATATATATATATGAAAGGAGATTTAAAAAGAGAGTAAATTAAAATTCTGGAGCTGAAAAGCACAATATTAGAAATGAAAATTTTATTAGAGAGGGATTCAAAAGCATATTTGAGAAGACAAAAGGAATACTCATCAAATGTGAAAACAAGACAAAATTATCCAGTCTGAGGAGCAAAAATTAATTAATTAATTAATTACAGAAGAAGAACAGAGCTTAAGGGATCTGTGGGACATCATCAAGTATATCAACATATGCATTATGGAGTCCCAGAAGGAAAAGACAGAGAGAAATGGCAAAAAGCATACTTGAAGAAATACAGGCAAAAAACTTCCCAAATAATATAAAATACATGAGCCTAACATCTAAGTTCATCAAACTTCAAGTAGAATAAATTCGAAGACATTCACTATGAGACACATTATAATCAAAGGGAGAATCTTGAAACCAACGTGAGAAAAAGGACTTGTCATTCTCTGACCTATTTTAAATGCTGATAGAAGAAGAAACTGTCAACTAGGAATTCTAAATCCAGCAAGATTTGTTTTTTCTTTTTGTATTTTTCTGAAGCTGGAAACGGGGAGGCAGTAAGACAGACTCCCGCATGCGCCCGACCGGAATCCACCCGGCACGCCCACCAGGGGGCGATGCTCTGCCCATCTGGGGTGTTGCTCTGTTGCGACCAAAGCCACTCTAGCGCCAGCAAGATTAACATTTGAAAAATCACTAGGATGGCTAGAGTCAGATGTCAGATAATAACAAGTGTTGAGGAGGATGTGGAGAAACCAAAACCCTCATTCTGCTGGTGAAAATGGGAAGTGCTGAAGCCTCCTTAGTGAATAATCTGGCTGTTCTTCAAATGGTTATAAAATTACCATATGATCCAGAAATTCCTCTCCTAGGTATATCTCCCAAAGAACTGAAAACACATGACCTCACAAAACATGTACACAATGGCATCCTATTGACAAACTATTATACATCAAAACTCCACGTCTAGCCCTGTGAACCACGTTACAATCCTAGTTAGTATCTATAGACCCCCATCTCCTTAAGATGGGATAAGAATAGGAAATTATGAAAGTCTTGCCCTTGTCCTAGAGTTTAAAGTATGACTCTCAAAATTTAAACTATTTTATTTTTTTAATTGCTATTTATTGGTCTTAGAGAAAGAAAGAAAGAAAGAAAGAAAGAAAGAAAGAGAGAGAGAGAGAGAGAGAGAGAGAAAGAAAGAAAGAAAGAAAGAAAGAAAGAAAGAAAGAAAGAAAGAAAGAAAGAAAAATCGGTTTGTTGTTCCACTTATTTATGAATTCATTGGTTGATTCTTATATGTGCCCTGAGCAGGGATAGAACTTTGCTCTATCAGAATGATGCTCTAGCCAATTGAGCTACCTGGCCAGGGCTAAAATGTAGACTATTTTTAAGACAAATACCTCATACCATTTGTTTGTTTTAATGTTATTTTTAAGGGGGTAAAAAAAAAAACCCACAACACACTGTGAAGAGTCTTTCCCACCAAGTTTCCACTCCCTCTGCATTCCCCATGGGCAATGATATTCATTTATTTCTTGTATATTTTTCCAGACTCTATTTCTGCACATAATAAGAAAATACAGATATGTATTCTTATTTTATCCTATTTTTACACAAAATATATTCTTCACCTTGTTTTTTGTTTGTTTGTTTGTTTTTTTACTTCCCAATCTGTCTTAGGGATCTTTCTACATTAATATGTATACATAGAAAATGTCACTCTTTTGTACAGTGGCATAATATCCTATTGTACAATGGGCCATCATTTCTTTAACCAATACCCTATTACTGGCTATTTAAACAAAAGATTTGAACAGTCTATATGCATCCAATGCAAATGACTCCTAAGCATATGAAAAGATGCATATTTTGATAAGAGAAACGCAAATTATAAGTATTTAATGAAACCATTTTTTGTCTACCAGACACTCAATAATCCAAAGGTTTGTTAACACACTTTGTTGATGAAGATATGGGGAAACTGACCCACCTATATATTTTGGGGAGATGTGTAAGCTGGTACAATCCTTAAAAAGCAAAATATGCAATAGTTATAGATATAAAAATTACAAATACACACACTCTTTAATGTAACATTCCACTTCTAGGAATTCATCCTACATACATAACTGTACAGAGGTAAACTAACATATGTAAATGTGAACTAACATATGTAAATGTTACTGATATAACATAGACTGTAACAGCAAAAGACTGGAAACAAGTCAAATATCTATTCTGTGATTTCTGATGCTTATCTAACCATTAGTTTAATTAATCTTTAAAAATGTTGAGTGAGGGTTGGGAACATAGGTTACTTCTTCTTCATTTAGCCTTGGGTTAACGAATAACAAATGAGCAGATATATTGACTGACTTCTCACCCTGGATGCAGAATAAACAGATGTGCCCATAGCTTAGATGTAGAGGGAAAAGTATAGAAAGGAACCTGAGATGGCCCTAGATCTGACTTGAGTTACAGAGAGAGCATATAGGGATGGGCAAACAGAAAAGAAGTGTGTTGAGTGTCAGGTGCCCAACAAACAGTGTAGAGATGAAATAGGCACTTGGCGTTTTGAGTGGGGAGCACCGGTGAGGCAGGAGCAGGACTGAGCTGGGAGTCAAGAGTGGAGTGAAGGCACATAGTGAAGTTGCACAAGGGCAGAGGCAGATTTCACAGCAGGCATACCAGGTGTACGCCCACGCCTTGGGCCCCGATTTCTGAAGGGCCCCACAAAACCCCAACTTTACACTTTTTTTCTAATGACACCAAGTTTGGTTTCATATGTGCAATTTTAACATTAATAGTACATAATATTTTTTATTTATTTAAAAATATGGTTAAGGCCCTGGCTGGTTGGCTCAGTGGTAGAACATTGGCCTGGCGTGTGGAAATCCCAGGTTCGATTCCTGGTCAGGGCACACAGGAGAAGCACCCATCTGCTTCTCTACCCCTCCCCCTCTCCTTCCTCACTATCTGTCTCTTCCCCTCCTGCAGCCAAGGCTCCACTGAAGCAAAGCTGGCCTGAGCACTGAGGACGGCTCCATGGCCTCCACCTCAGGTGCTAGAATGTCTCCGGCCGCAATGGAGCAATGCCCCAGATGGGCAGAGCATCACCCCCTAGTGGGCATGCTGGGTGAATCCCGGTCAGGCACATGTGGAAGTCTGTCTGACTGCATCCCTGCTTCTCATTTCAGAAAAAATGCAATAAAAAAATAAAAATATATATATATATATAATATATATATAACCATATATATAAATATGTGTGTGTGTGTGTGTGTGTGTGTATGGTTAACATATGTATTTTTATTTTCCCTATCTCTCTTTTTTTTAAGGGGCCCAATATTTTGGTTGAGGTACCCAGGGCCTCAACCAACCTTAATCACCCTCTGATCAGGGGGCATTTTGTAGAGAGCAGGGCATGAAAACTGAGCTTGGAAAACTGTTAAATCCACAGAAAGGTTCCCAAAGCTGCATGTGTTTGGGCTGCTGGTGAGAGCTGATCTGTGCCGAAGCATCAGAATCCCTCTCCTGGGCTCTGTCTTAACACTTCTTATGCCACTGTGTCATGAGATGAATGACAGAAAGTGTTCCCTCAGCATTTGCCTTTAATCTGAGTCTCCACGAGAGCCTTGTGCCAGGGCTGGAGTAATTCTGGGTGCTACTCCATTTTCTCTGCTCACCTTAATTTCCTCTTTCTCTCAGATTCTTATGAACAAAACATTTCTCCTTCTCCTTCAACTCAAAAGAGAAGTCCTCAAGAATAAGAAATAATGAAAAATGCCATATTGCCAGAAATTCCCCAGCCCACCTCCACAAGGAGCCTAATTTTGGGTTCAGCTCTGATGTGTTGCTGTCTGTGTGTTAAATGTTCCTCTGTAGGGAATACAGCACACTACACTGCCCTGTCGCAGCCATCCCCAAACATCATGAGGGACACGGAGCACAGAGCATCGTTTCATTGACAGCAACAACACAATAAATCAACCCTTTACTCATTTTACAGGAAGAATTGTGGTGCGGTAGAGAAATGTACTTAGCTCAGGGCAGGAAACCGGGATTCTTTCTCTAACGATGAATCTTCAGTAACTGCATACTCTTTGGTAATTCCTTCACTTTACATGTACTTGCTGGGTTTGAAGAGGCCAGTGGTTTTAAAAATTCCAGCAGAAGGTGCCCAGGGCTGTCAGCCCCATCTACGACACTGTGGACAAGCCTAGGGTATTTCTTCCAAGAAGCAGGTAAACTGATCTCATTTGCACAAGGGCCACTTAACTATGTCTTGCCTGAATAGTCAGGTTTTTTATTCTTCCCATGAAGATCTCTGTTGTGGGTGTTGATAGTCCTATTTTCTGCTGCTTTGTTTAATATATAGTGTTTCCTTTATTCCTCCTACATCAATGCCCCACTCATATTTCAGGCTGGGACCTACTCCTAATTTAGAGCTCTCTTTCCCCCTTTTGCCAACTTCTATTATAAATCTACCTTTGCCACCCAGCTTAGTGTATTCCAAGGTTCTCTTTACCAAGCCACAGTCACAGAGCTCCAGGGAAAAGCAACCTGGTCTCATCTCTCCAGGCAGAGGAGAACAGAAGCTCCATATCCACACATGCTGCAGATGGCTTTTCTAGTCTACCTGAATCATTACCAGCTAGAAGCAGTGGTCATTGGGACTTGGACCTGAGCTGCAAAGTATAGAATTGTGACAACAATTCCAGTGCCATGCGGACTTTTCCTGGATGTGGACTTTTCCTGGACTCCTGCTCCTTGTGACAGCTCCTAACAGACTGAACTGGGGTTGGGTTGCATTTTTCAGGGATTTGGAATGGTGTTGGTGCCAACTTGGACTTGGTGAACATGTTAAGGACACTACTCTTTTATGGATTCTTGCTGTATTGGCCAAGAGTTTGCTTAAAGGCTTTAATCACTGTAAAAAAAAATAGAAGACTAGATAAAGAATATGAGGCACATATAAAAAAAAATTCCAGCAGAGTCCTCTAAGCCCCTAGGAACTAGAAAATGATAACACCCTGAGAAGGAGGGGCTTAGACTCACCACTTCCCAACCTCATTCAGAAGGCTTTCCCCTAACTGACTGCTACTAAAAGCCATTTGGTCTGTGTGATCAATGAGATCCTTCCAGTTCTAAAAGTTCAGATTAATCTTTTTTTTAAATATTCTTAGGAATAATAACCATGATTTTTAATACAAGCAAGAAGTCCAATACATTTGACAGCTACAGTAGAAACCAGTAGAGAGAAAATGAAAAGCTTCCCATGCACATTTAAGTCAGTGTGTTCACCTCTCATGTTTTGCTCTTTTGCTTCAAGCAGAGTCTAAGTATAGAAAAAAGGCAACGGCTCTTACAACGATAATACAAGAAAAGCGTCGTCTGGCCACACTGCAGCCTCTAGCCTCAGGTGTTTACCTGATAGGAATTACACTGGCCTTTCCTACACAAAATTCATGGATAAAAAAAAGTGCCTGGATCAGCAAAAATTAAGGCAGAGCATCCCAGAGGTCAGCTGTGGGCACTGCGCACAAGTACAGACCCCTCCCACAGCCTTCTACCTGGCAGGCAGGTGCACAGACAGGCTATATGAAAAAAACACCACTTATGTGGCCATTCTTTTCTTCTCAATTACATGCTGCCCTAAAGGTTCAAAACTAATGGTGATGCCCCACCAACAGAAAGTAAAGCCTGTGGATATTGTGTCCGGTTTTCCAGGGCCCAACACCAAAAACACCCAGCAGAGCTTTATTGATTTTCAGGAGAAACATCACAAATAGTGCGTCCCCGGCACCAGGCTCATACCGACTGGACACACAGACCACACGATAGTCCAGTAGGTGAGCAAGGTGAATTTCATTGAGAGCATGTCTAATTCTGACTTTTATTTAAAAAAGAGAACAGCAGTGAGGTATAATTTCAGAAGCAGGTCATTTTAATTTTCTTCTTTTGGGTTCAAATTATCTGAACTGAATTTCAAAGGGGACACATTAACATGGTTCAACTAATTACTGTAAATTCATTCAAAAAAAGCATTTCTTATTTCTCTCTTCACAAAAGTATTCTGAATACAGTGAAGCTAAATTTGAGACCTCTGGAAGAATGCATGTATTCATTTACTCAGTGCTTGTAGGCACACAGATGTAAGAAAATATGCATTAACGAAAACAATGAGTAAATATTGTGGAACACAATGTATCCCCCCCAAAATGGACTTATTTAAGCACCATTTTGGAAAAGATATTCCTACCTAATCCACTGAGTTGAGGCACTGGGCATTTAGTGAATCTACCATGCTCAAACACTTGAACATTCTTCATTTCTTCACCAATGTTTTTAAATATTTAATATTTTAAGAGATATAAGACATGACAAGTAATATCAGATGCATTTCTAGTAAATATGTGGTTACTTATCAACTTCTCTTCTTCAGGATATTGGTGAAAATCTTAGGAGTATCTTGCATGCCATTACTCTGCTCCTACCCTCAACTTTCTTTCTGCACCTGCAATGTCTTCTGCTCCACAATGGATACATCAGATAAGCCACACCTTTGCATCACAACTGATATTATGCACAGAGATGGCATTTTCTTTTCCCTCTGCAACTATTTAAAGTACAGTCTTAAAAATTCAGAGACCTCTATGTCAATTACATGGATTTCTACTATTTCTATAGCTCAAATTATTTCCAGTAGTTTTGCCAAATAAAGATTTCATCTTTATTGGTAAAATGCTAGTGATACAATCCCTTTTAAAGAAATAAACTCTGCCAAATGCTCCTACCAAGTTCCTTCCTTCAATGAATGTCTGAAACCTACAACAAAATACAGTGTGTCAGTAAAGTCATGGTGCACTTTTGACCGGTCACAGGAAAGCAACAAAAGACAATAGAAATGTGAAATCTGCACCAAATAAAAGGAAAACCCTCCCAGTTTCTGTAGGATGATGTGGCAGCATGTGTGCATGTGCAGATGATGACGTAACACCGTGTATACAGCGGAGCAGCCCACGGCCATGCCAGTCGAGATGTGGACGGTACAGAGGAAAGTTCAGTGTGTTCTGTGGCTTGCTAAATTTGAATCCTTGACCAAAGTGCAACGTGAATATCGGCGCATTTATAACGAAGTGCCACCACATAGGAATAACATTACTCGGTGGGATAAGCAGTTGAGGGAAACCGGCAGTTTGGTGGAGAAACCCCATTCTGGTAGGCCATCAGTCAGTGACGAGTCTGTAGAGGCTATACGGGATAGCTACCTAAGGAGCCCTAAAAAATCTGTGTGTGAGCTCACATCGAATTGCACTGAATAGGTATGAAACTGGGAGTTTTCCTTTTATTTGGTGCAGATTTCACATTTCTATCATCTTTTGTTGCTTTCCTGTGACCGGTCAAAAGTGCACCATGACTTTACAGACACCCTGTAGTATTTTGGGATTTAGTGGTTTCATATAAAATACTTCAAAGGGAAAATGCAATGGTACAAATAATTCAAAATTGTACATATTTCTATTTGACTTTGAAATATGTTGTACAGTTTTATTCCAAAATTAACCTAGTTGCTGCCTTAACTAGTTTGGTGCTGAGGCTAAATTAAATTTTATTCCTTGAGCATAAAAAAGCCCTTTCATTTTTTGTTCTGTATACATATACACAGACTCAGTTTCCCTCTCTGAGTGTGACCATATTGAAAAAACATTTTTTACAAATGATAGTTTCTTTGCATAGAAACACAAATGAGATAAAATTAAATCCTTCTGACCATGGGTCTTATTTAATCTGGTGTTGACTTCTTTTTATTTAATATTTTTATTAAATGTTTCAAACCTATAGTATAGAAAACACATAATACATCTATGTTATCCAGTTTTATGAAATTATAACTTTTGTCTATGTCTGTTTCATATATTTAAAGAAAATAAAACATTACAGATAGACTGAAGGTCTATAGAACTCCTTGTTGCTCCATTCTCCTCTCCCAGAGCCACCCACCAAAGGTCTTGCATTGCATAACTTCAGGAAGTGTCATTCATATTGTATGGGATGGGAATACCATTGTAAATGAAGTCATGTGAATAGTACTCCTTGAAGTAGTAAGAGATAGTGCAACTCTTAATCCTATTAGCATTCTTGTATCTGTATGACTGACCATACATGATATTGTTTTGCATTTTTTAAATTTTATATCAGTGCTAACATACTGGATATATTTATCTATAACCTTTTTTTTCTCCTGTTCTTGGTAATTTTCCACATTGATATCAATAGCAGTAGTTCATTCATTTCTCCACTGTACATTATTCCATTGTATGAATACAACATAATTTGTCTTCTCTCTTGTTTGATATTCAGGTTGTCTCAGATTGCTTACCATTATGAACAAAGCTTCTATGAACATTCTTATATATGTCTGCTTGTGGACATGTTGAAGACTTTCTCCACAGCATGTCTACACTACGAGCATCCTTCAAATTCACTAGTAAATGCACACTTATCTTTCAAAATTATTGTGCCAATTTACAATTCAACCACCAATGGATAGAAATTCCTGTTTGCCTGTATCCTCACCAACTGATGATATCCTCAGACTTTTGTCAATTTAATGTATCCAGTGTCTGTCCCTGGTGACTAATGAGGCTGAATAGATTCTCATGTTTGTTAATCATTTGTATTTCATAAAATCTTGATGATATTTAGTTTTTATCACTTGTTTTTGGACTCTGGGATTTTCTATGTATACATTAAGAATATTTGCAAATATACCCTTATTCTTTTTCTACTCACTGCTTTTCCTAAAATTTCCAGTACAATGGTGAAAAGAAGCAATGATTGAAGGATTCCATATATTTTTCAAACTGTAATTGGAACGCATTTTAGAATTTACCATATTTCCCCATGTATAAGATACACATTTTTAAAAAAATTTGGGGTCTAAAAACTGGATGCAAATTATACAGTGGTAGTAGATCTTTTTACTTGCATTTCCTGCTTTTTCATGCAGATGAGAAAAATGTATGAATTTTATGATGAATAATACTTGAGTTCAATAACTTTATGTAATATATTTTTTTGCAAACATTGGACCCCAAAATTAATGTATGTCTTATACATGGGAGCATCTTATACATGGGGAAATACAATATATGCAAGATAATACTTCTCAATTAATCAGACATTGCCAAATACCCACTAAAAAAATAAAATCTCGAAATCCTCTGTTGAAGGCCTGGCAGATTGACTCAGTGGTAGAGCATCAGCCCAGCGTGTGAATGTCCCAGGCTCGATTTCTGGTCAGGGTACACAGGAGAAATGCCCATCTGCTTCTTCACCCCTCTCCCTCATGCTTCTTTCTCTCTCTCTCTTCCCCTCCTACAGCCATGGCTCAACTAAGGTGACTTGACCCCGGACCTGAGGATGGCTCCCAGGCCTCCACTTCAGGTGCTGAGAAGGGCTCGGTTGTTGAGCAACAGAGCAATGCTCCATATGGGCACAGCATCACCCACTAGTGGGTTTGCCAGGTAGATCCCAGTTGGGGTGTATGCATGAGTCTGTCTCTCTGCCTCCCCTTCTCTCATTGATTAAAAAAAAAAGGCTTTGCTGAACAAACAGATGGATAGCAATATGCTTGATAAAGTGGCAGGATAGTTTATTAGTCTAAAAAATAATGCACCTGAGTGTATAAATGCTGGGGAAAAGATATCATCGATAGACTATCACATACCATTGTAAGTCTTAATTGTTTTCTGGGTGTTATTAACCATGCTTCTTCAACAGTCACCTGATATAATGTGCAGGTGTAACTCAGGTGAGCAGTGTGGCTTCCAAGGTTATGTTTTTCATATTTGTTTCTAGATAGAATCCAATACTGACACCTAGTTAGTGTCTACATCTGGCAACAGAACTAGCATTCCAGCATTAAAAAGAAAAAAAAGAAAAAAGGAAAAAGAAATGAAAGGCAGGGAAGGGAAGGAAAAGGGAAAAGAAAAGGGAAAGGAAAAGTAAAGGGAAAGAAAATAAAGTAAGGGAAAGAAAAGGAAAAGAAAGGAAAGAAAGGAAAAGAAAAGAAAGGAAAAGAAGGCAAAGTGAGAAGAGAAAAACAAATGAGATAGAAAATAGCAATAATATAAATTCAACCATATAAATACATTGACCCTTGAACAATGTGGAGGTTAAGGCTACTGACTCCCCACCATGCAGTGAAAAATCTGAGTGTAGTTAAATTTTGGATCCTTGAAAATTTAATTACTAATAGATTATTGTTGACTGGACACTTACATAAGCAGTTAGTTACACATATTTTGTATGTTATATGTATTACATACTATATATAGTCTTACAATAAAATAAGCCAAGGAAATAAATTGTTAAGAAATGCATAAGGGCCTGACCTGTGGTGGTGCAGTGGATAAAGCGTCAACCTGGAAATGCTGAGGTTGCCGGTTCGAAACCCTGGGCTTGCCTGGTCAAGGCACATATGGGAGTTGATGCTTCCAGCTCCTCCCCCCTTCTCTCTCTCTGTCTCTCTCTCCTCTCTCTCTTTCTCTGTCTCTTTCTCTCCCTCTCTCTCTCCTCTCTAAAAATGAATAAATAAAATAAAATAAATACATCAAAAAAAAGAAATGCTTAAGGAAGTAAACATTTACAATATTGTATGTATTTATGGAAAAAAATTATATATAACTGGAACTGCACATTTTAAACCCATGTTGTACAAAGGTCAACTGGAATCTAAACAATTTAATAAAATAGCTGAAGTTATTAAATTGGATAGAAAAGTACAACCCAACTATATGGTTTAAGTATAAAGACATAGATGGGTTGACAGTAAAATAATAGGAATAAATATTTTATGAAGCATGAATCAATAAAAACAATGGAGTGGCTACATTAGTTTTACAAAGTTGAAACCAAAACAAAAAAATATTACTCAGGATTCCAAGATGGTGACAGACTAGGCAGATGTTCCAACTGCCGCCTCCTAGGACCAAATTGGATTACAACTTAATTTAAGAACAATCATCTTGAAAAACCAGCTTTGGACTAAACTAAGAGGAGTCTATAACCAAGGATCACAGGAGAAGCCACACCCAGAATGGTAGGAAGGGCAGAGAAGTGGAAATGGCTGCCCTGCTCCCAGGAGTGAGCAGTGGCTGAAGGTTCAGAGGGTCTCTCACTGCGGGGAGGTTAGCCCTGAGATGTGTGGGTCTAATTCCCAGGCCAAGAGCCCCAGCCTAGAGCTCCAGAGCCTAGAAGAAGTGTCCACACAGCATTTGGAGGTATAAAGAGCTGAGTTTCTGTCTGTGAGAAAGAGATGGAGCTCCTGGAGACACAGGCTCTATCTTAAAGGAACAGCACAGAAAATCTTGTTCACAGCCACTTATCTGGAGATCTGATGGAAAGAGAGCTGAGAGAACTAGAGTTGCATGAAAAGAGTATATAGTTGAAGGCCTGGGGAGAGACAATGTGGATGATGGTCACCAGAAACCCTGTTCTGAGTCATTCTCCAATACCACAGTCGCCATCTTTCTTGGTTGGAGCAGTCCCCTCTAAGCAGCATCAGCCTGGGGAAAAGCAACTGCTCCAGCCTCAGGAGTCTCTCCTGTTCCAGTCATGGAGACTGGGTCATTCTGAGAATCCAGAGAGAGGTGGCACATCAGTGACTCAGTTTTGTGGTATTGAATTTAGAGCTTTCCATCACGTGCCCCTGAATCTAACACTGGTGATTCCGCCCTAAAGAAGACTCAGTAGAAACTGTTCAGAGTGCAGGCAAACCACAACTCCAGGTCTCAGAGGCCACATTCATTGGACTCCTGAGGCCACACCTACCAGACTCCTGGTGGCCACACCCTACTGAGGTTTATGAAAAAAGTCTGGACACACTGACACCTGGGGCCAAGGGGCAGAGCTATACCCACCACCCTTCCTAATCCTTAAATTGCCACAGGTTCTAGACTCTACCAGAGGTTTTTTTCAGTGGCTGAGCCCACAGGCAGCCAGCAGACAGAGGCTGCAAGAGGCTGAACCCAGGGAACTTTGGCTATTTAAGTGGACCCTCCCCCAAACCGAGTGTGGGTAAAAACTAGTTTAGGTGTGCAGATTGGTATTTTCATGAGCACTTGGACCCAGCAGAAGCAGCCTCAAACTCTGAATTGCTCGTAGCTCCAAGAAGGTTGCTGAGGGACAGTCACAGGCAGTATCTCCTACTGGTCTGCGCTGGATTCCTGCCAGGGACATGCAGGGCTGGCACATCAGTGGCCAGCTGTGGATAGCATCGGTAAAGTGAAGTGAGTTCCATTCTCTGTGATCAGAGCTGTCACAGCGACTCATGTGCATTAGACCTAATACAGCTTCCCAGTCAGCCAGCTTGTGTGCTGGACATCCTACCTTGCTGGGCTAGATTTTATAGGGGGAAAGGAGAGAGGCTTGGAGCATGGACATTTAAAGTGTGAGTCCCTGTGAGCCTATTATTCAATCTGGATGAGGGGCTTAGCCACTTTCTGGGAAGGCACAGTTAGCCTCAGGAGAGGACTCTCTCAGTCTTCCTCCCTGAGACCAGGGTCTCATCAGTTCTAAGAACTTCTGTAGAGGGGAATGTTGGCCTCACTCAATCTAAACCTGCTGATAACCTTGTTGGGGAGAAATAAAATGTGAGTATCCAGCAGTAGTTGAGGGATTAGGCTTTGCAGTAGAGACCACATTCCTTGTACTAAATTTCTGGCCAAGAGACCCCTAAATTGGAGGGTCCCACTAACATTGTATTTCCAAACTCAGCTGCCCTAACCCAAAAAGCTTGCAACCTATATAAGGGTTGGATAGGTGAGGCCAGTCTGAGCCCACACTACAATCTTTCTGCAGAAGACTCTGTGGGATGACCAGGTAGCTTCAAGAGGAGGTTGAGCTGCTGAAAAGTAGAGGCAAATCTTACAGAGCTTGGGGCTTTTATGGAGCTGCTGTCATCTCTAAGCAGGAGGAAGCTGATCTTCATACACAGGTTCCCCCCCCCACACTAATCAGGTACTGAAAATGCAGACACAAACAGCAAAAAGAGCAGTAGCTGCAGACAGGTGGCCCACAGCAGGTTACAAATAACAGCTGATGCCAACCCAAAAAGATCTAAAACCAACACAGCTGATAGTGGGTGGCAGAAATCACCAATCTTAGATGCAGCTAGTTACACAAGCAGCATACTCAAAGGAGGAGTCTAGCAGGCATCAGACACTGTAAAGAATAAATACACCCAAAAGGACAGACACGGCACAGTGTGTAATACATATGACCAAGGTTGACCCTTAGAGCCAGCTGGCTAAAACAATAACTGTACTCACAAAAGGACCGACTGTATTCAATACTCCCAGACAATAGAAGGGAAGATAGCACCCTCAAGAAGCATTCCTCATATAAGGAAAACAGGTAGCCTGGAGGTCAGTACCACCAAGGCCATCTCCCACATAAAGACACCACAAGAAGTTCAAAGTCAGACAGCACTACATAATACACAGACAAAATAGGCAGACAAAGGAATGCTACCCAAATGAATCAACAAACGAGATCCTCAGAAAAAGAACTATGGTAAGTAAAATGGAAGTAACCAAACCAACAGATACAGAGTTTAAAATAATGATTTTTAGGATGCTCAAGGATCTTAGAGCAACAATGGATGAACATAATGAGTACCTAAATAAAGTGATAACAAACATCAAAAAGGATATTGAAATCATAAAAAAAAAACCCATTCAGAAATGACAAATACAATATCATAAATGAAGACTTCACTAGCAGGCTGGATGGAGCAGAGGATCAAATCAGTGATTTAAAAGATAAGATAAACATAAGCACAGAAGAAGAGCAGCAAAATAAAAAGAGTCACAAAAAGACTGAGGAAACTCTAAGAGACCGTTGTGACAACATGAAAAGGAACAAAATCCACATTATAGGGATTCCTGAAGGAAAAGAGAATGAACAAGGGATAGAGAATCTGTTTGAAGCAATTATAACTAAATTTCCCTAAATTAATGAAGGTAAAAGTCACCCAAGTTCAAAAAGCACAGAAAGTCCCATTAAAGAGGAATTGAAAGAGGTCTACGCAAAGACACACCATAATTAAAATGCCAAAGTTAAGAGACAAAGAAAGAATACTAAAAGCAACAAGAGAAAAGCACTTAATTACCTACAGGGGAGCCCCCATAAAGATAACATTTGACTTCCCAACTGAAACACTTGAGGCCAGAAGGGATTGGCAAGAAATATTCAAAGTGATGCAAAATAAGAACCTACAACCAAGACTACTTTATCCAGAGAGGCGATGGTTTAAAATTGAAGGAGAAATGATAAGCTTCCAAGAAGAAAAAAATAAACTCAAAGAATCCATTACAGCCAAACCTGTACTACAAGAAATGTTCATGGGCCTGGTGTAAAAAGAGCAAAAAAAAAAAAAAAAAAGAAATCGAGAAAAACAGGATTGTAGATTCAAAGAATAAAATGAAAATAAATAAATACATATCAATAATAACCTTAAATGTAAATGATGTAAGTGCTCCAATCAGAAGACATAGGGTAGCTGCATTAATATGAAAACAGGATCCATACATATGCTGTCCACAAGAGACCTACCTCAGAACAAAAGATACACACAGACTAAAAGTGAAGAGATGGAAAAACGTGTTTCATGCAAATGGAAATGAAAAAAAATGCTGGGGTAGCAATACTTATATCTGACAAAATAGACTTTAAAGCAGATGCTTTATTAAGGGATAAACAAGGTCACTACATAATGATAAAGGGAGCAATCCAACAGTAGGATATAACCATTGTAAATATTTATGTACCTAATATAGGAGCACCTAAATATATAAAGCAGATTTTGATGGACATAAAGGACGAGATTGATAGCAATACTATAATAGTAGGGGATTTTAATACCCCACTAACATCAATGAATAGATCCTTCGGACAGAAAATTAACAAAGAAACAGTGGCCTTAAATGACACACTAGATCAACTGGATTTAATATATATCTTCAGAACATTTCACCCCAAAGCAGCAGAATATACATTCTTTTCAAGTGCTCATGGTACGTTCTCTAGGATAAACCACATGTCAGGACACAAAACAAGTCTCAATAAATTTAAGAAGATTAAAATCATGTCAAGCATCTTCTCTGATCACAATAGCATGAAACTAGAAATCAACTACAATAAGAAAACTGAAAAACATTCAAACACTTGGAGGCTAAATAGCATGTTATTAAACAATGAATGGGTTGACAATGAGATCAAGGAAGGAATGAAAAATTTCCTTGAAACATATGGAAACGAACATCCAACAACTCAAAATCTATGGGACACAGCAAAAGCAGTCCTGAGAGGGAAGTTCATAGCACTACAGGCATACCTTAAGAAGCTAGAAAAAGCTCAAATCAACAAGTTAACCCTGAATGTAAAAGATCTAGAAAAAGAACATCAAATAAAGCCCAGCAGAAGTAGAAGAAAGGAAATAATAAAGATCAGAGTGGAAATAAATGACATAGAGGCTAAAAAAAAGAAATACAAACGATCAATGAAACCAAGAGCTGGTTCTTTGAAAAGGTTAACAAGATCGAAGAACCTTTAACCAGACTCATCAAGAAAAAAAAATGAATAAAATTAGAAATAAAAGTGGAGGAAAAAAAGTGGAGAAATAACAACTGACACCACAGAAATAGGAAGGACTGTAAGAAAATATTATGAAAATCTATATGCCAAAAAATTGGATAACCTAAGTGAAATGGATAAATTCCTAGAATCATACAATCTTCCAAAACTCAATCAGAAAGAATCATAAAACCTAAACAGACCTATTATAACAAATGAAATTGAAACAGTTATTTAAAAACTCCCAGCAAACAAATGGCCTGGACCAATGGCTACACAAGCAAATTTTACCAAATATTCAAAGAAAAACTAACACCTATCCATCTCAAGTTTTTCAAAAAATTCAAGAGAAGGGAAAACTTTCCTTTTATGAGACAAGCATTATCATCATTCCAAAACCAGGTAAAGACATTACAAAGAATAAAAGCTATATACCAATATCCCTGATGAACATAGATGTTAAAATTTTCAACAGAATATTAGCAAACCGAGTCCAGCAATACATTATAAAAGTGATATATCATGACCAAGTGAGATTTACTTCAGGGAGGCAAGGCCAGTATAATACTTTTAAATCAATGAATGTGATTCATCACATAAACAAAAGGAAGAATAAAAATCACATGACTATATCAAAAGATGCAGACAAAGCATTTGATAAAATCTAGCACCCATTTATGATCAAAACTCTCAGCAAAGTGGGAATACAGGGAACATACCTCAACATAATAAAGGCCATCTATAACAAACCAATAGCCAACATCATATTCAACAGGCAAAAATGAAAAGCAATCTCCTTAATTTAATTCAAGAAAAAGGCTGAAGTGCTCCCTTTCACTACTCAAATTCAACATAGTTCTGGACATCTTAGCCACAGCAATCAGACAAAAAGAAGAAATAAAAGGCATCCAAACTGGAAAAGAAGAAGTAAAACTATCATTATCTGCTGATGAATTGATACTATATGTAGAATACCCTAAAATCTCAGTCAAAAAACTACTAGACCTGATAAATGAATTTGGCAAGGTGGCAGGATATAAAATTAATATTCTGAAATCAGTGCCATTTTATACACCAACAATAAACTGTCTGAAAGAGAAATTAAGGAAACAATCCTCTTCACTGTTGCAATAAATAAATAAATAAATAATGTACCTAAGAGTAAATTTAACCAAGGAAGTAAAAGACTTCTACTCAGAAAATTATAAAACATTGAAAAAAGAAATCAAGGAAGATACAAACAAGTAGAAGCATATACCATGTTCATGAATAGGAAGAATAAACATCATTATAATGTCGATATTACCCAAAGCAATCTATAGATTTAACACTATCCCTATTCAAACATCAATGCCATACTTCAAAGATATGGAACAAATATTCCAAAAATTTATATGAAACCAAAAGAGAACACAAATAGCCTCAGCAATCTTGAAAATGAAGAATAAAGTGGAAGGTATCACACTTCCTGATACCAAGTTATACTACAAGGCTATTGAACTCAAAACAACTTAGTACTGGCATAAAAACAGGTATTCAGATCAATGAAACAGAACAGAGAACCCAGAAATAAACCCACAATAATGGTCAATTAATATTTGACAAAGGAGGTAAGAGCATACAATGGATAAAGACAGTCTCTTTAGTAAATGGTGTTGGGAAAATTGGACAGGTACATGGAAAAAAATGAAACTACACCACCAACTTACACCATTCACAAAAATAAACTCAAAATGGATAAAAGACTTAAATGTAAGTCATGAAACCCTAAACATCTTGGGAAAAAATATAAGCAGTTCCATTTTGCTAAGTGAAATAAGCCAGACAGAGGAAGAAAAATATCATATGATCTCACATATATGTGGAATCTAATGAACAAAGTGAACTAGAAATGGAATAGAGGCAGAGGCGGGGACACAGGGACCAGAGAGACAGCAGTCAGAGGGAAGGGGAGGAGAGGATGGGATCAGAGAAGGTGAAAGGAATAGTGAAACTATATATACATAACACAGAGATACAGATAACAGGACAGCAAATCCTGGAGGGGAAGGGGGCAAAAGGGTATTAAAAAGGACACAGAAGTGGGGGGTGAGGGAGTTATATGCAGTGGGACACATAAATCCATGTAAACAGAAGAAATTAAAAATTAATAAAAATTTAAAAAGAAACATAAGCAGTAAACTCTTCGATATCTCTCATAGCAATATTTTTTCCAATTTATCTCCATGGGCAAGTGAAATAAAGGATAAAATAAACAAATGGGACTATATCAAACTAAAAAGCTTTTGCATAGCAAAAGACACCATGAACAAAATAAAAAGACAACACACACAATGGGAGAACATATTTGCCAATACATCTGATTAAGGGATTAATAACCAAAATTTATAAAGAACTTCTAAAACTCAACACCAGGAAGGTAAACAATACAATTAAAAAATGGGTAAAGAACCTGAATAGACACTTCTTCAAAGAGGACCAACAGATGGTCAATAGGCATATAAAAAAATGTTCAACATCACTAATTATCAGAGAAGAGTAAATTAAAACCATGATGAGATACCACCTCACACCTGTCAGAATGGTGCTCATTAACAAATCACACAATAAGTGCTGGCAAGGATGTGGAGAAAGGGGAACCCTCCCGCACTGCTGGTGGGAATGCAGACTGGTGCAGCCTCTGTGGAAAACAGTATGGAGATTCCTTAAAAAATTAAAAATGGGACTGCCATTTGACCCAGCTATCCCACATTTAGGAATATACCCTAAGAACACCAAATCACTGATTTAAAATAAGATATTCATTCTTGTGTTTATTGCAGCATTGTTTACAATAGCCAAGACCTGGAAACAGCTGAAGTGTCTATCAGTGGACGACTGGACTAAATAGCTGTGGTACATATATACAATAGAATACTACACGGCTGTGAAAAAGAAGGAAATCTTACCTTTTGCAATGTGATGGATGGACCTGGAGATTATTATGCTAAGTGAAGTAAGTCAGGCAGATAAAAATATAATATGATCTCACTTATATGTGGAATCTAATGAACAAAGTGAAGTGAGGAACAGAATAGAGGCAGAGGCGGGGTCACAGGGACCAGCTGTCAGAGCAAATGGAGATAAGGGTATAGGATCAGGGAAGATAAAGGGATTAGTGAAACTATAAATACATAACACAGAGATACAAATAACAGGACAGCAAATCCCATAGGGAAGAGAGGATGGAGTTAGGGGTAGGGGGGCAGAAAGGGCATAACGGGGTACATGGGGATGGAGCATGCGGGTGTTAGATTGAGTGGAGTACTTGAATCCAAGTTAACATAATAAATTAAAATTAATAAAAATTAAAATAAAATAACTTTAAATATATATTATTCAGAATAAGGAGGATCAAGTTATCAAGAAGATATAACAATTCTAAATGCATATGCACCTAACAATAAAGTTTCAAAATTCAGAAGCAAAAATTGATAGAACTGAAGAGAAATAGACAAATACAAAAATAAATTTCTTTCTCAGTAAATGATTGGATTAAAATGGAAGAGTTCTGTGAAATCTCAGAATGCAATGAAAAACATTTATGTTTTTCTCGGGAAATGAAACCAGTACCTGAACTGGATAAAATACTTAGTCACAGATATTCTTGAATGTCATATAATCTCTGTGGTATTTAGATTTTCAAGAAAGGCAAAACCAGTAAAACACTTTTTTTTTTTTTTTGTATTTCTCTGAAGCTGGAAACAGGGAGAGACAGTCAGACAGACTCCCACATGCGCCCGACGGGGATCCACCCGGCACGCCCACCAGGGGCGATGCTCTGCCCACCAGGGGGCGAGGCTCTGCTCCTCCGGGGCACCACTCCGCAGCGACCAGAGCCACTTCAGCGCCTGGGGCAGAGGCCAAGGAGCCATCCTCAGCGCCCGGGCCATCCCCGCTCCAATGGAGCCCCGGCTGCGGGAGGGGAAGAGAGAGACAGAGAGGAAGGGGGGGGGGGGGGCGGAGAAGCAAATGGGCGCCTCTCCTATGAGCCCTGGCCAGGAATCGAACCCGGGTCCCCCGCACGCCAGGCCGACGCTCTACCGCTGAGCCAACCTGCCAGGGCCCAGTAAAACACTTTTAACTACAATTTTTTAGTACTGTCAATTACATAAGAAACACTTATTCTTAAAATATTTAGGCTTGGGACATAATAGTGAAACTAAGAGACATTGATAAGAGTGTGGTGGTTACGGGGGGAATGGGAGAGGGATAGGGGGTGGGGAGGGGCACAAAGAAAACAAGATAGAAGGTGACAGAGGACAATCTGACTTTGGGTGGTGGGTATGCAACATAATTGAACGACAAGATAACCTGGACTTGTTATCTTTGAATATATGTATCCTGATTTATTGATGTCACCCCATTAAAAAAATAAAATTAAAAAAATATATATTTAGGCTTTTTTTTACTAATATAACTGTGCTTTTTCTCAATATTATTTTTGTAACATTGGATCATTTCATAGCAAAATCAAAGAAAACAAACCTTTCATTATTATAGCAATATCATGAAGAATTTGACACCAAAACTTTTCTAAAACTTAATTCAATCACTAAGGAAAATATGATTGTTAAAAAAGATATGAGAAATAATTTGATTAAACGTGTCAATTTTTTCTATCATGTTTTATTTTAAAAGTTATAGAGAAAAAAACAACAAAATAAAATTATATTTTGTCATTATCTTTGGAGAGGAAAAATCCTGTTTATTTTCCCTTCCACCTACTGAGATCCCTGTAGTAGAAAATAATTCCTCCCCATAAGAAATGTAATTTGACAAATTAAAAAAACAACTGTTTTCAAAGCTTCTACTGATTGTGTGATTCAAAGTGTTTCCTTCCAGGACAGATAGCAAAATTATTTACAAAATTATTATAATGATCTGTTTTGTTATTTGTTGTTTATGTTTGAATTTTTTTAAAAAAGCATAATTCAGGAAAAAAAAGGTTTAGCAAAAGAAAGCTAATATGATCTGCACAATAAAGTTAATACCATTTTGAGTTTTCCAGCAGCTCTGCATGGCAGTTATGAGAAAAATTTCAGGACTGGGAGTTTAAGAGTGGAGCTCAAGAAATCATAACAATCTGGTAACTACTGAAGACCCATGACATGGAGCAGGGGTCCCCAAACTTTTTACACAGGGGGCCAGTTCACTGTCCCTCAGACCGTTGGAGGGCTGGACTATAAAAAAAACTATGAACAAATCCCTATGCACACTGCACATATCTTATTTTAAAGTAAAAAAACCCAACAAAATGGGAACAAATACAATATTTAAAATAAAGAACACGTAAATTTAAATCAACAAACTGACCAGTATTTCAAAGTGGGGTTCCACAGCCGCAGACCGGATGTGTGTCATATGACGCGCTTCCAGAGCCTTGACGCGTGTGTCCCGCGTCACCGGAAGTAGTACTGTACGTGAGCAACGCCACGCTTTGCGGAGCCGCCACAAACAGTACTCCAGGAGCACAGGATGCATCCACATCCTGTGCTCCTCTCACTGACCACCAATGAAAGAGTTGCCCCTTCCGGAAGTGCGGCGGGGGGGCCTGATAAATGGCCTCAGGGGGCCGCAGTTTGGGGACACCTGACATGGAAGAATGGAAGATGACACTGGTGGATTTTTATTTAAATCTGATCAACCAAGAGGAGCTGCAACTGATGGTGCCTGGAGCATGCTCAGGACAGAAGTGGTGCCAATGGAAAGGCTTCTCAAGGCCCTGCTCGTATAGAAAAATGCTTTACATTTGAAGTCATTCTGAAAATTCAGTGCCTCATCAGGTCTGGAGACACCAAAAGCACCACAATTAGTAGCATCACTATGTGAATGAGGGCTAAACAGGTGATCCAGTTGGTGGTCTTAAATCTACAATCCAGAAGGAATATAAAGATGCAGAAGAGGAATAGAAAGGTATTGGAGATTCTAATGTCAGCTTGGGGAACAATGCATTTATTAGCGCAAACATTAAATGGAAAGAAAACTCATCTTAATGGTAAAGAAACAACATGTTTGTATATTTGAAAGAAAAATAGACCTTACATCAACAATATTACGCCTTACATTACCAAAATTATCATCACCATCACCATTTATATTGTAGTCAATATTCTTATTTAAAATGACTATTCTTGGCCCTGGCCAATTGGCTGAGTGGTAGAGCGTCCGCCTGGCGTGCAGAAGTCCCAGGTTCGATTCCCGGCCAGGGCACACAGGAGATGCGCCCATCTGCTTCTCCACCCCTCCCCCTCTCCTTCCTCTCTGTTTCTCTCTTCCCCTCCCGCAGCCAAGGCTCCATTGGAGCAAAGATGGCCCGGGCGCTGAGGATGGCTCTGTGGCCTCTGCCTCAGGCGCTAGAGTGGCTCTGGTCACAGCATAGCGAAGCCCAGGATGGGCAGAGCATCGCCCCCTGGTGGGCAGAGCAGTGCCCCTGGTGGGCGTGCCGGGTGGATCCCGGTCGGGCGCATGCGGGAGTCTGTCTGTCTCTCCCTGTTTCCAGCTTCAGAAAAATACAAAAAATAATAATAATAATGATAATAAAATTAAAATAAATAAATAAATAAAACGACTATTCTTTACCTACTCAGCCATAAGAAATGATATCGATCATTTACAACAACATGGATGGACCTTGATAACATTATATGGAGTGAAATAAGTAAATCAGAAAAATCTAAGAACTATATAATTCCATTCATAGGTGGAACATCAAAATGAGACTCAGAGACATGGACAAGAGTGTGGTGGTTATAGGGAGGGGCACAGAGAAAACCAATAGAAGGTAACGAAAGACAATTTGACTTTGGGTGATGGGTATGCAACATAATCAAATGTCAAAATAACCTGGAGATGTTTTCTCTGAACCTATGTACCCTGATTGATCAATGTCACCCCATTAAAATTAATAAAAAAATAAATAAAATTAAAAAAATAAAATGACTATTTTTTATAAATTCCTTTTTAAAAGAAATTATAGCAAACCAAATCCTTAGTAGAAAGAGGGGAAGTCAGAAATTTCTTTTTTAACATTTTTTATTTTGAAATTAAATTTAATGGGGTAACATTGATCAATAAGAGTACATAGATTTCAGATGAAAATCTCTATAGCATTTGAACTGTTGATTACATTGTGTGGCCATCACCCAAAGTCAAATCATTTCCCATCACCATATATTTGTTTCTCTTCACTCCCCTCTCTCCAAGTCTGAAAAATTTCTTTTTATAACAAAGATGGCCAAGAAAGTTAGAGACTCTGTATGCACTTTCTAGTAGAGTCTTATTCTACTGCAGGGGGTAAAACTTCTCAGCCCAAATAATCGAGAAAAGCTTTTGCACACATCAGCTTTACATTAGTGCTACTTTGGTGAATAAAGTAAAGAGATTCTGGCCATAGTACAGAGAAACAGAACTAGTGAGGAAGGCTGGAGAAGTCCGTAATGGCCAGAGATCTAAAAGGCAGCCATCAGAAGTAATCTCTGGAAATCCTGAGAAAGGTTGTAATGTGTTGGTCTTTCAACAGGATGTGGGATGTGAAATTAGTGCTGTCTTATTAAATATTGAAAGAAGGATGATCTCCCAAAGCTGGAAAAACACAACTTACAAGAACATAAATCTTATTGGAAAAAATTCTCTGCAAAGTTCATTGAAATTTAATATAATATGGTAGTTGCAAAACCAAATATTTATTTAATATTTTTGCTTTAAATATAAGTGCCTTTTTCAGTCATGTGCTCTTCTTAATTTTTCGTTTCATGTGATCTATGTGGAAAGAGCTTGTGAAAAAAAATTATTATATCAAATTTTAAAAATCAAAGTAATATTTGCTTTTTAACCCTGACCACTAGGAGACTAATGGTTATTGCTCAAAATTCTCAAATGATCCTCAAACCAGTCACCATTCTCAGGCTTCTTACCCTAGCAACATCCTAACACATCTAATTCTCGGCAAAACTTAAGAAAGAAATAAACCCTTTGGCAAAATTTAACCATAGTTGCTAAGATTCCTTATAGCTAAATTCCTTATGGTAAATAAAAGACTATGTAAAAAAAAAAAAAAAAGCATTCCTAGTCATTTTCTTCAGAATTTTACATCTGAGAAAATAAGCCCAGAATTCCAGGGACCACAGTCACCTGTTAACTAAAAAGGTGAATAATTCCAAGAAAACCTGGACTCCTAACTTATTTTGCGATTTTATAAAAAATACGTTTTTTCCAAGATTTTTCCTAAGAATGATAGTGTCTATCTGCAAAGCCCACTGAAGTCCTTACTTTGCTGGCACAGTCCATCAATGCGAAGTATCACTATAAATTATAATCACTATAAATAAAGCAGCTCATAACTCAGTAGCAACAAGTCAGGAAATTTAATACAATATTGTAGTTGCAAAACCAAAATACTTATTTAATTTTTTGATATTCAAATTTACCACAAAAGCCTCATAATTCTATGTTTCCTTTTCTCTGTCTTTCTTTTTTCTTTCTGACCTGTTAATGGCCTTCAAGTCTTAATGGTTTTCACACACATGCCTCTAGTTTACTTAGCCCAAGGACAATCATCAGGTAGACTCTTCTAAGTACATGAGGGCATCTGGATGAGTTTCAATCATAGTCCACTTGGGAGTGGTAATAGTCTTTGGTTGCCTGGAGGAAGCAAAGAACTTGTGCTTGCAACAACTTTGCTATAAATTTGATACACTTTATCACCCAGAGTTAATTTCTTCCAGCAAATGGCTGGCTGCAGCTCAAATGTTCAGAAATTTGCTTATTTTCCATAATTGGGACTCCAGCCACTAGTCATCAACAAATTCAAGCAAGTTTTTAACATGTCTTTAAAAATTCATTTCAAGAAAAGAAAAAGGAAAATCAATTGTAGAGTGACCTAATAACAACAATAACAAAAAGGCTCATCTTGAAAATTGACAAATATATTTTCTCAAGTTACCTTACATAAAGTTGCGAATTGCAGAATTTATAATCATAGCTGTGTTCATCCTAAAGATTTTGTATATATTCAGTGAAAAACTAGCTGAACAACAGACTTCTATTTTATATTCTTAAAGAGTAGGCAAAATCTTATACTATTAAAGAAATTAATGTGCATAGAGAAATCAATAAAATTCTTTTTAATTAAGAGAAAGAAATTAACTCTTTTTACCTGATGTTTTCATTGAAGAATGTTCTCTCCTTTTGAATCTGGGTTTGTGACTGCTCCAAGCTCCAACCAATAGACTATGGCAGACACTTCTGAGGCTAAATGTGTAAGATTCAACTTCTACCTGGTTCACTTTTTGTAGAAACATTCATTCTTGGAACAAGGCCCAAACCAGCCGACAGAGGGAGGCCTGCATGAAGAGGTACTGAATTCCCCAGCTGACAGCCAGCATCAAACACCAAAAGGGGGGTGAACCGGTCTGCCGATGACTCCAAACCAGCCATCCAGCCTGCCCAAACATCGTGAAGCAGAGACAAAGCCATCCTTGCTATTCCCCTTCACCCAAATTCCTGACCCATATAGTTGGTGAACATGATAAACGATCAGTTTCCACCACTAAGCTTGGGAATAATTTGTTATGCTACTACAGAAACAATAATAGGAATGAGAAAGGAGCTATCATTAAGAAGGATGCCAAGAGCCCATGTGCTGCTGAAGCCAGAGAAGAAGGGTATCACAGTGAAGAAGGAGTCTCTGCAGGACACGAAGCTGAATAAAGGCAAGGAGGGTGACAGTTAGGGACAAGTCTTTGGGCTTTGCAACTAGTGGAAATCTGGTTTGATTCTTGGTCAGGGCACACAGGAGAAGTGACCAACTGCTTTTCCACCCCTCCCGCTCCCCCTTCTCTTTCTTTCACTCCTGCAGCCATGGCTCCATTGGTTTGAGCACATGCTCCAGGCGCTAATAATGGCTCTGGGGAGCCTCCACTCAGGTGCTAAAAACAGCTCGGTTGCCAGCATGGCTCCAGATGGGCAGAGCATTGACCCCAGACAGGGGTTGCTGGGTGGATCCAAGTCAGGATGCATGCAGGAGTCTGTCTCTCTAGCTCCCCTTTTCTCACTTGGAAAAAAGAGAAAAGAAAAATAAATATAATAAATAAATAAATAATAGATAGATAGATAGATAGATAGATAGATAGATGATAGAACAGTGAAAATAAGGGCAAGTCAATGGAAGATTATAAACAGAGGTAGACATTGGGAAGAAGTCAATGACAAAAGTGAAGTAGTGTATCAGGAGCAAGGGAGGAGCGCAGAGGCAAAGGATAGTGCAAAGGACAAGATCAATCAGAGGGGAGGGAAGGTTAGACAAAGACAAGATCAGTCTTAAAAAGTAAAAAACATTTGAGACTAGAAAATAAGAAAAAAATTAGTAAAGAGTAAAAATTTGAGACAAATAAAAGTCAAAATTTTTATTTAAGTAGCCTTTTGCCCTTTAGTAAAATAAGAGAAACTTATCTAAATGGCTAAAAAAAAAAAGGGAGTGAATGCTTGAGGATTGTGTATAATTTGTTTCCTTCCTATCCTCACTGTTTAATTTACCAAAAAACTATTAGAAACAATAAACCAATACAAGAAAGTCACAGGATACAAAATCAATATACAAAAGTCTATTGCTTTTCTATAAGCAAATGATAAAACTTCAGAAAATTAACGTTAAAAAAACAATTCTTTTAACAATTGCAACCAAAAAATAAAATAAAATATCTAAGAATAAACTTAACAAAGGATGTGAAGAACCTATATACTGAAAGCTACAAAATATTATTAAAAGAAATGGAAAAAAACACAATGAAATAAAAAAATATTTCATGTTTATGAATTGGAAGACTCAACATAGTTAAAATGGCCATATTTCCCAAAACAATATACAAATTTAATGCAGTCTCCATCAAAATCTCAATGTCATTTTTAAAAGAAAGAGAACAAAAAATTATCAGGTTTATCTGAAACCACAAGAAACCCCCAAATAGCCAAAGCAATCCTGAGGAAAAGAAATGAAGCTGGAGGTATCACACTACCTGACTTCAAATTATATTATAGCCTGACCAGGTGGTGGCGCAGTGGATAGAGCGTCGGACTGGGATGTGGAAGGACCCAGGTTCGAGACCCCGAGGTCGCCAGCTTGAGCTTGGGCTCATCTGGCTTGAGCAAAAAAACTCACCAGCTTGGACCCAAGGTCTCTGGCTCCAGCAAGGGGTTACTCGGTCTGCTGAAGGCCCGCGGTCAAGGCACATATGAGAAAGCAATCAATGAACAACTAAGAAGTCACAACGCACAACGAGAAACTAATGATTGATGCTTCTCATCTCTCTCTCCGTTCCTGTCTGTCTGTCCCTGTCTATCTCTGCCTATGTAAAATAATAATAATAATAATAATTATAGAATCACGATAATTAAAACAGCATGGTATTGGCAGAGAAATAAACATACAGACCAATGGAACAGAATCAAGAGTTGAGAAATAAAATCACAAATATATGGACAAGTCATCTTTGACAAAAGAACCAAAAACACACAATGAAGAAAAGAAAGCCTCTTCAATAAATAGTGCTGGGAAAACTGGAAAGCCACGTGTAAAAGAATGAAACTTGACTACAGTTTGTCCCCATGCACAAAAATTAATTCAAAATGGATCAAAGACCTAAATATAAGATCTGAAACAATAAATTACATAGAACAAAACATAAGTACTAAGCTCATGGACCTTGGTCGTAGAAAACAATTTATGAACTTGACCCAAAGGCAAGAGAAGTAGAGGCAAAAATAAATGAATAGCACTATATCAAACTACAAAGCTTCTACACAGCAAAAGAAACAACAAAACAAATAGGAAACCAACTAAATGGGAGATGATATTTTCAAACAATAGCTTTGATAAGGGGTTAATATTCAAAATATGTAAAGAACTCACAAAGCTCAGCAACAAACAAGCAAACAATCCAATTAAAAAATGGGGAGAGGACCTGAACAGACACTTCTCCCAAAAGGACATACAAATAGCCAATAGATATATAAAAAGATGCTCATCTTCACTAGCTATTAGAGAAATGCAAATCAAAACTACAATGAGATGCCACCTCACACCTGTTAGATTAGCTATTATCAACAACACAGATAATTGTTGAAGAGACTGTGGAGAAAAAGGAACCCTTATTCACTGCTGGTGGGAATATAAAGTAGTACAACCATTATGGAAGAAAGTACGGTGGTTCCTTAAAAATTTAAGAATAGGATTACCATATGACCAAGCAATCCCTCTACTGAGTATCTATCCCAAAAACTCAAAAACAGTGGTATGTAAAGACCACTCCATGTTTTTCGCAGCATTATTCACAGTGGCCAAGACATAGAAACAACCAAAATGTGCCTCGATAGAGGATTAGAAAAAGAAGATGTGGTAGATATATATATACAATGAAATGCTACTAAACCATAAGAAATGATGACATAGTGACATTTACAACATGGATGGACTTTGAGAACATTATACTGAGTGAAATAAATAAATCAGTAAGAGCTAAGAAGTATATGATTTCACACATAGGTGTGATATAAAATTGAGATTCGTGGACGTAGATAAGAGTGAAGTGGTTACCAGGGAGAGAGGGATAAGGGGAGGGATAGGGAGAAGGGTATAAAGAGGGACAAATATAAGATGACAGAAAATGATTTGATTTTGGGTGTGGATATACAACATAATAAATAGTTCAAATGCTATAGAAATGTTTACCTGAAATTTATATACTTTTATCAATGTCTCCCTGTTCAAGTTCATTTTCTAAATAAAATTTTTTTAAATGGAAAAAATATAATTTACTGTTCTAATATTTTTTCATTCCTTCTGAAAAATACTAAAAGAAAAGGCTACCTTAAAATGAATCATCTGATAGAGAATCAAGTTATCACTAGTGATTTTTCAGAATGCTCACTTTTGGGCCCCTGTTGAGTCATAAAATATTTTATTTCTTTTTTTTTTTTTTTTTTTTGTATTTTTCTGAAGCTGGAAATGGGGAGAGACAGTCAGACAGACTCCCGCATGCGCCCGACCACCCGGCACGCCCACCAGGGGCAACGCTCTGCCCACCAGGGGGCGATGCTCTGCCCCTCCGGGGCTTCGCTCTGCCGCTACCAGAGCCACTCTAGCGCCTGGGGCAGAGGCCAAGGAGCCATCCCCAGCGCCCGGGCCATCTTTGCTCCAATGGAGCCTTGGCTGCGGGAGGGGAAGAGAGAGACAGAGAGGAAGGGGGGGGTGGGGGTGGAAAAGCAAATGGGCGCTTCTCCTATGTGCCCTGGCAGGGAATTGAACCCGGGTCCGCCGCACGCCAGGCCGATGCTCTACCGCTGAGCCAACCGGCCAGGGCAAATATTTTATTTCTTAGAGATATATTTCCTCTAAATCAGGGGTCTCAAACTCGCGGCCCGCCGAACAATTTTGTGAGGCCCGCAGACTAATCCACGAAGTTCAAAATATTTTGGATAAAATTAAGTAAGCCTAGGGGCCTACTTGTATTTTTCATTTCTCTAGCATCCTAGCTAGATATTAGCTTAGTTAACAGCAGTTGTGATGCGAACTACAGTTTCTGGTCGTTTTGTGACACTGAGTAAACTGCATGTACGATTGTGCTTGTTGTACTGATTTTTTTTTGTTTTCAACTGCAGTGAGAAAAGTGTTGCGTAACAGTTGCCTTTTGTAGACCTAGTGCGGCCCGCCGAACGGCTGTGATCTTGCTCTGCGGCCCACATGCTGAGTTGAGTTTGAGACCCCTGTTCTAGATATATGGTAGGATTAGATTTCTCTGGCTCATTTTGATATTAGACCATGGGACTTACTTTGACAAAAGAATTCTATAAAATAGAAATTCACATGCAAGTATGTGTTAGGATAGGGCTTCCATTATCTTGGGTTCCTGAATAACTACAATTAGATTCCCTGCTACTTTATGTGAACCATGTAACGTGATGGAAAAATAAAATTTTGTTATGTTAATACATTGAGTCATTGGAGCTGTTTGTTTCTATAAGATGATGCTGTTTATCAAAGTGGGATCCTTGGACCAATGGCATCTGAGACCTTATTTAAAATGCAAACTCTCGCCTGATCAAGTGGTAGCGTAGTGGATAGAGCGTCAGACTGGGATGCAGAGAACCCAGGTTTGAGACCCCGAGGTCGCCAGCTTGAGTGTGGGCTCATCTGGTTTGAGCAAGGCTCGCCAGCTTGAGCCCAAGGTCGCTGGCACAAACAAGGGGTCACTCAGTCTGCTGTAGCGCTCCAGTCAAGGCACACATGAGAAAGCAATCAATGAACTAAGGTGTTGCAATGAAGAATTGATGCTTCTCATCTCTTTTCCTTCTTGTCTGTCTGTCTCTATCTGTCCCTCTCTGACTCTCTCTGTCTTTGTCAGAAAATAAAATAAAACAAATAAAATGCAAACTCTCAGCTCCTGCTCCAGACCCATCAAATCTAAACCCACATTTTAACAAGTTCTCTTCATGTTTCATATCTTCACTAGTACAGAAATTGCTACTTAAAAGTGGCTTGATCTGAATTTAAAAAGTAGGTACACAAAGAGCAGGGAAAGATGGCGATGCATGTGACGTGGTGAAAACGCAGTAAGCCTGAATCATGGAGACTGCACATAATCGAATGGGGAAGGTCTGAAAACAGGACATGAGTAGTGTGTGTTGGTGACTATGGGCTGTATTTAATGAAATACTACAAGGAAGTGATGAACTAAGGAAATAATTGAAGGCAAGCAGGAATGAAAGGGATTCAAATGGTAGAACAACAATATGAATGCAGTTAGCACCACTGAGCTATAAACTGAAAACTGTTAAGATGGTAAATATATGTTATATGCATTTTACCACAATTTAAAACACAAGCAAACAAATAAATAAATAGTATATTTTACTATTCCATTTGAGACCAAATATTTTTTTAAATTTTGTTTTCAAGAAAATCCAGACTCAAGGACTTCAGCATGAGATAAGACGAGACAGGTCTTCTCAACCCGATAAGTAAAAGATGAAATTTAAAAAGTTAAATGGCATAATCTAATTAAAACTCAGGCTTGACACCAGGATCAAATCAACGGGACAGCTTTCATCATCATCGCAAATCCTCTGAGTAGATTAAGGAAGCTGTTTCAGGATAAATATCAAAAAGGATGTGGTAAGACCCTGGCCGGTTGGCTCAGTGGTAGAGTGTCGACCTGGCGTGCAGGAGTCCTGGGTTTGATTCCCGGCCAGGGCACACAGGAGAAACGCTCATCTGCTTCTCCACCCCTCCCCCTCTCCTTCCTCTCTGTCTCTCTCTTCCCCTCCTGCAGCCGGGGCTCCATTGGAGCAAAATTGCCCCGGGCGCTGAGGATGGCTCTATGGCCTCTGCCTCAGGCGCTAGAGTGGCTCTGTTGCAACAGAGCAATGCCCCAGAAGGGCAGAACATCGCCCCCTGGTGGGCATGCCGGGTGGATCCCGGTCTGGCGCATGCGGGAGTCTGTCTGACTGCCTCCCCGTTTCCAACTTCAGAAAAATACAAAAAAAAAAAAAGGATGTGGTAAAAGGATCGAGGAATTTTTTCAATTGGAACAAAGGGCTCTGGGAAAAGAAACTAAAAGCATGACTCTCCTTCACAGCCTACTAGCCTCCAAGTATACATCAATAGGATGAGAGGAAGAAAAAGTCATAAGAGCAAGAAAGGAGAAAGAGCCAGCAAGCCTAGGAGACAAGCACAGATCTGCACTGTCCGATGCGTTCGCACCAGCCACAGGTGTTGTTGAGTCCTGCAAGTGCAATGCTCTGCCTCTCGCTCTTCTGTGTCTGAATTGGAGAGTCTGTGGGGTCCTTTGTCCCACCATCATTTCTTAGCTTGGGGAAAGGTATCAGGTGACTTGTCCTTTCAGTATCTTGGTCTCCAGCTCAAGAGGAGTCACATCTAAACCTGATGTAGAGATGATCTGGGAGACTTTTCAAAGTTATACTTTCATCCAAAACTCGGATATGCATCCCATAGTCACCAATGAAAACTGCCATTACAGACATGAGGTTTACCATAGCCCTCATTTTATAACAGGTATAGGCTATGTTCATAAATTCACATTTATATGTAGCATCTTGAACTGTAGACAGTGTTTCCACATATCTTAAAATATTCATGACTTGAAATATATAATTTGTCCCAAAAGCTCTTTGATGAAAGAAAGTATTTAATGGCCACTGCTGCTAGCCCCATACTGAGTAAAGCCATATCCCAAAATACTCACTTGTTTACTAAGAGACAGACTTTAAAACAATATATAATGTCAAGTGTATAATTTTATTTTATTTTTAGGAGTTAAATCATTTTGAACTGAGAAATGGTCATCATTAAGGCAATAAATATTGTCAGGGAAACTTCATCATAATTCACCGATGAATGTCCTTTCTTATCTTGCAGCAGCTGCTGACAAATTGGCAGGAACACCAAACGCACTCTGGATATTACACATTATAATGATCGATTCAAAGGTTGGTCTGGTTCTTTCATTTTATTAACCATTTCTTTGAACACATGTTGTTATACCAAATGAAGTTCCTACAGAAGCAGAAAGGGTTAGTACACAATGCCATACCGTATTTGACAATTATATGGCTTCTTTGTTTACGGAACTTTGTGTTAGGGTCCAGGGCTTGCCTCATTGACAGATATTTACTGAATCGCTATATTATATGTATTCCTTCCAATTGAAGACACATCTGAATACTTGGGTTATTTCTGCTCTGTTTATATAGAGATTCAAAGACATTTGAGCATTTCCTTAAAGACTTTTATAGAAAAGGTCACACTTTGTCTGAAGACATGAAACCCCCCAGAACAGAGAGTTAGCACCTCCATGCAGATGGCGCCAACTGGGAGCCACACGGGCTGGAGTTTGGTCACAAAGTGTTGGAACCTTGTGATCTCCCTGAGCACTCAGGGCTGCTAGGCAGCAGAGAGGGTATACAATTATTATTGTTATTTATTTAGAAAATGGAATTTAACAGGATGTTTAGTAACAATAGCAAATATCAGTTCAGTGTCTTTTCTGTACCAGAAAGTACTGCAGGCAACAAAGCCACAGAGATGAACAGGACAGCAGGGAGGCTGGCTTTCATGAGACATCCCATGTAAACACGGACTGTGGTTTCCCATCATAATTACACAGAGACCGTTGACTTCTCATTCATGCGCGCGCATGCAGCACACTGTGCTAAAGGGAACAGGAAACCTTTAAAAGGCTCGCTGACCCTTTATAACTCATTTGCTGACAACCTGCTAACTTGCCATTTTCCAAAGATTTGGATGTCTTATGCACTTTCCTGTTCATGCCAGCACCATATTTTTTTTTTCTGAATTCTGAGCTGCCAGTGGTACGGGTAACATCTATAAATTATTTATGTCCTATGCCAGGAAGTTCATCTGCTCCAACAGGCTTCTGAGTTCATCATTAAATGACCCCAGTAACCCACTGTTTTATTTATACTTCTCCTTCACTGGAAACAGTATAGACATGAATATTCACAATGAAAGAGAAGTCATTAACACCAAAAATAGCAGAATGGAATACGAAACCTCTAAAGACCAAGCACTTCACTTCAGATGAGAACGGTCACACAGCTGCTCTGTAACAGAGCAGGCCTCCTGCTTGCCGGACTACTGCTCGCACCACTGTCCTCTGCATCAGCCCCTAGTATTCTCCTCATCTGCATCATTTATTTAAAATAAACAGCCGATGCCTATGGAGCTTGACTAGTTTTCAAGGTGTTCTCACATTTTCTCATGCAGTTCTTATGACCCATCCTGTGAGGTCAGCACAGATAGGGAACCTGAAATGAGATGATGAGGACAACATCACCTGTTAATAAGAGTCGGAACCTGAAATCAGATTTTTGACCTCCATTCTACATTGGAGGAAGATTGGACTCCCTGGTTTAGAGATGGGTACCTGGCCTTCTCGGGTTGCTGGAGTCAGATTGTGATGTGCAAAGTATACAGTGACAGGGTGTCATTCTCAAAGACAGACCTAGTCTGAGAATTTCAAAAATAGCTGGGCTATGGGCATGTGCTACAGTGGGAAAGGGGAGTGTTAGAGTGGGGGGAAATGGGGCCTCTCAGAACCCATGACATGTTCCCAAAACACTCATCTGGAAACCCTGAATGGAGCAAGAATAAGACAGTAAGGAGAATCACAGAAACCTGAACATCACATGACGTCAAGTTTGTAGATGAGTTCTCTTATATATGAGTAAGAGCAAAAACCTGACTGACAAATATAATTAAGAAAGTTTCATCCTTGGGTCAATTATGGACACAAGTCATAAAACCAAAAGTTCAAGAAAGAAAGGGCTGTAGAGACATCCCATAACAACTACACAGGACATTTCAAGTGGAAAGAATTTGACCATTGTATTCTGCCTACAGAACAGTTTCTGGGGAGAGAAAGCAATCACACATGATGCAGATATTCACAAGTTGTTGTTGTTTACATTATGCTTAGACCTGCATCTGCATCCAGGATGTTTCTTTTTTCTTTTTTTTTTTTCCTGAGCACACACTTACTAGATGGAAGATGTATGGGAGCACGACAAAAAGTAGTAAGAAAGTGAGACAATGATACATTGTCACTGACCATTCCTAAAACGGATAAGTGGCATGTTTACATCTGACCCAACAACCACCACAGGCAAAAGGAGGAGGAGAAGGAGGAAGAGAAGGAGGAGAAGAAAAAGAGGAGGAAGAAGAGGAAGAGAAGAAGGAGGAGGAGGAGGAGGAGGAGGAAGAGGAGAAGGAGGAAAAGGAGAAGAAGAAGGAAGAGGAGGAAGAGGAGGAGAAGAAGAAAAGAAGAAGGAGAAGGAGGAGGAGGAAGAGGAGGAGGAGGAGGAAGAAGAGGAATAATAATAATAATAATAATTTGATTTTGAGTTATCTTGCTCGCGCCTGACATTATCATAAGGTAAAGGAAGGAGAAAGAAAAGCTGCAGAGAACACTTTTGTTTAATACCTGCTAGGGAACCTATAGGGTATTCTGAAGCCATGGCAACAAATAATCTCTTTAAAGGTCTTCCGCATCTCTTGACTGCGGAAGGCATATATCAGAGGATCAATTACAGAATTGCACATGATGAGTATGAGGTACATATTGAAGTGAGACATAAAGCAAGAACAGTAGAGATTCTGAGGGCAAGAGATCATCAAAATGAGATGAAGGAAGAACGGAGCCCAGCACACAATGAAAATGCCCAACAGCATGGTCAGGGTGATGGCACCTTTCATGCTGGTCCTCTGCCGCACAGAACTACGTCCAGGCAGAGCTGCTATCTTCTTGACATGAGTTCGTGCCAGGAGGAACATGTGTATATACAGAGACACCATGAGGAACAACATGGTGAAGAACATGGAGATGAGGCAAATGATGACGTAAGTGGATTCGTAGTAAATGATGAAAACAATGCCACAGCTTGTGCAAAAGGTCCAGATGCATGCAATAATCACCCCAGAACGCTTCACTGTCACGATGTGGTGGTAGCGCAGGGCGTAAAAGATAGTGACATACCTATCCACTGCAATGGCCAGCAGACTGCACATGGAAGCCACCACAGAAATGCAGATCATGGAGTCGAAAACATTGTCAATGTGTCGCACAAAGGCATCTGCTATCACCAGGTACTTATTATTTATTAAGTATATGGTAATGGTCTCCCAGGCGTTGGACATGCTCACCAGCATGTCAGCTACTGCTAAACTACACACGAAGAAATACATGGGAGAGTGCAAGTTCTTGTTCTTTACTATGGCACTTATGACCAAGATGTTCTCCAAGAGGCTGATGAGACCCAAAATCAAAAACACCTCCACAGCGATGCCCATGCCTTCTTCACAAGGCGAGGATTTGTTCTTGACATTTGGTCCTGAAAGGTTGCCCTCTGTAGCATTCAGGTTAAGATCCAAGAAACAGAGGTGAAATGAGGAATTCATTGCTCCTCTTCTTGGCAGCAAATTTACTGCAAAACAGGTTTTCGTTTAGGATTCAGAGAGATTAACAGTCTAACAAAGAGCACAACAGCAAGCTGGAAGCAAGTATAACCTGAGAATAGGAATGAATGGACTCAGAGCGTTCACTGACACTAGAATGCTATGTATTAGAATATACTACATCCTGCCTTGTGCCGGGATCCCTGCAATAGAGTCCCTTCAACACGCAGGTTTAGAATTTTCACCAGCCTTCTGGTCCTCCTTCCCTTAGTCTCCCACTCTTTCACGGAATTCTTAATAGACGGACCATACAACTCAATGTGCCTGAGGCACTTTCAGTTTTTATGCTTGTTGTCCTGGTACCCAAGATCACTCTCAAAAGTGTTCCCAACTCACAGCCTACAAAACCCCTTCCCGCCTCCCGATTTTCACATCCCTAAGGCTGCAATGCATTTTCCTCAGGTGATCTTGATTTCTGAAGAATATACAGGCGCAGTTCTCTTAAGAGAGACAGATGTCTTTTTTTTTTTTTTTTTTGTAATCTAATATTTCAAATAAATCTAAACGCCATGACTTGTTGGTATTAATAACATTTTTAAGACAACTTATTAGATAAGGGTAGTAACATTATGCTTATACAAATATTTATAGTATTCATTCCTAGGATGGCAGAACAATCTTTTTTAATTTTTCAATTACAGTTTACATTCAATATTATTTTCTATTAGTTTCATGTATACAGCATAGTGGTTAGACAGTCATCTACTTTACAAAGGAGTCCCTCAGATATTTCAAGTAAGATAGATGTCTTCTTAACATTTGTCTTGACACTTCTAAAATCCACTAGGATTCAGTCTCCACAGTTATAATTAAAATTGTAACCAAGGTGATTCATTAATTTGGATATAATCATAAATAAAAAGTTATTTTCAATTCATAAACTTAGTTGCACGTACATGTTAAAATTGAGACACACAGCTCTTTTTCCCCTCAATAAATATTTTCCTTGACTTCCACAGTTGTAACTCCAGAAAGTCTGATTGATAGTGTTATAAGTTCCACATAAGCTGGTAGGAAGAAACAAGGGATTTAAATTTACCAGGAACTACAGCAAGATCACTCCTCTGTTGCCCAATTTCTCTCCCTTGATTTATTTATATTCAAAAACCTTTTTGCCCTCCAAACTCAGCACATCTGGAGAGCGAATTTCTGTTATCATTCTCATCATCAGTAAGTTCTTGCTGAAATGTAATCATTTGTCATTTTGTCTAGTTCTATCTCAACGACAGTGATCAATTATATTATCACACCCTATCAAGCTGTTTAAATATTCAAGTAGCTCTCCTCCGCTGGTTGGTTAGGCATGATTTGCATTCCTTTCAAGGCGATTTTAAGTAAATAGAAAGCATGGCTATTTACCAGTGCTCTCCCCTTGTGCCTCTTCTGCACAGCAGCCCGTGGGCCCTTCGCTCTGGACACTGGCTCAGCCCGGACGCCTGGCACTCACAGGCTGGGACCGCTGCCCGGAGCTAATTGCCATCACCCTAGGACGGGGCTTCTCGAACAGCGCAAAGGCACCTGGCGTCTGTCCGTCGCACCCGCGCCTTTATGCGGCCTCGCGGCCCCGCCCCCACGCTGGGGTCCCTGGACCTGGAGTGGCCGTTGCGCGCCGGGGACTTGCTGTCCTCAGCAGCGGGCCTGAAGCACCACCTCGCGGTCAGAGTCGCGGAGGACGACTCTTGGTTCCCAGGCCTACGTGGCTCTGGCTGCGGGCCTTTGGAGCTCATTGGGGACACCTGCTTAGAACAACGTTCTTCCGTTTACGGGAAATCCTTCCCCAACTGTGCGTTCAAATGTGTTTTCTAGATGGCTTTTCTTTTTTATTTTGCTTTTCTCTTCCTCTTATGCACTGATTAAAATGCTGCTAGATCATGTGACAGCTCAATTTCTCCCATCCCTCTGTCAGTCCGTCTCTCCAAATGGTCTCCAATGGGCCTGACCTGTGGTGGCGCAGTGGATAAAGCGTCAACCTGGAAACGCTGAGGTTGCCGGTTCAAAACCCTGGGCTTGCCTGATCAAGGCACATATGGGAGTTGATGCTTCCTGCTCCAACCCCCCCTCCCCTCTCTATAGTGAATAAATAAAATCTAAAAAAAAAAAATGGTCCCCAATGGTGCCCTGAGAAAGCAGAGCCAGGAACCCTGGCTGTGACCTTGATTCACACTCCTGCCAGTTCAGACTTTAACTCTTTGTTGGGCAAATGAGTTTGTAAAATTTGTATTTTTTGAGTTTGCTCACTTTTATTGTTACAAAATGGTGCTGGGCAATGCCAGGTATATGTGGTCTGTGAAATTGCAAATTACCTCCCTGCTTAGGAGGGGCCATTGTTTTGCTCATGTTTGCTGGAGGAGAGGTTTTCACACCAGAAAGTTTTGGAGAGCAGGAAAAGAGGCAGAAAAAAGCGATATTTTTGCAGAGATAGAGCAGAGAGAATGCAGAGTGCTGAAGAAGCCAGTTTGTGCAGAGAGAGAGAAGGTGTGCAGATGGGGAACCAGAGCTGAGGGACTTTGGGAGCTTGTGGGGGACTTTGATTCTAGGAGGAATCAGAGAAGATTCTCCTGGTTGTGGAACCGGAGAATGTGTCAGTTGCTTTGGGAGCCCTGAGTGAAAGGGAAGTGTTTTCCCTGTGTGTTGCTTGTTGGACGGTGTGAGAGTTTAATAAAGGAATGGCCCACTATTCCTTGGCTCCACTGTTTCTACCGTCTGTCCGAATTCAATGAGAACCTGCATGTGAAGGGCCGCAACTACTGGCCATACACCCCTCCACAAGAACTGTGTCTGCCATACTAGGTCTAACGCTTCCAACATGCTTTTGTTATTCAAGCGAAAAGAGAAAAGAGACTTTACTCTGACCAGATATTCTAGCTTTTGGCAGTAGTTTCTAGACCTCCCATTTCTTTGGTCCCTAAAACACTGACCTGCAGCCCTTCAAAGGATCTTTATGACACAACAAAGAAGAAAGACTTGCCCAAGTGACTGCGGGACAAACCCAGGCCAGAAATGCACGGGGCTTCTCTCCTATAACAAACCTGAACAGACAAGGCTTCAGTCTGGAAGGTCCAGTGTCACTGGTGTCCTATTGCCATGCTGAGAGCTGCAGGCAGCACGCTGTCAAGAGATTTCTCATGCTGAGAACAGAGCTGTGTGCTTGCAAAGCACTGGCTGACAAAAACGAAGTTTCAAGCATTCCTTATTTGTTCCTCCTTTCCAGCATCAGTCTTGAGAGCATCCTACCTGACCTCACACCTTTCAGAGGCAGCTTCCTTCCGGTGACTGAGCCTTGAGAGCATCCTACCTGACATCACACCTTCCCAGAGGCAGCTTCCTTCCGGTGACTGAGTCTTGAGTGCATCCTACATGACCTCACACCTTCCCAGAGGCAGCTTCCTTCCGGGGACTGAGCCTTGAGTGCATCCTACATGACCTCACACCTTCCCAGAGGCAGCTTCCTTCCGGGGACTGAGCCTTGAGTGCATCCTACATGACCTCACACCTTCCCAGAGGCAGCTTGCTCCTGGTGACTGAGCCTTGAGTGCATCCTACATGACCTCACACCTTCCCAGAGGCAGCTTGCTCCTGGTGACTGAGCCTTGAGTGCATCCTACATGACATCACACCTTCCCAGAGGCAGCTTCCTTCCGGGGACTGAGCCTTGAGTGCATCCTACATGACCTCACACCTTCCCAGAGGCAGCTTGCTCCTGGTGACTGAGCCTTGAGTGCATCCTACATGACCTCACACCTTCCCAGAGACAGCTTGCTCCTGGTAACTGAGCCTTGAGAGCATCCTACCTGACCTCACACCTTCCCAGAGGCAGCTTGCTCCTGGTAACTGAGCCTTGAGAGCATCCTACATGACCTCACACCTTCCCAGAGACAGCTTCCTTCCGGGGACTGAGCCTTGAGCACATCCTACACGACCTCACACCTTCCCAGAGGCAGCTTGCTCCTGGTAACTGAGCCAGGCAGAGTGTAAAGGCAGAGCCCATTTTGAGAGGACTCTGCAAAAGACCCTGGTTTCCCAGTAAAGTGGTAAAAGTGGAGACTTCTTTAATAATTATTAAAGATAATTAATTGTCCAGACTTCATAGCACAGCTGCCTTTGAGGCTGGTCAGACAGTGCACCTCTCTAAGCCCTATCTATTATACAAATGCTATTGTGAATTACCCTCTTCATCTTTACAGAAACCCTAGGAAATGGGTCTTTTCATTGTTCCCATTTCATAAAGGAGGAAACACGTGGAGAGGATACATAGCAGACCCATGGTCCAATGCTCAAAAGCAGCACAGGTGTGGCTTGAACCCTGGCAGCCCAACTCAGAGCCCAAGCACATGGCCAGCATGTTGCTGCCTCTCCAAAGAGCCCTGGTAGTCATCATGTTTATTCTTTTAAAATGCTGCTGTGTTTGATTTCCAGTTTCCTTGCCTTGGTATGTTTTTATCAGATTTTGGTATTTAGATTACCTTTACTTTGTTAAATGGGGATACATTTAAATTATTTTTCTATTTTGAAACCAGCTTTCAGTGTGTGGGGATTTCTATTTCTTGCAGGACAATAATTAAATCAAGGTCACTAGTGCTAAGAGAATACAGACTAAGCTCTTCAATTGTCTCTGTCACTAGAAACTTTCTGCCTCCTAAATAGCATCCTAGGAACACTGCTTAACACACACATCAGGTATTCCATGAGCCACTGAATCTCACATCATGGATACTCTTCTTCTCAATGAAAAGGCAGAGTAGCCATGCATGCAGTAAGCCACATGTTTTACTTTGTTTCATTGTTTAAGGAATGACAACAGACAGAGGTGGATTAAGGTCAGTTGAGGCCCCGGGCACAGAAGAAAATATTGCGCCCCTTAAAAAAAAAGAGAGACCGAAAATAAAAATACATGTTAACCATATTTTTAAATAAATAAAAAACATTATGTACTATTAATGTTAAAATTGCACATATGAAACTAAATTTGGTGTCATTAGAAAAAATATAAAGTTGGGGTTTTGCAGGGCCCTTCAGAAGTTGGGCCCAGGGCAATCCCATCTAGGCTGATGCTTGAGTAGCAAACTATTTTTAGTACCTGAGGCTCACACCCTCAGACCAACCTAGCTATCCTCAGCACCCAGGGTCATGCTCTAACCAATCAAGACCCTGGCTGTGGGAGGGGAGGAGAGAAGGGGGACAGAAGCAGACAGTTGCTTCTCCTATGCGACCTGACCAGGAGTTGAACCCAGGACTCAAACCTACAACATTCATACACTGACAACACTCTATCCACTGAGCCACCAGACAGGCTGAAGGAGTTTTATTATTTATTTATTTAGAAAATTAAATTTAATGGGGTGACATTAATCAATAAGAGTACATAGGTTTCAGGCAAACATCTCTAAAGTATTTGAATTTATTTCTTGGTGGTAGCTACCAAAAAAAGATATACTCTTTCTCTTCTACTAAGTATCATTTAAAGCCTTATATAAGGTCCTCGTGGTTGCAAACCCTAACTCTCACCCCAAGAATAGCCAGTCTTAGGATGTACCAACACTGTGAAAACAAAGCCTAATGGTCAGAAAACCAGGATCTGATTGATGTTGACCCGCAAAGTCCAGCTCTTCTTCAAGTCTGACTTTTTCTGTACTTTTCAGTCATGTAAGTTCGTATCTTCCCTTCACCAGATAATCAAGTTTATTTTGGCTTTCTTTTATTTGCAGTTGAAAAGAGTCTGCAGTTTTTAAAATTTGACTTTCTCTTGATTATCCTATTGTAACACAACTTCAGAGTACATCTGCATTCTTACATACCAATGCATGAATTCTCTATGTTTTGACAAATACCCTGACTGGTTCACCAGTAGAGCCATACAAACTGTTCTATGGAAAAAAATTTTTTCTTTACATCAAGAATACTTTGGTATTCCAGTTGGCTCGTTGGCTATGCTTCCAGCCAACCAACAGGCCTATTGGTCCATGCAGACTCTTTCTTTATCATGAACTACCAGAAAGTTCATTTTTACATTTGTAGTCAGGGACATACTGTACTTTTTACAATAGTCTCTGAGTCCTTAACAACCTGAACAGCTTTTAAGTTAAATAGCTTTCACTCCTTTCTCATTTTATATCATGACTACATTGTAAGAATACTAATTTAAATTATTAGCACTTAAATCCAGCACTTTTCATTTTATCACTACACATTCCTTTCCTAAATTTAGCAACAAATTTACTCAAGATATTGAGTAAATATCTTGAGTAATTCCAAAATTACAAAATTCCACTTTGTAAAAAAAAAAAAAATTGGGAAATAGATTAGCAGACATTTGGTCTTATCCAAAATGTCCACAGAGGCATTTGAACCAAACCAAAAGGTGCTTGATATTTGGTTCTGTCCAAAACATCCACTGAGATATTTGATCTACACCAACTCACCTAATCCCATGAGCAGTTATCAGCTAGGCAACCTAAGTGACAGGATTAAAGGGTTATAATTATATTTTTTTTTGAGAGAGAGATGAGAAACATCAACTTGTAGTTGCATCATTTTAATTGTTCATTGTTTTATATATGCCTTGACTGGGGAGGATAAAGCCAAGCCAGTGACCCCTGGCTCAAGCCAGTGGCCTTGGGCTCAAGCCAGCGACCTTGGGCTTCAAGCTACTGACCGCTGGGCTCAAATCAGCAAACTTGGGGTCATACTGATGATCCTGTTCTAAAGCCGGTGACTCTGCGCTCAAGCTGGTAAACCTATGCTCAAGCCAGCAACCTTGGGGTCTGAACCTGGAACCTCAGCATCCCAGGTTGAGGCTCTATCCACTGCGCCACTACTAGTCAGGCAAGAGACAGAGGGTTATTATTAACAGTATAGCCCAACACAATTATTGAACCAATAAAACATGATAGTATTTTTTGATGTATTCATCCTGCAAACCAAAAGTAGAAATAAATGTAATGAGCAGTTTGAACCCAAGTACATTTTAAAAATGTGAAAGTTTGGGACAGGGCCAAATTTCAAAGACATTTTAGCATGGACCAAGTGTCTTCATGGATGTTTTGGATGAGACCAAATATCCTATAAGGGGGAAAATACATGCCACACATCTGTCTAAGAGTAACATCCTTTTTTCTAGACCATTTTAAAATCAGTCCCCCAAAACAACTCTCCCCTGGAGAAAGGAATGGCCACCCCAGTCCCGAGCCTGAATGATCTGCCATCCTCAAGAAGTACAATCAAATAAATCCTACTTATTTCCTATTCATTTATTGTCCTATTCATTTATTTCCTATTCATAATGCTACATAATAAACTGTGCTAAAATGAAGAAGCTTAAAATAAAAATATTCTCATGCTCATTTCAACTGCAACCCATCTAGGTTACACTAAAACTCGGGCTTCTAAACTCCAGAGTGGTGGTTATTTCAGCTCTGCTCAGACTTTTCGCCTGTTGCTACCAAGCCAGTGACCCCTGGCTCAAGCCAGTGACCTTGGGCTCAAGCCAGCGACCTTGGGCTTCAAGCTAGTGACCGCTGGGCTCAAATCAGCGACCTTGGGGTCATACTGATGATCCTGAGCTGATAACTGCTCATGGGATAGTGAATAGCATCTTCCTATTTCATTCTCGGGTTCAAGATGAAAAGACAATGGTGATCTGAGGTATATTCTTTTGCCAGACTGTTTTTTTCTAGGAGTTTTATGGTTTCACAACTTACATTTAGGTATTTAATCCATTTTCAGCATATTCTTGTATACAGTGTTAAGTTGGTGTTCGTTTCATTTTTTTGCATGTACCTGTCCAATTTTTCCAACACCATTTATTGAAGAGACTGTCTTTACTCCATTGTATTCTCTTGCATCCTTTGTCAAATATTAATTGACCATAAAGGTGTGGGTTTATTTCTGGGGTCTCTATTCTGTCCCATTAATCAATATGCCTGTTCATGTGCCACTACCATACTGTTTTGCTTTTTTTTTTTTTTTTAGAGACAGAGAGAGAGTCGGAGAAAGGGATAGATAGAGACAGACAGACAGGAATGGAGAGAGATGAGAAGCATCAATCATTAGTTTTTTGTTGCGACTCCTTAGACGTTCATTTATTGTTTTCTCATATGTGCCTTGACCGTAGGGCCACAGCAGACCAAGTAACCTCTTGCTCGAGCCAGCGACCTTGGGTCCAAGCTGGTGAGCTTTGCTCAAACCAGATGAGCTCATGCTTAAGCTGGCGACCTCAGGGTCTCGAACCTGGGTCCTCCAACTTTGTTATTCTTTTGCAAGATTGCTCAGGCGATTCAGGTTCCTTTTTGGTTACATATAAATTTTTGGAATATTTTTTCTAGATCTGTGGGATATGCTATTGATATTTTAATAAGAATTGCATTGCCCTGGCTGGTTGGCTCAGTGGTAGAGCATCAGCTCAGCATGTGGGTGTCCTGGCTTTGATTCCTGGTCAGGGCACACAGGAGAAGCACCCACTTTCTTCTCCACCACTCCCCTCTCCCATCTCTCTCTCTTTTCCCCTCCTGCAGCCATGGCTTGACTGGAGCAAGTTGGCCCCGGGCACTGAGGATGGCGCCGTGGCCTCCACCTCAGGTGCTAAGAAGAGCTTGGTCACTGAGCAAGAGCAATGCCCCAGATGGGCAGAACACCACCCTCTAGTGCAGGGATCGGGAACCTTTTTGGCTGAGAGAGCCATAAACACCACATATTTTAATATGTAACTCCATGAGAGCCATACAATGACCCGTGTACATTATGCATTATCCAATAAAAATTTGGTGTTGTCCCGGAAGACAGCTGTGATTGGCTCCAGCCACTTGCAACCATGAACATGAGCGGTAGGAAATGAATAGATTGTAATACATGAGAATGTTTTATATTTTTAAAGTTTTTTTTTTAATTAAAGATTTGTCTATGAGCCAGATGCAGCCATCAAAATAGCCACATCTGGCTCGCGAGCCATAGGTTCCTGACCCCTGCTCTAGTGGGCTTGCTGGGTGGATCCCGGTTTTGGCACATGCGGAAGTCATGTGGGACACTCTGTCTCCCCGCCTCTTACTGAATAAAAAAATAATGCATTGAATCTGTAGATTGCTTTGGGTAGTATGAACATTTAAATAATGTTAATTATTCCTATCCATGAACACAATATATGCTTCAACTTATTTTTACCTTCCTCAATTTCTTTCTTCAATATCTTATTATTCCAGGTAAAACATTTTAATGTTTTACCTTCCTGAGTTGAATTTATTCCTAGAGTCTCATTATGTTTGTTGCAATAGCAAATGGAATTTTCTTAGTTTTTTATTTTTAAAAATTTATTGCATTTACATAGATTCTAGTGTCTCCCCAAATGCATCCCTCCTCTCCCGTATTCCCCTCACATCTCCCTTCCCTCCCTCCCAACAGCTCCCCCCCTTCCTTTCAGGTTTAATTCCATTCCTCAGTTTACATTGTTCCTTGGATTCCTCAAATGAGTGAGGTCATATGATATTTTTTTCTCTGCCTGGCTCATTTCATTTAACATGATAGTTTTCAGGTCCATCCATGTTATTGCAAAAGGTAATATTTCCTTCTTTTTCATGGCCCCATAGTATTCCATTGTATATATATGTACCACTGCTTTTTAATCCACTCATCCACTGATGGGCACTTGGGTTGTTTCCAGATCTTCACTATTGTGAACAATGCTGCCATAAACATGGGGTTGAATTTCTTTTTTTGAGTCAGTGATATGGTGTTCTTGGGATATATTCCTAAAAGTGGGAGGGCTGGGTCAAAAAGCAGTTCCATTTTTAATTTCTTAAAGAATCTCCATACTGTTTACCACAGTGGCTGCACCAGTCTGCATTCCCACCAGCAGTGCAGGAGGGTTCCCTTTTTTCCACATCCTCATCAGCACCTATCATGTGTTGTTTTGTTAATGAGCACCATTCTGACTGCTGTGAGGTGATATCTCATTGTAGTTTTAATTAGCATTTCTCTAATGATTAGTGATGTTGAACATTTTTTCATCTATTGGCCATCTGTATGTCCTCTTTGGAGAAGTGTCCATTTCTTTTGCCCATTTTTTGATTGGACTGTTTGTCTTCCAGATGTTGAGTTTTACAAGTTCTTTATAAATTTTGGTTATTAACCCCTTATCAGATGCATTGTCAAATATGTTCTCCCATTGTGTGGCTTGTCTTTTTATTCTGTTCATATTGTCTTTAGCTGTGTAAAAGCTTTTTAGTTTGATATAGTCCCATTTGTTTATCCTTTTATTTCACTTGCCCGTGGAGATAAATCAGCAAATATATTGCTGCGATAGATGTCGGTGAGCTTACTGCCTATGTTTTCTTCTAATATGCTTATGGTTTCATGACTTATATTTAAGTACTTTATCCATTTTGAGTTTATTTTTGTGAATCGTGTAAGTTAGTGGTCTAGTTTCATTTTTTTGCAGGTAGCTGTCCAATTTTCCCAACACCATTTGTTAAAGAGACTGTCTCTACTCTACTGTATGTTCTTACCTCCTTTGTCAAATATCAATTGTCCATATAGGTGTGGGTTTATTTCTGGGTTCTCTGTTCTGTTCCATTGATCTATATGCCTGTTTTTATTAAGTGGCGCAGTGAATAGAGCATTGGACTGGGATTCAGAGGACCCAGGTTTGAAACCTTGAGGTAGCCAGCTTGAGTGTGGGCTGATCCAGCTTGAGTATCAGTTCACTGGCTTCAGTGTGGGATCATAGACATAACCCCATGGTCACTGGCTTGAGACCAAAGGTCACTGGTTTGAAGCTCAAGGTCACTGGCTTGAGCAAGGGGTCATTCAGTCTGCTGTAGGCCCCCCCCATCAAGGCACATATAAAATAGCAATCAGAAAATAACTGAGGAGCTGCAACAAATTGATGCTTCTCATATCTCTCCCTTCCTATCTGCCCCTATCTGTCTCTCTCTCTGTCTCTGTCACAAAAAAATTAATGACAAAGAATCTTCAAGGCAGCTAAAAAAGAAGAAAATGGCAGATAAAGGAAGGCCAATCATTGGAACTCTTAGCTGAAACCCTACAAGCTAGAAGAGAGAAACCCTACTAATTTTCAAACTACTAAAAGAGAGGAATTACCAACCAAGAATACTATACCCATCAAAATAATCCTTTAAATGCAAAGGAAAAATAAATACTTATTGAGAAATACAAAAGGGAATTTAGCACCAGAAAGCTCCCACTGCAGGAAATACTCAAGGGGGTTAGGCAATTAGATACAAAGAACAAAACAAGACAAAACTACAAGTAAAAGCCCCAACAAGTTTACAACACAAACAAGGATAATCTGTGACAACAATAACATAAAAGGGGAAAGAACAAAGTTCTAAAATAGCAAAAGAGGATGGAGTGCAGAAGCACTCATAAGACAAAGGACTCTTGTATATATAAAACATTTTTTCTTAATAACCTAATGGTAACAACCCATGAAAAATCTACTACTGAAACACATAGCTTAAAGAAAGAGAGAGAGAGAGAAGTATGGAATAGTACTAGCAAACAAAAATAACTGACAGAAACACAAAAGAGAAGAACCAAAGGAGACACAGAGCTACCAGAAAACAAAACATAAAATAGCTATAAGAAATGCTATGTCAATAATTACCCTAAATGTAAATGAACTGAACTCACCAATAAAGATTCACTGAGAAGCCGATCAAAAAACAAAACCCAACCACATGCTTCCTTCGAAGACACATCTAACCTGCACAGACAAAAGTACACTTACAGTGAAAGATTGGACTGATTTTTCAAACAAATAATACCCAAAGGAAAGCAGGAATACCCATACTTACATCTGACAATACCAATTTCAAGACAACAAAGAAAACGAGAGACAAAGATGAACATTTTATAATGATAAGGGGACACTACATCAAGAAGACAGAACACTTCTTAATATATATGCACCAAATCAGGGGGCACCAAAATATATAAAACTACTAACAGAAATAAAAGGAGAAACAGACAAAAATACAGTCATAGTTGGAGATGTCAATAGTCCATTGACAGTTCTAGATAGATCATCCAAACAGAATCAATACAAAATATTGGCCTTAAATGATAAACTAGACCAAATTGACATACTTGACATTTATAGAACTTTTCATCCCAGAACTTCATATTATACGTTTTTCTCCAGTGCATATGGAACATTCTTGAGTATGAAACATATGTTGGGCCACAAAACTAGCCTCAACGAATTCAAGAAGATTGAAATTATACAAAGCATATTCTCTGATCATAATGTTCTAAAATTAGAATTCAATTGCAAAAAGGAAATAAGGAAACCCACAAAAAATGTGCAAATTAAACAACATACTTCTATAGATGATTGGACCAAAAAAGAAATAAAAGCAGAGATCAAAAGATATATACAGAAAAATTATAATGACATGACATAACAAAACTTGGATGCAGAGAAAGCAATAATAAAAAAAATTTATATCATTATAGGTCTATCTTAAGAAACAAAAGAGATCCCAAGTAGACAACCTAACATTATATTGTAAAGAACTAGAAAAAAAAGAACAAAGGCAACTCAGAGTCAGGAGAAAAAGGGAAATAAAAATTAGAGCAGAACTAAGTGAAATAAAGAATGAAAACAATTAAAAAATATGGCCTGGCAGAGAGCTCAGTTGGTTGGGGCATCTGAAAGTGTAGAAGATGCCAATTTGATCCACGGTCAGAGCACATACAGGATCATCATTCCTGTCTCTCTCGTCCTCTTTCTCTCTCAAGAAAATCAATCAACACCACAGATAAAAATTAAAAAAAATTACTACAGCAAAGAGCTGGTTCTTTAAAATAATCATTAAAATTGACAAACCTCTGGCTAGACCACTAAGGAAAAAGAGAAATGACTTGTATAAACAAAACTGGAAATGAAAGGAGATTGTACCATAGACATCACAGATATAGAATCATACCAGAATACTATGAAAGACTATATGCTACTAAATTAAACAATCTAGAACATAATCAGTAAGTTCCTAGAACTACAGAATCTACTTAGACTGAGTCAGAAAAAAGTGGAAAATCTAAATAGATTGATAAACAATGAGGAAATAGAAACAACTATCAAAAATCTCCCCAAAAATAAAAGTCCAGGATCAGATAACTTCACTAGTGAATTCTACCAAACATTTAAAGAAGATTTGGTACCTATCATTCTCAAAGTCTTCCAAAATATTGAAGAAAAGGCAATATTTCCTAACACATTTTATAAGGCCAACATAACTCTGATACCAACATCTGGCAAGGATAACACAAAAAAAGAAAACTACAGACCAATACCTCTAATACAGATGCAAAAATACTAAACAAAATACTAGCAAATCAAATACACAATACATAAAATAATACATCATGAACAAGTGAAATTTATTCCAGGAGCACAAGGATAGTTCAACATATGCAAATTGATCAATGTAATACACCATATCAACAAAACAAAGGACAAAAATCAAATGATCTTATCAATAGATGAAGAAAAGGCATCCAGTAAGATACAACATTCTTTTATGTTTAGAACACTCAATAAAATGAGTATAAAAGAAAAGTACCTCAACATAAAAAAAGGCCATGTATGACAAACTCTCGGCCAATATCATACTAAATGATGAAATACTGAAGGGTTTTCCATGAAAATAAGAAACAAGATACAAATGCCCACTTTCACTGCTCTTATTCAATATAGTTTTGGAAGTCTTAGCCACAGCAATCAGGCAAGAAAAAGAAGTAAAAGGCATATTGGGAAAGAAGTAAATGTATCATTTTGTGCTGATGACATAATTCTGTGTATAGAAACCCCTTAAGATTCCACCAAAGAGAGCTATTAGAAACACAAATACAGTCAAGTTGCAGAATACAAAAAAATGAATATTAAAAAGTCTACCACTTGCCCTGGCCGGTTGGCTCAGCGGTAGAGTGTCGGCCTAGCGTGCGGAGGACCCGGGTTCGATTACTGGCCAGGGCACACAGGAGAAGCGCCCATCTGCTTCTCCACCCCTCCGCCGCGCTTTCCTCTCTGTCTCTCTCTTCCCCTCCCGCAGCTAAGGCTCCATTGGAGCAAAGATGGCCCGGGCGCTGGGGATGGCTCTGTGGCCTCTGCCCCAGGCGCTAGAGTGGCTCTGGTTGCAACATGGCGACGCCCAGGATGGGCAGAGCATCGCCCCCTGGTGGGCAGAGCGTCGCCCCTGGTGGGCGTGCCAGGTGAATCCCGGTCGGGCGCATGCGGGAGTCTGTCTGACTGTCTCTCCCCGTTTCTAGCTTCAGAAAAATGAAAAAAAAAAAGTCTACCACTTTGCTATATGCCAACAATAAAATCCGAAAAAATGAACTGAAAAATTTTAAAAATTTCCTTTACAAAAAAATACAAAAAAACCCTAGGAATAAATTTAACAAAGAATATGAAGGACTTATATACTGAAAACCACAAAGCATTATTTAAAAAAAATTATGTAAAGACAATGAAATGGAACGATATCTTATGTGGATTGGAAGATCGATCAACTCAGTTAAAGTGGCCATATTACTCAAAGCAATGTACAGATTTAATGCAAAACTCATTAAAATCCCAGTCATTTTTTAAAGATATAAAGTTATATTTATATAGAACTATAAAAAACCCTGAATAGCCAAAGCAATCCTGAGAAAAAAGAGTGAAGGTAGAGGTATCACACTACCTGACTTCAAATTATACTATAGATCCATGATCATCAAAGTAGCATGGTATTGGCAGAAAAATAGCCCAATGGAACAGAATCAAGAGCCCAGAAATAAAACCACATATATATGGGCAAATACCTCTGAAAGGAGCCAAAAACACAGAATGGAGAAAAAAAAGCCTCTTCAATAAATGGTGCTGAGAATATTAAAAAGCCATACGCGAAAGAATGAAACTTGACTACAGTTTGATCCCATGCACAAAAAATAATTCAAAATGGATCAAAGACCTAAATATTATATCTGAAACAATATATTACATAGAAAAAAACATAGGTACACTAAACTTATGGACCATGGCTATAGAGAACATTTTATGAATCAAACTGCAAAGGCAAGGGAAGTAAAGGCAAAAATAAACAAATGGGACTATATTAAGCTAAAAAGCTTCTGCACAGAAAAAAATAATTTAAAAAGGCAGCCCACCAAATGGGAGTTGATACAAACAGCTCTGACAATGGATTAATACACAAACTATATAAAGGACTCACAAAGTGCAACAAAAAATAAACAATCAAAATTAAAAATGGGGAGAGGACCTAAACAGACACTTTTCTCATGAAGACATAAAAAGAAATAGACATATGAATAGATGCTCATCTTCACTAGCTATTCAAGAAATACGAATCAGAACTACAATGAGATACCTCCTCACACCTGCTAGATTGGCGGCTATCAACAAGACAGGTAATAACCAGTGTTAGAGAGGCTGTGGAGAAAATGAATCCTCATTCACAGCTGGTAGAAATGTAAACTGGAAGACAGTATGGTGGTTCCTCAAAAAATTAAGAATAGAGATATCACATGATCCAGCAATCCCTATACTGGGAATCTACCTAAAATACTCAAAAACATTGGTACACAAAGACACATGCACCTCCATGTTCATTGTAGCATTATTACAATGGCCAAGACATGGAAACAACCAAAGTATCCCTTAATAGAAGATTGAATAAAGAAGATGTGTGTTGTAGGCCCTGGCCGGTTGGCCCAGTGGTAGAGCATCGGCCTGGCGTTCAGAAGTCCCGGGTTTGATTCCTAGCCAGGGTGGAGAAGCACCCATCTGCTTCTCCACCCCTCCATCTGCTTCTCCACCCCTCCCCCTCTCCTTCTCCATCCCTCCCCTTCTCCTTCCTCTCTGTCTCTCTCCCCCTCCAGCAGCCAAGGCTCCATTGGAGCAAAGTTGGCTCGGGCGCTGAGGATGGCTCTGTGGCCTCTGCCTCAGGCTCTAGAATGGCTCTGGTTGCAACAGAGTGACGCCCCAGATGGGCAGAGCATCGCCCCCTGGTGGGCGTGCCGGGTAGAACCCGGTCGGGCGCATGCGGGAGTCTGACTGCCTCCCCGTTTCCAACTTCAGAAAAATACACACACAAAAAAAGATGTGTACTGTAGATGTATACAATGGAATACTACAAGCCATAAAAAATGATACATGGTCATTTACGACAACATGGATGGGTTTTGAGATTATACTAAGTGAAATAAGTAAAACAGAAAAAGCAAATAACTATATGATTTCACACACAGGTGGGATATAATACTGAGAGTCATGGACATGGACAAAAGTACTGTTTATAAGTCTGCAGTAATTGGGCAAAATGTTTTTCAAATTAAGCCTAGAATATGAAAGGTATAGCAAATGGCAGCTCCATTCTTTATGGAGGGCCCTGTGTGGTAAACACACTCTTCTGTAGACTTTCCTATTGGCATTCCTGTTGTGGAGGGGACATTTAAAGACAACCACCCTTCAGAGATGTTAACTTGAGGCAAAACTGGTTCACACTGGTTTGTCAAAACCGATACCTAATGTTTTGTTGAGTTCGGCAAACTGGTTGTTAAAATGGCACCTGTAACCAGGGTTTCTGCTAAGGTGGGCCACCTGGGCAGCCGTCCAATATGGAAATTGCAAATTTACATTCCTGACCTTTTTTTAACATTCATCTGCACAACAGCGTATTCTAAGTGCCTGTAATAATATTCATTACATCCATAGGTAAAAAAAAATTGTCAGTGAGGATGCCAATCAAGAAGCAAGGTGGAAGCTGACCTGTGGTGGTGCAGTGGATAAAGCGTCGACCTTGGAACGCTGAGGTCGCCAGTTCGAAACCCTGTACTTGTCTGGTCAAGGCACATATGGGAGTTGACGCTTCCTGTTCCTCCCCACTTTCCCCTTTTCCTCCCCCCACTCTTCTCTAAAATGAATAAATAAATTTTAAAAAAAGCAATATGAAATATCTTAAATAATAGTTTTATTGTTTGTCAGGTACTATTTAATGTTTTTTCATCAATATTTTAAAACATTTTTATAACAATCTAGTTTTGTGTACCTCTATTATTGTTCTTATTTAAGTATTAAATGCATGAAATAATAAACAACCTTTTGGTATAATTTTTTTTTTTACCTTAAAATGGTCATTAGGGCAGAGAACCGGTTGTTAAATTATTTGAATCCCACCACTGAAACTAGATCACCTTCTTACACCATACTCAAGAATAAACTCAAAATGGATTAAAGATTTAAATGTTGGACTCAAAACCATAAAGATTGTGGAAAAAAACACAGGCAGTAGAATCTTGGACATTTCTAGTAGCAACATTTTTTTTCTGATATAGCTCCTAAGGATAGGGAAACAAAAGAAAAAATAAACAAATGGGACTATATCAAACCAAAAAGATTTTGCACAGCAAAGGAAACCATCAACAAAATTAAAAGACAACCCACTAAATGGGAGAACATATTCACTGATGCATCTGATAAGGGATTAATAACCAAAATTTATTTAAAAACTTATAAAACTCAACACCAGAAAAAGAAACAATCCAATTAAAAAATGGACAAAGAATCTGAATAGACACTTTTCTAAAGAGAACATACAGATGGCCAATAGATATGAAAAGATGCTCAATGTCACTGATAATCAAAAAAATGCAAATTAAAACCACAATGAAACATCACCTGACACTGGTCAGAATTGTTATCATCAATAAATCAACAAAACACTAGTGTTGGTGAGGGTGGGGAGAAAAGGGAACCCTTGTGCACTGTTGATGGAAATGCAGACTGGTACAGCCACCATGGACAAGTATGCAATTACCTCTACAAAAATTACAACGCAACTGCCTTTTGCCCCAGTGACCCCACATTTAGGAACATATTCTAAGAATCCCCAAACACTAATTGAAAAGAACATATGCATCCTTATGCTCATTGTAGCACTATTTTTATTTTTTTGCGAGACAGACAGGAAGGGAGAGAGATGAGAAGCATCAACTTGAAGTTGAGTTGCTTTACTTACTTGTTCACTGATGGTTTCTCATATGTGCCTTGACTGAGGTTCTCCAGCTGAACCAGTGACCCCTTATTCAAGCCACTGATGTTGGGCTTAGAAGCCAGCAACCTTTGGCCTCAACCCAGCGACTACGGGAACATGTTGATGATCCCACGTTCAAGTTGGTGAGCCTGCATTAAAGCCCAAAGAGCCCACCCTCAAGTGGGGACCTTAGGGTTTTGAACCTGGGTCCTCTGCATCCCAGTCCGATGCTCTATCTACTGTGCCTCCACTAGTCAGGCCGCAGCATTATTTACAATAGTCAAGAGTGTCAAGATCTGGAAACTGCCAGGTGCCCGTCAGTAAATGAGTGGATAAAAAAGCTGTGGTACATTTATATAATGGAATATTACACATCCATAAAAATGAAGAAAATCTTACCTTCTACACAGCATTGATGGACCCGAAGATCATTATGCTCAGTGAAATAAGCCAGTCAGAGGAAGACAAGTACCATACGATTTCACACATGTGGAATCTAATGGACAAAAGGAACTAACAAGCAAAACAGAGACAGACCCATATAGAGAGAGCAAACTGACAGCTGTTGGGGGTTGCGGGTGGTGTTTGGGTGAGGGGATGTTGGGACTGAGCAAAAAAAGACAAAAAAGAAAAAACTCACGGACATGAACAACAATGTGGTGAGTGCCAGGGGAAGTGGGGGAGGTGGGAGAAGTTATGGGGGGATAATGGTGATGGATAAAGACTTGAATTGGAGGGGTAAACACACAATGCAGTGTAGAGATGTGTTGTTAAATTGAGCATCTGAAACCTGTATGTCATCCAGTGTCACCCCAACAAATTCAATTGAAAATATAATAAAATAAAAAACACCAGTAAGTCTACATGAAACGTACTCAATCTTATTAGTAATGAACATCAAGTCACACTGAAATAATGCCTGCTAGAAAAAATGGAAAAGAATGACACCATCAAGTGTTAGCAAAACTGTAGGACAAATGGAACTTGGGACAATGGTTTCGCAGTAAAGCTGAAAATATTGTATGTACTGCGACCCTGCAATTCCACTCTTAGGCAGAACTGTGTACCAAAATTCATGTACAAGAATATTCAAGCAGTACTATTAATAATTGTTCCCAAACTGGGAATGAAGCAAACATCCATCAAATAAATATGTGGTTTATTCATGCAGTGGAATACTAAAGAGCCATGAATCAAACCATGAACAATTATATGCAAAAAAACCCCCACAAAATGTTGAGCAAATAAATACAAAAGAATACAAACTGATCTATTTGCATAATGTCCCCAGCCAGACAAAAATAATCTAGACTCTTGGAAATTAGGATAGTGCCTGCCCAGGCAGTGACGCTGTGGATAGAGCATTGGACTGGGATGCAGATAACCCCGGTTCGAAACCCCAAGGTTGCCAGCTTGAGAACAGGCTCATCTGCTTTGAGCAAAGCTCACCAGCTTGAGCCCAAGGTCGCTGGCTTGAGCAAGAGGTCACTCAGTCTACTGGAGTCCCCCGGTCAAGGCACATATGAGAAAGCAATCAATGAACTAAGGTGCTGCAACAAAGAATTGATGCTTCTCATCTCTCTCCCCTTCTCCCTGTCCCTATCTCTCTTTGTCATAAAAAAATAAAATTGGATAGTGGTTATCCTTGGGGAGGTAGTAACTGAAAGGGAGCGTGAGGGTGGCTCCCAGGGTGCTGGTAACATTGTTTGATGATCTGGGCTAAGGTGGTATTTCATGTTTCATTTGTGAAAAATCAATTACACTTCAATAAAAAGTTAAAATTACTGATATTTGCCTCAGCTTGTATAATCAACTGCAGAAATGATTTTCTTTTGGACTCTTGCTTTGGCTACACTCTCTCACACTTGCACTCTCAACTCCCGGCACTTTCAATGAGGGCAGGAAGAGAAGCACCCCCCACCATACACTCTAATCTACATCTGCTACAGGTCTGGTTGCTGAAGGAGGTCTACCAAAATATGAAAGCAAGCCTCTCTTTTTGCCTGATTATACTCCTTCCCTTCTTCCTCTAGTAGCCAGATGTCCTCCTGCTCTCTCTGCCCCAAAGCTTTACTCAAGAGTAAATGCTCCTCTCAGGGAACATTTAAATAAGTATCTAAGTTTTGCATAAATAGGATGGAGTGTTCCAATAGTTAGCATTTCAAGTTTTAGGTAGTGGATGGGCAAGGAGTCATCTGAGCCTTGTTAACACCGCTGGAGGAACAGAACATGCAACTGAAACATAAACCTGATTGAGGGATGTGGAATATTCAAATCTCGGCTCTGCCTTGGGCAAGTTTGTATCCTGTGCCTCAGTTTCCTCATTAAAATAATTATCGCTATCTTTACCTCATACAGTTGTTACAAGAATCAAAATGAATTACATACAAAAGTTGGAAAATATGATTGACAGGAGCTTAATGTGAGCTGTCAACTTGATTACATCCAAGTTATGCTGTCCCCAAGGAAGCAGGGCCGGGGAATTCAGGGCGCAGAGGGCTGCGGGACTAAGCCCAAGTCTCCCATGAGGGCTGAGGCGAGTACTCCCAGTGTCCCATGCTTGCCTGGCATCGCAGGTAAAAGCAGGCACCTGTGCTTCAGGCTATGGAGGCAGAGGAGGAACTGAGGACACAGGGTAGAGGAGTTGGTTGTCCCAGCCCCATTTACACTTGCTAAAGAAGTCTACCACCAAATAAACAAGTATAGCACCCACTGTACGTATTGCCTTAAAAAAAACAAAACAGGAATGATGCTTTGTTAGAAAGTAGAAAATAAAGAAACTTCTTATGAGGTGTGGCATTTGATATATTGTATAATAGTAGTTAAGGAGGTGATGACATTAAATACTTATGCTTCCTAGTTGACCAAAGAGCCAGTAGATGTCACAGGAATTTAGGTATTTTTTTATACAGCCTAGTTCTTGGATCTGATCTCTATTTTGAAAACCCAGAGACCTTGTCAGTGATTGGCTCGTGGTACATACAAAGAGGTAAACAGCAAAAAGTCATTTTATGAACAGTGAAAAATGTTCTATTAAATATTCACTAGAATATTCACACTGGCATTTTATCCCTGAAGGTAGACAGAGCCAAATGTTCACTAGAAGGACACTTGAAGACATATCAAAATAACATAATGGAGGCCCTGGCCGGTTGGCTCAGTGGTAGAGTGTCAGCCTGGCATGCAGGAGTCCCGGGTTCCATTCCCGGCCAGGGCACACAGGAGAAGCGCCCATCTGTTTCTCCACCCCTCCTCTCCTTCCTCTCTGTCTCTCTCTCTTCCCCTCCCGCAGCCAAGGCTCCACTGGAGCAAAGTTGGCCCGAGCGCTGAGGATGGCTCTGTGGCCTCTGCCTCAGGTGCTAGAATGGCTCTGGTTGCAGCAGAGCGATGCCCTGGATGGGCAGAGCATCGCCACCTGGTGGGCATGCCGGGTGGATCGTGGTTGGGCGCATGCGGGAGTCTGTCTGCCTCCCCGTTCCCAGCTTCAGAAAAATACAAAAAAGGAAAACAAAAACAAAAACAAAACATAATGGCAATATGCTAATAAAGGCTAAAGAATGAATTTCCAGAAGAGCTAACAGAACCAGAGAACTGGAGATCTGATAGCTGACGCCTTTTCTGCCTAATGATGATCAGCACTGCACCCTGCCTCAAAGACTGTCTCACTTTGTACACCTCTGCTCTAATGCCCTTAAAGCTATTAACATAAATTTAGACAATATTTCCAACTTTGGGGGGGGGGGGGCTAGGAAACTGTACTGATAATTACAAGGATTAGTTAACAGAAGTCTCTAATCAATGCCTTCTCTCCCTGAAAGCAAATTTCTTCGGGGAGTCACTAGAATCTGCAGTGATTACCCAGAGGCTACCTACTGTCCATAGGTTAGAATTCCACCACTTTGAATGCAGCTGGAATTGGTCAGTTCCTCTCCCAGAAACATTCAATATTCAACTATGACCTTACCTTTAGCATATTCTAGGACCAAAGAATGCAATTTGAGCATTTCCAGTTGTACCACAATACAGCCATGTCCCCAGAGCAATCCTTCTGATCTCTGGCTGTGTTCTGTCCACAAATGGCTGATTCGATACTCATTTTTACTTTCATCCTGAGGACCAACTGAATAGCAGGTCTGGGAGTACTGCAGTCATCCCATGAACCACTTACATCTCTGACGTTTCGGGGGAAAGCATGCCCTTCCCTTTCCAACAGTTACAAGTCTTGAACAGAAAATCACCAAATGTTCAGATTACAGGGGTGTGTATGTGTGTGTGTGCAGGGGGCGGAGGTCCTACCAGCTTCGGCCTTGTTGATGGCAGTCCGGGGCCACCTTTTCCTAACAGTTCTTGAGTCACTGCCCAGACACTGCGAGGTTGCAGCAAGAGACACTGGGGAGCGGAGGGAAGCGCAGAGGAGGCAATGAGGCTGTAGCTAAGCTCAAGGGCAAGGGTAACTTCTGAATCCACGTTCTTGGGTGACTGCGCCTCTCCTGCATTTACGACAGTGTGCTCAGACCTTGGAGACCAGCTCCATCCATTCAGGAGCTGCTTTGTATTACCGACAATTACTCCATTCTTTGGGGAACTCATCTTTTCCCCAAATTATCCATGGAGTAGAAAGAGCAGAAGGAGGCTAAAAATGTTTTATTATTTACTCAGAATTAATTAAGACCATTAAATGAAAACAGTGATAGAAATAATAAGGAAGCTTTTCATGTTTTACTGAACTTTCACAATACTTTCTGGTACTTCCTCCAGAAATAAAATAAACCTGGATTTGTAATATACTGCTCACAAAAATTAGGGAATATTTCAAAATAAATAAGAAGCACTAAAATCTGTGCTAATTTTTGCGAGCAGTGTACTAAGAGCTCACTATCTTTGTGTCCTCAGCACCATTACAGAAACCTTAGCTAGCTAACGGCAGCTGCCAAAAAAAAAGTACTGTCATTTATTTCCCCAAATGACTTATGACTACCACTACTGAGGCAAAAAGAATTAATTTTGTATGCTGGTAACAGTGTAGAAATTGACAGATTGCAGAAGAAACAGAAATTATGTAATCCATGTTTCTTGCTAGAAGATTTGCTACTCCAACACCAAGAACGACATATACGAAAAAACTGAGAACTACATCTTTTAAACAAGTACTCAGGATAATTACAGAAATTGTCTTTGTAAACATGCTTTATGGAACTTATTTTTAGAAGAATATGCAATAATTACTCTGCTTTGACTTTAAGTTTTTTACTACATCTACAAATTGGCCATTTTTCTAAACAGTGACTGTAAGGACAACAGTTCACCTAGCAGTCAGCTTTGGAAGAGTAGGCAAACAAGAAGCCAGGGATGACGGTAACAGTTTTTAAATGGCAAACACAAATTCTGACTGGTGATGAGACACTGGAGCCTACTACGCAAAGTACAACACCGCAACTGAGAAAAAGCAAGCCGGGCCGAAGGGAGTAATGGATCTACAGCACCAGTAACCTAGATCTCACATGAGGAGAATTAATCTTCAGTCTTTCGGCTGGTTTCTCCAGTCACATCCTATGACTGCAGGTCCCTATCTAAATCTGAGGATAATGTGCGACAGGTTTACATGGAAGAGGCTCTCATTATATCTTGAGAAAAAACAACTATGGCATTTCTGTTCAATGGAGAAAGGTAAATCTAATTGCACTCTTGATACCTAGAAACATTAATTGGTAGGGTAAGAAATTCTTCAGAGAAATCCCCAAAATAAAAGGCAATTCTATGCTGGCATCCAAAATAGTCTCTCCAGTTCTAGAATTGCATCCTGTTAATAAGCAAATAAAGTAGGTACTATCTATAACAAAATGAAATAACTGGCAAAAATTCTAGGTTTACTATAATGGTCATCTCAAATTTAGTTTCAAACTTACAACTTTAGCAATAGATATTGAACATTTACATTCAATTGTACAGAAATATAATCCATTTAATCTTGAAAAACACTATATAATTAAACTATGGAAATGAGAGCACACACCTGCAAACCAGCACACTCCCTCAGCAATCCTGCAACTGTAATAAATTCAATACTGTAAACAGACTGAACAAATCAGATAACTGTGGAAAGAGTTCGGCAGCTTTAACAAGTCATAGTATAATTTTTATGAGCTAAGAGAGTAGAGGCAAATGAAATTCTTAGAACATTAAAAATAGATTTTTAAAGACAAAGGTCCCAACTCATTCTTATACACACATATACACACAAGTTCATCTGTCACAGACAGCAAATACTGAATGTATACACTGAAGATTACAGCAGCATCCTGTACATTGAGAATAATTAAACAAACAGAAAGTTGTCAAATCTAAGGTGGGTCATATAAATCTGTTAAGATGGAACACAGCCATTCTGGTTCTCACTGCTGCTTCTCAAATGCAAAAACCAAGTAAATACCTAAAAAGAAAATAAATAAAAGTTAGAGTTTGGTTTCTCATATCTCAAGAGTAAACAAAACAATATCAATTCTATTCATAATTTGGTGAAAATTCTTAAGCCTTCAAGCAGCTTTTTTTGATAAAAAAAAATCCCATTATTTCTAAGAATTTCTCAATTATTTTGAGTCATGTAAGCACAAATGGGATTTTATACAATGTATACTTGAAAACAAGTGTCTACTTACAGTAACACTTACTGACATCACAACTCCTGAAAAAACTAATTCAACAGCTCTAAAAAATCTTTCCTTGGTCGGCTGGCTCAGTGGTAGAGCCTTGGCCTGGCATGTGGATGCCTCAGGTTCAATTCCTGGTCAGGGCACATAGGAGAAGCACCCATCTGCTTCTCCACCCCTCCCTCTTGCTTCTCTCTTTCTTCCCGCAGCCATGGCTCCATTCGAGTGATTTGGCTCCAGGTGCTGAGAATGGCTGCACGGTCTCTGCCTCAGACACTAAGAAGAGCTTGGTTGCTGACCAATGGAGTAAAGCCCCACATGGGCAGAGCATCACCCCCTAGTGGGTTGGCCAGGTGCATCATGGTTGGGGCATATGTGGGAGTCTGTCTCTGCCTCCTCTACCCTCACTAAATTAAGAAAAAAAGTAAACCAATTCAACAGCTCTAAAAATGTCTCTAAGAACAATTAAAGATAAAAAAATTTAAGAGTATAAAAGCAAAGAAAATTAAAACTAATAAATCTTATAACCTTTTTTTTTACTCAGAGCAAGATGGGTAGAATAAGTTCTCTATTCAGAAAAAAGTTTTTAAGAATTATAAGGAATATATATAACAGACATGTTAAAATTCCAATGATTGAATTGTTGTGTTGTAAGGCCTGGTAAGGAAAGTGAGCCAAAAGCTACTATCATGATAAGTAACCTTGGAGATGTTCATCTGACCCCAACAGTGATACTCCTCCTTGAATCAAGCCCCAAAGGTACGCACTTCTGCTTTTGATGTTTTCACTCAAACACATCTAGATGCAGCTAAGGTTCTCTATTCTGAATCATACTGAAATTCAAACCTCCAACATCTTCTAATAAAAGACTAATATATTTTATGGTAAGAAAATAATTGAAAAGATGACATCCTCAAAACATCACAAGGAAATGTTCAGGGTGTGTGTGTACCAGGACATTCATTCAACTAGTTGTAACAGGCTGCAAACCTTGGAGTCCTTGCTCCTGAGTTAATGTTTGAACAGGGAACAGATGAAGGATGGTAGACCATTCAACAGCCTACTGATCCTTCAGCTTTTTGCCCTTCCAACCCAGCTGTACAGGAGAACCATCACACCAGTTTTTCCAAACACTACTCTGTCCTGTAATTCTCTACTCCTTATCTGCTGGTTCCCCAATATTTTTTAGGAGCACTGATACATGGCTGGTAATATAAACAGGTGAACAGAAAACTGGCAAGATAACCATCATCATTGTAGATTTTTCTAGCAGATTTTTTTTTTTTTATTTATTCATTTTAGAGAGGAGAGATAGAGGGAGATAGAGAGACAAAGAGAGAGAAAGACAGAGGGGAGGAGCTGGAAGCATCAACTCCCATATGTGCCTTGACCAGGCAAGCCCAGGGTTTCAAACCGGCGACCTCAGCATTTCCAGGTCGACGCTTTATCCACTGCACCACCACAGGTCAGGCCTTTTCTAGCAGATTAAGAAGCAAAATAGTCTAAATCTTCATAAGAGATTTAGAACAGACCAGCAATACTTAACCTTACTGCACTTCCAAGGGTGCAGTGCACAACTGTGCCCAACCCACCCCAAAACATCAATGACCACTGCAAATAACCCAGAAGTCCTGTCCTTCCCTCATCAAGGGTCATTTAAAACCACTAAGATGCCATGTTGAATTTCAGAGTAGCAATTAGTAGCTTTCCTTTCCAAATCAAACATTCTGAAAGTCTCACTCATATAAAAACGCCTCTTGCCTGTGGTGGCGCACTGGACAAAGCATTGACCTGAAACACTGAGGTCACTGGTTCGAAACCCTGCGCTTGTCTGGTCAAGACACACATGGGAGTTGATGCTTCCTGCTCCTCCCCTCCCCTTTCTTCTATCTAAAATGAATAAATATTTTTTAAAAATGCCTCTTGGCCCAGGCATTTCAACTGGGATTTAAAGAAAACAAATCTTAAACCACTTCTAAAAGCAACTCAGCAACAATTCTCTCCTTTCTTTGAACAATTAAAGCACCGTCGAGAGGAGCAACAGTGTGAGAATGCAAGCTCAATGATTAAACCAGCAAGAGTTCAAAATCTAACTTTGTACATTTGTTAGACTGTGACACTAGGCAAGAGACTGTCCAGCCCACAAAGCCCCCTCACCCCCCAGTTTAGAAAAGTGTACCTTATCAAAAAGCTGAGTGATCCTCGCTGCAATTTGGCCACTGCTCCTTTCATATTGTTTTTTACACCTCTAAGCCATCTCCTCCTCAACTGACTGAGGCAATCTAATTCATTAGTATGGTATCACTAAAGTCTACAATTACATAAAAATACAACTATAAGCTACAGCCATCACATCATCACGGCCTTAGACCAAAGCTGTCTGCCCTCACACTGCACTCTGGGACTGGTGGCATACCTAAGATAGCTATCCCATCCCCAGTTTGGGGAAAGTAACAAAACATGTTGGTCTATGCACATATCTCAAGTGCCAAAGATTATATAAGTCTCAACCACAGCTTCCAGTCCCATGTCTACCAAGGATACCAATACTCTGAGACAAGCTCAAAACGCTGGCCCATCTGTCCTCTTTCCTTCTCCTCTCTATCCAACTAAGCAAGTCCTGAGCAATTTTTCGTCTAGGCTTCCATGAGGCCGTGGTTACGAGTATGCAACACTTGGATTAGCTCTGTGACCTTAGCCAAGTTATTTAACTGCTTTCTCACCTGTGAAAAAGTAGATATAAATAGTAGCCTACTCATAAAGTTGTAAGAATTGAATTACAACATATGAAAAGCTTAAAATAATGCCTGGGCACATGTTAAACACTTGATAATATCAAGTATTATTATTTCTCAGGTTTCACAAGTTGTCATTAACCTCTCTTTCACCTATTTTTCCCATTATAGTAAATTTAGCTTTAGAACTGTTTACCCAGCTAGTGTGTTTACTCCTGTCTGTTTCTTCCATTAGATAGTATATTTATGGAAGGGAGAGTGTATAACTTTACTTTTTTATTGCTTAAAGCCCTTTCATAAAACTTTACATAAGTCAGTACTCAATGTTTATCAAATGGATTGTCTCTGATTACTACTTGTATCTTCAACATTATCAACAAGTATTTAAATGAACAGTGAGAAGTACCTTCTAAGTCCATAGGGCAACCACACAAGTATGTTGCCATTATCCTAACAGTGAGGCTCTGGGACCTGACTTCCTCAGCATCCATTTGCTGAAAAACCACAGGACTCTCCGATTTGCCAGGCCTCTGACTTCTCTTCCACGACAGTATCTCACTCTAGACTGTCTCCATACAGGCTGCTGTGCCCACTCTTCTAAAATATCTGCTCAGTGCTCCTTCACTAACTGTTCTAATACTTATTATGCCTTCACAGTCAACATCTGAATGCCAGAATCAAACAAAATACATAGAAGTGTTCTATAAGTCAAATCTTTCAATAGAAATCTGAGGTAAAAACATCAAAAACAGATGGCTATGTAGTTAATGAGTTTAAGAAAGTTATTGGAAGTTTATGTTAAGCAACATTCTGCAGATATTTTTCTCTGGGCACTAAACAGCTGTGCAAAAAAGGGGAAATAGGCCATATACAGGAATTGTGTAGAAATATAATACATACACACACACACCCTAATATGTTTGAGAAAAAGTCTACAATTTTCAGATTTTAATGATCACTTTGAAACAATCTTTGAAAATGTCAGTAAATCTACACTGATGAATACTTACTTGTAGCTTCCCATTCTGATTTACTTAAGGTTCCCTAAAATTACAAAAAAAAGGGAAAAAAAAAGAAAATTTCAGATTGAATATGGAAGTACAGTTGACTCTTAAACACTACAGGTTCGACTGCATGGGTCCAGTTACTTATATATGGATCTCTTCAATAAATACTGTAAGTTTATCTTCCTTATGATTTTAATAACTTTTCCTTTCTTCTAGCCTATTTTATATAATACATATAACATGCAAAATATGTGTTAATTAACTGTTTATGTTATCAGTAAGGCTTTGATCAATATAGGCTATTGGTAGTTAAACCTGGGAGGAATTAAATTATACATAGATTGGACTGTGCAAGGGGTTGGTGCCCCTGACTCCCGTGATGTTCAAGGGTCAACGGTGTATACATATAGATAGATATAGATATATTAGATATATGCATTTATTTTTCAATAATGGGCTGAGGAATCCAAACAACTCTATCTTTGCTATAAATATGCATACAAATTACTGTAAATATCACTGTGATCTAAACACATAAATCAATGAGATTAACCCATAATACCATCATAACTTTTTTGCCCTCCTACCAAATTCTCTAAACACTGATTCTCAACTAAAGGTAAGTTTGTGTTGTGTAAAGAGGGTATTTGTGTGTGAGTGTGTGTTAACTGGAAAAAGCCTCTATCTGCCTGACCAAGAGGTAGCACAGTGGATAGAACATCAGACTGGGACGCAGAGGACCCAAGTTCGAAACCCCGAGGTTGCTGGCTTGAGCATGGGGTCATGACCCCAAGGTCACTGGCTTGAGCAAGGGGTCACTCACTCTACTGTAGCCCCTGGTCAAGGCACATATGAGAAAGCAATCATTGAACAATTAAGGTATTGCAACAAATAATTGATGCTTCTTATCTCTCTCCCTTCCAGTCTGTCTATCCCTATCTGTCCCTCTCTTTGACTCTGTCTCTGTCAACAACAACAAAATTTTTTTTTAAAGTGTCTATCTTACACATTTACTTGGGGGGGAAAAATGCTTATCTCAACACATCAAATAGCCCTGTAGGAAGGAATAAAATTTTTGTGTTTTCACAAAGGAACTACAAAATAAAGTACATATTATGCAAAGAAAGTGAATTATATTTAGAATAGTAATCAAAATATTAAAAAACATTTTGATATAGTAACACAATACTAGTAAGATATAGTGGCAATTCTAGTAACTAGTATATTTAAAAGAAATGATGAATATAAACAAATTTTAAAATGTCAGCAGAAATGTGCTATGCAAATATGTGTAATTTCTATTAATAACAAAGTCATGGCTACTGATAATACCACTGTGGTATTTGGTGCATTCAAAGTAATGTAAACTTCCATGTAGAAGTCAGTAAAAATGAAAATGTAATTTTTCACCATCTAAGTTTATGAGCTGCCCAATTTTATCTATGGAATACCACGGGTTAGTAGATTAAGATATGCTGATATAGCAAGGACACCCAAACCAGCCTATAAATTTTTCCTCATCTTTACTGCTTCATATATAGATAGCACTCTATTCTCAATACATTAAAGTATATTTTATTCTATATTCTATGGTTATAAAATATCATAGCTTAGGGGAAACGGACTAACATGTATCTGATTTGTAACCAGTGAACCCTAATCCTGTTAAACAGCAAATAATTTCCTAAACTTTTTTCATTTTTTAATATAATATGTTGAAAAATGTAAACTTACCAAAGGTAACCTTACTTGACTGTTCTTCATGTACTGTTTTGCATGTTCATAGTCGTCCACCCTTTCCGAGGCGAGTCTGGAATTCTCATTTGCAGGATATGGCTAGGGAAGCAAGTGAAACTCCTGGTGAAGATAGCACACTAAAATTTACAATTTAGAATTAAAAATACTAAATCACTGAAATAAATAATTAATACAATAATCCCTAAGTATTACTTCAGAAAGACAAACTACATATACTTGTGAAATGGGAAAAACCAAACAAAAACGGGTGGCATCTTCTAACACAACAGCTGTTATGGTGAATTTTGATCATACTCTTAGACTATTTAAAGCTGGACTAAACTGCATCATTTAATCACCACCAAGACCATGCAGCAACAAGCATTTGCATCAACCTGACTCTCAAAGCCTTTTTCTAACAGAAAAACACAAAGCTGAAGGTATTACCAAAGGAGCTAAATAGTAATTTGAGCATTGTCTCTCTTTAATAGCCATGGAAGGCATGAACAGCAACTATAAATAATACAAATGAAAAACAAGTCAAAGAGAACCGTGTGAGTTTAAGAAAATGAGGATAATAAGCCAGCCTCCAAAATACAGGCACTCATCACATTTCCCTAAGAATTTGTGAGAGCGCACGCGCGCGCGCACACACACACACACACACGGCTGTTTTTAAGGGTATGCTGGCCAAATGTTTATTCAAATTACCTCAAGCAATATTTATAATCCATTTTAACTAATTTCTCTTTATACTATGAAAATAGTGCTTTGTAAGTACATGTAAATCAATACATAAATTACATAGAATATTTAACATAAGCATCACCTACTGTATAAAAGTTATATACTCTTTATAATTTCTTTGTTTTTTTACAACAAAGCAGCTGGCAAGGAGCAACTTCAGACCTAGATCTCCCTGACACATTTTTAAGAAAATGATCCAGGAATGTCTACTTTGCTATCGTTTTTTTTCTTTTTTTCTATAAATATCCCACTGAACATTAGAAAGTTAGCTATTTGCTGTTCAAAAAATATTTAGCCTTTTGTACTTCCATGTTATTACCATTAGCAATTTTACCCTTTATCGCATCTTAACACAAGATATAAGAAACATTGCTTGTGATTACTAACTTCTTTTGAACCTTCAATCCTGCATCGTGTGATTTTTAACACATAACAAACTTCAAAATTTTAATTTGAATATGTGCCAAACTATTCTGTTGAAAATTTTTTCTTCAGAAAAAACTGATCAGCATAAAAAGGACTCTTCCATGTGATTACCTGTCTGTCAACAAACTCCCATTATTTTGAAAGATCAAACAACATGATTATAAAGCTGCAAAAAATGGTTGTTTTTCTAAATTTGCTAAAATGTATTATGTCCTATTAAGTGTCTCTCTCAAAGCAGTCATCTTTCAAGAACTGTTGCCAGCAGAGATAAAAGAAAACAGGTGCCAGGACTTTCCAGCTCTAGTTCCTTCACTCACGTCCTTCTTCCTTCCACCTGCTGCCCTGCTCCAGGAGAGCAAAGCAGTTCTACTGGTTCCGCTGTCGGAACTCTGGGCCAGCTGAAAGCTGGCAGCTTTAGGAAAGGACTTTTTATAGCAAACGTTAGAAAACAGATCCATTTTAAATCTGATCTGGATTAAAGCAATAGCATCCTGACTGCTCTTTCTGCCTCCGGTCTCAACATCCCTCCAAATCATCCTTCACACTGCTGCCTGAGTCATGTCCTCACTCGTTTGGTCATGTCCTCTCCTACTCCAAGTCCTTTACAAGCCTGCAAAAGTGACTTGGTAGTAAAGAAAGAAACTAAAGGACTTTTCAAACTGCACACTATTACTATTCATAGGTCATACCCTCAAGCACAGTAATGGGAGAGAAGAAAGCCTGGAGACCTACTGTGCTGAGAAATACTGAGTTATTAGTACTTCCTTACACATTATCTGCTCTCTCATGTTTCTCTGCCTTAACTCTTAGTCTTTTTTCTCAAAAGGTGCATTCTTATATATTCACCGCACTTGATGATTTCTTCATTACTGTAATTCTCACATTATACTGAATTATCTGCTTATATGTTTATCTCCATAATATACCATAAGATCCTTAAAGGGGACCATTATCCCATATTGCACTGTCTCCATATATTTTTGAATAAAATCATTCATTCCACAAATCAATTCATTTCCCACATGCAAAGAGAAAGTATAAATAACTCATCACTGTCCATGCAAAGCACCGTAAAGATGATATACTAAATGCATATATGCATATATGTGGTGATCTATGCATACACTTTTCCTATACTTTTCTCCTCTCCCTCCAAACAAAGAAAACAAGCCTCTCCTCCTAATATAAGGCAAATTCAAACATTCCTAATTCTAAAATATAAGAAATATAACCAAAGAACATTTCAATTACTGGTTTTAAAGACAATTTAGGATTTGCTTTCTTTTTTTAATTTTTTTTACATTTTATGTATCCATTTTAGAAAGGGAGGGAGGGCAGAAAGAGAGGAGAGGGAGCGGGAAAGGGAGAGGGAGAGGGAGGAGCAAGAAGCGTAACACCGTATGTGCCGAGTTTTGAACCGGCAACCTCAGCATTCCAGGTTGACACTTTATGCACTGCACTACCATAGGTCATAATTTAGGATTTAAAGGTGACCCTCCCACTCAAAATCAGAGACGACAGGAAGGAATGTAACTACAACAGGAGACTTTTGATGAAATATCTATAAAAACTAAAGAAAATCTGAATGTTAACAGCCATGAAGCCATGTGACCTCAAATAAGCCATTTGTCATTTCTGAGCCTTAGGCTGCCCACTTAAAAATAGAAAAAGTGGCTGCTTTGCCTACTTCTGGGGTAATTATGAGGGTAAATAAGAGTATGCTTAGGCCCTGGCCGGTTGGCTCAGTGGTAGAGCGTCAGCCCAGCATGTACTGGGTTTGATTTCCAGCCAGGGCACACAAGAGAAGCGCCAATCTGCTTCTCTACCCTTCCTCCTCTCCTTTCTCTCTGTCTCTCTCTTCCCCTCCCACAGCCATGGCTCCATTGGAGCAAAGCTGGCCTGGGCACTGAGAATGGCTCCATGGCCTCTGCCTCAGGCACGAGAATGGCTCCGGTTGCAAGGGAGCAACAGCCCAGATGGTCAGAGCATCGCCCCCTAGTGGGCATGTTGGGTGGATCCTGGTCGTGGGCACATGTGGGAGTCTGTCTCTCTGCCTTCCCTCTTCTCACTTCAGAAAAATACAAAAAAAATTAAAAATACAAAAAAAAGAGTATGCTTAAAATACTTTTAAAATATGCTAAACTGAACAAACACTCTAAATAAGCTTAATGACTATTTTGTTAATATGACTGCTGATCAATTAGAAAAATGCTCCCTGTCAATTTTAGATCTATCCAATTAAATACTGATAAAATATATAAGAAAAACTAATTAATTAGTGGTTGGACACTGTTGAAAACTAGTGTAGATACCCTGACTACTGCATTAGAGGAAGCAGAGAAGAGTCTGGGAGTTAAAGGATCAATAAAGTTTAAAAGATTGGAATTTTGCTAGACAGTTACAAAGAACAAACTTATACATGATATGAGCTTGTCTTGGACCCTGGACAGGTAGATTTTAAATTACTGATGTCACCAAAGGGCATTACTGTAAAGAAATTCTCAACGGGGTTGAGTCAGAGTCTTGGGAGACATTTGGCAGTGTCTGGAGACACTTTCGCCTGTCACATCTGGGGAAAGAGGTGCTACTGGCATTCAGTGATCACAGGCCAGGGACGCTGCTGAACATCCTACAGTGCACAGCATAGCCCCCATGGCACAGACTTCTCCAGTCCAAATGCCAACAGTCCTGAGGTTGAGAAATCTTATTTTTGAAGTACTGTATAGAAAGTAAAATTTGGTGACAGCATCACTCCTTCATTTATTCACTAAGTATTTACTAAGCACCCGCCCTAGGAAGTCTCTGTACCAAGCTCAGTCCTAGGTGCTGAAGAGCCTAGAGTAGTTACAAATAATCCACAATAATTTACATCAGTATTAAGCGTTTACATGGCCTTGAACAGAATCTTAGAAGCAGCCAAACAAGTTTACTACAATCTGAAATTTTTATGCCTTTTCTAAATACTTACCTCCAAGGCTTGCATTCGTTTTAACAGCATTTTATTCTCATTGTTCTTAATCTTTTCTTCATAGAATTCCAGAAATGTTTTTCTGTAGACTAGTTTCATATTATACTTCTTCACCATCCTGATCAAAAAAAGATTACTTAATGAAAAGCCTAAAATATCTGTAATTCCTCAATAGCTCACTGTTACACAAAAGTGCCATCTTCCGGACCTTAACTAAAAAAGCTACCACATGTACTTCAAATATCACAATAAAATAATGCAAAATGAATGATGAGCAACATACCACTAACACTGCCTATAAGAAAATATACCTTCTAAATCTCAATGGGTTACCGGGGGCTCTGTTAATGTAACAACTGGGCCAGGGAGTAAAATGCAAGGCTGGGAGATGGGAATCATGAGCTACAAGGAACACTTTTCTATAGAATCCATTTTATTTAACTTTATACTTCACAGCAGTACTAAAAACAGCTGCCAACTTCCTTATAATTTTCTTCCTCTCACCTGACCTGTGGTGATGCAGTGGACAGAGCATCAGCTTGGAATGCTGAGGTCACTGGCTCAAAACCCCAGGCCTGCCTGGTCAAAGCACACAAGAGAAACAACTACTAAAATGTTTCCTGCTGCTCCCCAACCCCCATCTCTCTGCCTCTCTCCTGTCATTAAAGTCAATACAGACAACCTTTAAATATGTGTACATATTCTTCCTTTGAGTCCTGTGACAAGATAAACTATTACTATTTCTCCTACAGCGTGGGCTGCTTCTTCAGTTTGTTTCATAGGTTTCTTTAACCCAACTTCTAAATTGTAAGGTTCTATAAAGTTTGGCTCAGAGCCTTTACTCCTCTAATTTTACCCAGCATGCCAACAGCTATCTGTGCTGAGCCCTCTCTTCTGTCCCACTGGTTTATTCCACTGATTATCAGAACTCTCCACCAGGGATCCTGTGGCACAGGTTTCTCCAGCTTCCCATATCCAAAGCTGAACTCACTGGACCGTTCCTCTGCCAGCCTTTGCTATTTCAGTAAATTTTGTATCATGATTTTTGCTAGCTTAAACGATTCATGCTAGAAATCCTGGGAGGCCTCCATGCCATCGCCCTCTGTCCACTGCCCACTGCATTCAACATGCCACCGCATCCTCTCAATTAAACTTACAATGTATTTTAGTGGCTTTCGTTCAGTATCTTAAACTAGCCAAGCTCTTTCCCACTTTGGGTCCTTCGTATCTACTGTCCCTTGTGCCTGGAAGATTCCTTGTTTCCAGTCTTTAACTGGCCAACTCATACTCATCCTTTAGATTTTGACTTAAATATCACTTCTTCACAGATGGCTTCCTTGAATCCTCAACTACATTAGGTCTACCTGTTATACTTTCTTTTTTCACTGCACTTACCAAAGTGTGTAATTATGTATCTGTAGACAACCAAAGGGAGCCTAGGGATGATTCTAGGGAGAAAACCCTGAGGGCTTATGAGGTGACAGTTGAGGGACAGGACGAAAGAAAACATATGAGGGCACTGGCTTTCATGTGTTAAAGACATATGTAAGGGACTGTAATTTAAATTAGCCCTCCTTAGAAAAACATGAGTAAAGACTAAAATCTATTCTACTCCAGGCAGTTCCTTTTCTACCATAAATTCTCCAAAATAAGCCTTAGAAATGAAACTGAGTTTTATAACTAAGAAATATAATTACAGCCTGACCAGGCAGTGGCGCAGTAAATAGAGCATCGAACTGAGATGCGGAGGACCCAGGTTCGAAACCCCGAGGTCGCCAGCTTGAGCACAGGCTCATCTGGTTTGAGCAAAAGCTCACCAGCTTGGACCCAAGGTCGCTGGCTTGAGCAAGGGGTCACTCTGTCTGCTATAGCCCCCTGGTCAAGGCACATATGAGAAAGTAATCAATGAGAAACTAAGGTGCCGCAACAAAGGATTGATGCTTCTCATCTCTCCCTTCCGGTCCGTCTGTCCCCATCTGACCCTCTCTCTGTCTCTGTCACAAAAAAAAAAAAAAAAAAAAAAAAAAAAAAAAAATATATATATATATATATATATATATATATATAATTACAAATAACTGAAACTCAATTTGACCAATTTAATAGTTTTGCCACATAAAAGCTAGTTATATTTTTGTTCTGTTTCGTCATGAAATGGCAAGAAGACACCTCAGAAATCCCTATGCATTGGAATCTGTCTCATCAAATAAATAGCTGTTTCGATAAATCATTAAACAAACACTGAAATTAAAGTGATGACTTGTGACTTTATAGGTCTATCCTCATTAGAAAGTTGAAAAGATTACTAGTACTTGCTTAGCACTAAAAAAAAAATAAATCACCAACTTTGTTAACCAAAAACATCAAGTTAACATATTAAACATATGAAACAATACACTAAAAATATTTAATTTCTTATATTATAAAGCTTAAGAGCAGTAACATTTCCTAAAGGTTTACTACTTTGAAGAAAAATGTGACTTAAATTTTTAATGTCAGTTTATATTTATAAATTGTACATACTATTTTTCTTATGTTTAGTCACATTCTACTTTACTTTCTTGTGTTATATAAAAATTATACATATTGTAAAGCTCCTAAAAATCCTATATCCCCAATTTACCAGCTGACTGAGACACAATTCACACAATCATCAACTAAAAGTAAGCAAACAGTAAAGCTCTTTCTTTTCCCTTCAGTTAAAAAGAAGACTTTTGTTTTAAAAAGTAGGAAATAAAGATTGGTCAACTGTGACATGGCCCACATTTAAGTTGATTCTTCTACCCTCCCTATCAAGGAAAGTGCCAAGACCAAGGTACTCATAAGGCCTTGAACCTGCCTGACCAAGTCTGGGACCCCACTGTCCCCTTGTCTGTGGAGTCCTCAGGACTCTTAGGAAGTCAGGGGCATGAACGAACACATTCTGGTATCGTGATTTTATTATCAATACTGACTAGAGACACAGGTGATTTCAGAGCTACACTGAAATGTAAAACGACTTTTACTACCCATCCCTGTCAAAAAAGGAATCATATGGTATTTCCAAGTAGCAGTTATTTCAAAAAATCTTTTGCGACCCTGGCCGGTTGGCTCAGAGGCAGAGCGTTGGCCTGGTGTGCAGGAGTCCCAGGTTCGATCCCCGGCCAGGGCACACAGGAGAGGCGCCCATCTGCTTCTCCACCCCTCCCCCTCTCCTTCCTCTCTGTTGTCTCTTCCCCTCCCGCAGCCAAGGCTCCACTGGAACAAAGTTGGCCCGGGTGCTGAGGATGGCTCTGTGGCCTCTGCCTCAGGTGCTAGAATGGCTCTGATTGCAGCAGAGGTTTGCCCCAGATGGGCAGAGCATCGCCCCCTGGTGGGCGTGCCGGGTGGATCCCGATCAGGTGCATGCGGGAGTCTGTCTGACTGCCTTCCCGTTTCCAACTTCAGGAAAAAAAAATCTTTTGCTATTTGTAATGTCAGGTATTTTTTTGCCACAAGCTAAATGTAATAGGCTTCCTTTCTTACCTACAGTATAATAAAATAATTCCAGGAATAAAACAACCTAAGTAACGCTGTGAGAGACCTACAGTATTAACCCTAGATTTGAGATTTTTTTTTTAACAAGGCTGTATTTTTTCTTTGGGTCCCCTCTAAAGTAAGAAATGCCCAGAAATACAGATTTCCCTGCCTTTTTCCCTCTCTAACGGCAAAAATTCTGTAGTAGTAACAGATTAATGACATTCTTACTCATTTAGCAATGGAAAATAGACCAGGAATTCAGGAACATCCACAACACCTTCCAAGTTGAAGTCATATTTGCAGCCAAATAATGGATAATCTCCCTTCTTCTGAAATTTCACAGTATATATTTCATTTCCAAATGATTCAGTTTCTGAAGCTTCAAGGCGTCTTCTATAATGGTTTTCCCCAAATCAAAATAAAAAAGATTAAAACTGTCATTAGCTCAGATTATGCATGCGAAAAAAAAATACATGATGCAACTTTAAAAAGACGACTGATTAGCTTTTTAATAGACTGTAAACTACTTTTAAGAAACAATATACTAAAAGATCACTAACAATCACACTAATAATAAAATTAGGCTGGAGAGTAGGGTTCTCTACCTTGATGATTGGCTAATTCACTGTGTCTTAAAATCTGATCTGTAGCTTATCTAGCACTACAACCTCTGGCTCGGTCTAACATCAGCCTCCAACCTACACACTGAAATTTAAAATGGTAAACATTGAAATTTATACATTAAAGTGATGACTTGTGACTTTATATGTCTTAAAATGTTTAAAGGTTCACCTATAAATCTGTCTTTTGAACTTAAATTCTAAGTATTTACTCAAATACATTATGAAAATGTTTAGCCCTTGTAAGGTCAATATAACATGTTTTATAAAAACCCTCTGATAAACACTGCGATTTTAAAATAAGCTTAATACTAAGTTCGTTGTAAACCACAGTGTATTTGAAAGTACTTACATCAGTTCAAAGCTATTGGGAGTGGTACCAATAAAATAGCCTCCAGGGCTAAGTCTCTCGCAAGCATTTCTGAGCATCATGTCAGCCTGCTCATAGGACTCAAATGAGTAATGACAGACAAACTGACAACTGCAGATGTCAAACTGCATTTTGGGGTCACGAAATTTGTCAATCAAAAGTTCCTAAAAGAAATTAAAATGAGTAAATATTTTAAAAGTACAACATAAAAATTTTTTAGTAAATTGATAAGGAGCCCTGGCCAGTTGGCTCAGTGGTAGAGCGTCAGCCCGGCATGTGGAAGTCCCGGGTTCAATTACCAGCCAGGGCACACAAGAGAAGCACCCATCTGCTTCTCTACCCTTCCCCTTCTCTTTTTTCTCTCTCTTTTCTCTCTTCCCCTCCCACAGCCAAAGCTCCAATGGAGCAAAGTTGACCCGGGCCTTGTGGATGGCTCCATGGCCTCCACCTCAGGCACTAGAATTGCTCCAGTTGCAACGGAGCAATGGCCCAGATGGGCAGAGCACTGCCCCCCTAGTGGGCATTTCAGGTGGATCCTGGTCCTGGCCGGGCGCATGCAGGAGTCTGTCTCTCTGCCTCCCCACTTCTCACTTCAGAAAAATACAAAAAAAGTAATTTGGTAAGGACACTAAGTTCTGTCTGATTCTGACTGAGAGCCAGATTCACCTGTCGGCTTGCTATTACAGTATAAGACCAAATGAGAGCTCCTGCCCAAATGGAAATACAAGTCATCCACAGCCTCTGCCCTGGTTGCATAAAATGTCTATGTATTCAAGAAATAAATCAGTTTAACGAGGGGAATAAATAAAAAAGTAAATAGTAGACATGCCCTCCAACCAACCAACCCTTTCCTTATTATAACAGGAGAAATCAATGAAATCATTCTTCCATTCTTGTTCAACAGAATCTGATTCCCATTTTCATAGTAATTTTAAAAAACTAGAAATTCTGAAATCTGTTAAAAATGTATCAATCAAGTATGACATGAAGGAGTTGATCCTTTCTCTTGGCTTTACTTAAAAGCTCAAGTAAAATGCTCCATTTCCAATGCAAAGAGGTGTGTTGAATCTCCTTTTAAACAATAACCTGGGTTAAAAAAAACCCACAAAGCTGGCCTTAGGGACATTTAAAAGAAAATACCCCAATCTTTTTAAAGGTTTCCAATATTCCAGCAGTATACTACCACTTTCCCTCTCACTTTCAAAACTGCTAACGTGTAGAACTAACGGTATTTCTGATCACTTAATCAGCTAACAAGTCAAGGAACATGAAGTTCAAGGTCAAACTTTCACCATTCAAGTGTCTCTGTAGTTCTTAAATTTCATAGCTGTTAAGTAATTCAGAAATAGATAAAAGGTGAAAAAAAAAAACCCAAACTATAATGTTGGGAAACTACCTTCATACAGCAGTACAAGGTGAACAATATAAATTCAGTTCTATTTCAAACACTGGAAAATAAATCTTGTCCAAATGTTAAAGCAGCAAGTGATTTCAAAAGTTCAAATTATTAAAAGCAAAAAATTCACAGTACTCAGTGATTTTATCATGACAGTTTCTAACTGAAACTGAAAACGCATAGTAAAATTTTTAATGTTTCAAAGCACATTTTAAAAGCGGTGATTTTTAAAACCAACCACTTACCCAGACTAAATATATAAAAATAAATTGCCAAATTTGAAGAAATCCCATACCTTTGAACAATCAGCTGTTATAAATTCTGCATTGAAAAGATATTCACTATCTCGACGATTTTTCATATCCTCATACCTCTGCTGACACTGTTTCACAGAAACATCAGCAATATCTGGAAGGGGGAAGAGGTGCTAGAAACTGTCAACAAAGACCCACAGAGATAACAAAATGTAAAGCAAAGACGGCACAACTCTAGACAATAATCGCAATGGATAAATTTTCCCATGAAATCTAGCTTTACTATAAGCAAAAAGGTTCTATTTTCTTCAAAACAAAAGAGAAGTCTTTGTTTCAATGTAAATGTCCTATTCTTTTTCAAAGACAGTAGAAGCTTTCTAAATAGGTATCTTCAACAGAAAAATTCTATGATTTTTAAATGCTTATTCAAAGTTAAAAGCAAGAAGTTTAGATTCCAATTTGAGTTATAAAACCTAACATTAAACTCCCAGTTTTGGGAATATCAAATTTATATTTTCTTAATAAAGTGTTATTTGCCCTTTCCCTTATATGTTGAGATTTGCACTGATAGAGCAAAAGCAATAGTGGGTAAAATGATGGCACCTTATCATGACTACAAGCTAGTGGCACCAAATGGTACTGGTGACACTGATATTCTTCACCACCACAAAACTAGCATGGGAAAAAAAAAAGTTTCATTTAAGAATATCCTTGATAAAGCAGTAAAAACTAATTTTATTAAATCTTGGATCTTAAATACATCTTTTTAATATGCTATGTGATACAATGGAAAGAAACAAAATCTCTATGCTATGTAACAATGTTTGAACAGGACTGGTGTAACTGCACTGTGAGCTGTTCTGGTCCCTTTTTTCAGAGAAAATTGTTTTCAGTTGGAAGAATCACTGACAGACAAACTGGGTATTCAGATGTCGTAATATGGCAGACATTTTCTTAAAAATACACAGAGTGAGCCTGTCACTTAAAGAAAAACAATGAACATATTTTTTTTAACCAATGATAAAATTTGATATTTCAAGTGAAAATTACAATTCTGAAAAACTTAGATCTACCACCATTGGCTGGGCAACTTGCCATTACTTTTCTGATTGGTGGTGATAATTAAATGCAGTTTTTTTATGTCAACACAAAAAAATCCACATAACTTTAGTGAATTTATTTTCCAAATATTACAAAATCTCATGGGACAAAAGAGCCATTCAAAATGAAAGACAGACCAATGGAATTAAGTGTAACATTATGAAAAGTTCATTAATATGGTCTCAGATTATATACTGTACCAGGCGTCCCCAAACTACGGCCCGCGGGCCGCATGCAGCCCCCTGAGGCCATTTATCCGGCCCCCCACCGCACTTCTGGAAGGGGCACCTCTTTCATTGGTGGTCAGTGAGAGGAGCACTGTATGTGGCAGCCCTCCAACGGTCTGAGGGACAGTGAACTGGCCTTCTGTGTAAAAAGTTTGGGGACCCCTGCGCGACTTGTCAAGTTCTGATGTAGTATCAAAGATGAATATCCTCATTTATCTGAAAAAGCTATTAAAATATTCCTTTATTTCACAACTACTGATCAAATAACAAATCACAACATACTGAATGTAGAAATGGGTGTGATAATCCAGTTGTCTCTTATTATTCCAGACTCTAAAGGAATTTGCAAAAATAGTTTTAAAATGCCAGTCTTCTCACTAAATTTTATTTTTAATGGATTAAAAATACTTTCAAAATTCATTTTAATTTCTATAATAACATGCACAAAAGCTTTCTGGGGTCCTCAAGCATTTTTAAGAGTGTATAGTAGTCATAAAAGCAAAAAATTTGAGTAGTACCAATTTAGGCAATACTTCACAGGCGGTGCTGTGCTTCCTACTGCTCATCACACTGGGAAGAACAAGACACCTGTTCCACTTCAGTGTGAAGACTGACCAGTGGGTTCAGGTGATTCATTCATTCAATTAAGTTTCTCTCAACTTCACCTAATAACTTTAACATTTTTCTATGATTATTGCTTAGGTTTATTATTTCATCAAGGTGGAAAAATTGTGATTTTCATTATTCCTCCTGCATTTATTCATTATGATTTTTCAAAAAAGAGGACTTTCCCTTTTCAACCATTTGGTTACGGTACATTTAAATATGATTCATATAGATTAGGGAACATAAATAATCTATGCCTCCCTATTTAAGAATTTCAGAATAGTGAGTTTCACAACAACCTTTTAAGGGTGAACAATAAAACATTTTTCCTTTAGTTGATGAGTTTCAATCCACTGTAATCACTATTCTCTTTGATATGAAACTGTCCTCTTTTCCAGTTTGTCCTTTAGACATGAGTCCACTCATCGCTGACTGCTTCCTTCCTTTTAGGTGTTTTTCAATCCCCAGTCCATGGACGAGTTTGCTAGAAATTTGGGGCCCACGAACGGTTAACCATCCTGATGGGTGTACAAAGATTACAGACCTAATGATTTTAGCTTGTTTATGCTCAAGGTGATTTCTGCCTTAGTGGTCCCTGAAATAATTCTATTTTTACCAGTCCCCAAGTGTAAAAAGGTTGAAAACCACTGTTCTAGACTGATTAACCAGCAAAACACCATCAGTAAAAAGTTTCATGTCTTAGTTTAAAAACACCCATTGCATGCATAGCCCCAGATATCTTGAAAATATTTATATTTTAGTGTCATTTTGATGGGACCCATCTTCTTTTTCATTTTCCTAACTAAACACAAGTTACTCGTTTCCACAGCATTATTTTTCTTACCAGTACAAACTAGCTTGTTAATTCTTCCCTTTTTCCACTTGAGCAAATCTCCACCTTTACCACATCCCAGGTCCAAAACAGTAATGGCATGTTTTTTTTTCTGTCGTAATTTTTCTAAAAATTCCCCTAAAACAAAGAAATGTCATAATAACTCCATTTTCACTATAACATAAACAATATCTCCAAATAACCTATTAACTTCTGCCTGATGTATAATATGAACTTTTATATTTTATTTATACTATATTGATGTAACTCATAACTTGGCAAACATCTCAAAATGACTAAGCTAATTAACTTAACCCTATATGAGTAAAAATAAAAAACATGTATCTAGTATTTTAGAAATTAAGATAAATTTTTAAATGTTACTTTCAGAATCTGATTCAACATTAAATAGCAGACATTTTAAATTCTTAAATCCTAATTATAATATAAGACTCAGTAATTGTTCAAAAGAGAAAAACTAATCATTCAAAATTTTTTAGTTTTCCCTTTTCAAAAGTAAGCTTATATACACCTAAAGTAATTTAAAAATTATGAAATAAGATATCAGGCTTACCACCAAAAAATATATATATGCTGCTCACAAAAACTAGGGGATATTTCAAAGTGATTATGAAGTGATAAAACATCCCCTAATTTTTGTGAGCCATATATATACAAGAACTAGTCAAAAACTATACATACCTCTTCATTTTACTACCAACAGAATTCTTAAACACTCTGAAGTAAAAACGGAATCTTCCATCTCAATCTACCATATCACATTAGTATCCAACAAATAATATCAGTAGGTCCTCATATATCAATAGCCAGATGCTTCAAATACCACTTACAGGCATTTTAATATTCTTAGATAATTGGCATATTTGGCAATTCTAAAACTTGACAACACTACTGCATCCTAGATCCACTTATCTTTATCATTCTGAATTTAACACTTTCTATTTCATGTGTTTATTATTTTTGATTGCTAGCACATTCTGTACAAATGTTTCTGCCCTGCACTGCCCATATGATCTTAGAGAAATTTCAGCAGAAGTGCAAGTGTGCCATACTTAACCCTGTGCTATCAATCAAAAAAATAGGCCCTGGCTGGTTGGCTCAGTGGTAGAGCATTGGCCTGGCATGAAGAAGTCCCGGGTTCGATTCCCGGCCAGGGCACACAGGAGAAGCACCCATCTGCTTCTCTACCCCTCCCCCTCTCCTTCCTCTCCGTCCCTCTCTTCCCCTCCCGCAGCGAGGCTCCATTGGAGCAAAGATGGCCCGGGCGCTGGGGATGGCTCCTTGGCCTCTGCCCCAGGCGCTAGAGTGGCTCTGGTCGCAACAGAGCGACGCCCCGGAGGGGCAGAGCATCGCCCCCTGGTGGGCAGAGCGTCGCCCCCTGGTGGGCGTGCTGGGTGGATCCCGGTTGGGTGCATGCGGGAGTCTGACTGCCTCCCCATTTCCAACTTCAGAAAAATATTTTTAAAAAAACAAAAAAAAAAAGAAAATGGATGTTTGCCTGACCAGGTGGTGATGCAGTGAATAAAGCATCAGTCTGGGACACTAAGGACCCAGGTTCAAAACCCTGAGGTCGCTGGCTCAGCTGGAGCCCTCGCCCCCCTCCCTGCCCTGTGGTCAAGGCACATATGAAAAAGCAATCAAAAGTGAACTAAGGTGCCGCAACTATGAGTTGGTGCTTCTCATCTCTCTGCCTTCCTCTCTTTGTCTGTCTGTCTCTCTCTTAAAAAAAAAAAAAAAAAGATGTTGAGAAGAGAAAGGAAAAAGCCAGAGGTTGTTTGGCATAGACCACAAGACTGCACTGGGACCAGAAAGACAGGTTCAGATGGCAAAGCACCCACTGAGAGAGTTGCTGAGGCAGCTGAAGAAGGAAAATAATATGAATACAGTGAGATAAATTTTTGCTACATCTGACTTGTCTTTTTATGAATAAATACATGAATAAATGACACATCATTAAAAAATACCCAATGATAAGTTATCTGCATCATTGGATCGGAATAAGAAAAGAAAATATAAATTAGGACAAAGTTACGATTACTTTAAATGTATAGGCTGCGCCTGACCAGGTGGTGGTGCAGTGGATAGAGTGTCAGACTGAGAAACAGAGAACCCAGGTTCGAAACCCTGAGGTCACTGGCTTGAGCACGGGCTCACCAGCTTGAGTGTGGGATTGCCGGCTTGAGCATGGGATCATAGACATGAACCCATGGGCAGTGGCTTGAGCCCAAAGGTCACTGGATGGAAGCCCAAGGTCGCTGGCTTGAGCCCAAGGTCACTGGCTTGAAAAAGTCACTCACTCTTCTGAAGTTGTCGTGTCACATCCCCATCTCCCCACCCCCACCCCCTTGTGTCAAGGCACATATGAGAAAGCAATCAATGAACAACTAAGGAGACTAAGAAGCTGCCACGAAGAAGTGATGCTTTTTTATCTCTTTCCCTTCCTGTCTGTCTGCCCTGATCTATCTCTCTGTGTCTGTCAGACACACACACAAGTACAAGCTATAAGTAACATTTAAAAAAAAAATAAAGACAAAAGAAAGCTGAAACTAAATTACCCTAGCTGACAACTGGCAGAATCAAATAAATATCTATAAATAATAAAACATGAATATTAAAAAAAATGATAGAAAATATTGCAATGTGTCTGAAAAAAAATGAATCTAGTTTCCACTCCTAATACTTCTCAGAATGTCTAATTTACCTTTAAAAGTTAGTAAATCATCATCAAACCTTAGTAAGAAGTATCCATAACTAGGCACTTTCCTTCCAGTGTAATGAGGAATGTATTTTCCTAAAACTGGCTTTAAAAAAACAAAAAACCTTACTGTGAAAAACTTTGAGATACACTGTCTTTTAAAAATTCTAAACTTATGTAATAATCTACTTGATGTACTAGATATACAAAGCAATGACTATATCCTGAATCACATTTCCTCCACGAACTTCCATTTTAATTGCAAAGATGAGCTTCCATAGATAACATGGCTGGATCCAAAAAGTTGAATGTCTTCATTAATCCTAAACATAACTTTTATTTTCTCCTCGAAGATCATAAAGAAAAGTAAGTACAATGAACAATCAACAAACATATGATCTTTACCAACTCATTAAAGGCCTTGAAATAAAAAATCGTGATATTGCCAATTTCCTTAACTGAATGTTTAATCCAACAATGTCATTGCTCCAAAACTATTAGAGTAAAATAGCATTACTTAATAGCATCACCTGTAAGTATAAAAGGAACATACTACCTTTTGAAAGTCTGGTTAACTTTTCAACTTACTACCCATTAAACATTCATTAATATCTTATATAGTCAACCAAAATTAAACATAAAAAAGAATTTATCTCAAAGCTCTATTATTAGTTTTAGCTCCAGTTTTACTAAGCCAACATTTGATAATTAAATGAACAGGAATTAAAGATCTAACAACTTGATGTATGATTTACCCTTTAGGGAGAAAAATGAGACATAAACTGAAATATAAAATTCCAAACTAGAAATAAAAAAACAATCATACCAATGAGGACGCTTTTCATCCAATTATTAAAGTTTCTTAAGTAAAAAATACGACTTTGGCTCCGCTTCTCCAAACCAACTTCCTGAAGTTCATTGTAGTGGGCCGCCACTGTTGAGCTATGTCCTTCTTCTAAGTTCTGAAAATAAAATAGAACACAATAAAGATTAGAATATGGCAAAAATAAACCTACAAGAGCATCTGACCTATATAAGGATAAAATACTACCCAAATTGGTAAATTTTATAAACAGTGGCATTAACCACAGAAATCCCAATAATTATATTAGACATAAGACTTGTTTCCCTGTTCCCTATTTTTAAAAACAACTCTTGACTTAAAATTTTCATTTTGCCTTTTCTTCAGTATAATTCTGGTATCAATGTTAATAATAAAACAAGTACTCTTCCAGAGACCTGATTTATTTAAGTCAATAAATGCCAGTCAGTGAATGGGGTTCCTACAAGAAAAGAAAATACAAATAAGTTGTATTTATTATACAATTATAAAATATTTGTAACTGTTAAATAAAATCATACACACAAAGGGATTAGAACTCAACAGGCTATGTTCAATGTCAATGATTCCTACTATTACTTGCTGTTAATGTAATTCAACTTTTCCAATTTGTGCTCCCGACTTAAGGCCCTGAGCATTCTGCAAAATTCCCATGGTAGGCAAGGGGCTTCAGAACACTTCATGGTCAACCAATGAGGTTTACCTTTTATCTATTTTACATATCAGGTTTAAGTTTAAGATTTTCACTTGAGAAAAGGGTTCTCTTGCCAGTAAAAGTTTGAAAACTACATTTATAATACAAGCTCCCTCTGTTGGAAGAATTAACATTCCACTAATGACAAATGCTTGGCCTATCTGCACTTTCCTCTGCACCGCTGATGGCAGAATTTTACTCATTCATTGAAGCTCTTTCCTTCCAAATCCAGATTCTGCCTAGATTCCTTCACTATTAATGTATTCCCAGATAGAAATGACTTGCTACTCTTTGATCTACACAGGGGGTCTTCGGGTTCCAACACAGTTCCATTCCTACAACAGTGAGGTGACCCGAACTGTGGTGTAAGTGGAACCACACCCTAGCCTAAGTCACTTGTATCCTAACAGTTTTAGAATGATAATCTAGAACATAAAAACAGACATGCCCATTACTGCATATTCTTCCGCCACGTGCAACCAAAATGGTTCGCCCATGTCCGTAAATATAAATATTTATATGTACAACACTAACGTCTCAATTTTTTAAAGTTTTTATGGGAGTGAGCATTGTAAACTCAAGATGTCCTATGTTGAGACATGATGTCATAACTGGAGGACCCTCTGTGGTATCCCTGCTGACTATCGGGCTTTTGAATCCACTTAGCTAAAATTGTATGTAAAGACCCAAACAAGAAGCTGAAACAATAGAGTTAAAGGAATTATATTTATATTAAGAAAGGAATGTAAAGCTGGGTATGATTTTGAAATTTATCATTTTAAGTGGTAATCTCAACTATTTCAGATACAAAATGAACACCTAATAAAAAATGAAAAAAGGTAAATCATCTGGACCTCATATTCTTATCTTTTTATAAAACACTAAGAAAAAGCAACTATAAAAACTAGCTTTCAAGTTCCTAGACAAATAAGAGTTCTGATAACCTAAAAAATGCTCATCAGCAGAAGTTTTACCTAAATAAAAACAATTAAAATACAAAAGTTAAAAGCTTACATATCTTAACACAATAAAAAGGAACATTCTGAAGTTAAGATTATGTAAAAACTAGTATTATTTCAAAACTGCTCTCCATTTCAATTTGACTTATTCCTTATGAATGAAAGAAAATACACATTCAACTTACTTTTTGCTTTTCAGGAACATCCTCAAGTTCTATTTTCCTCTTTTTCTGAGTACCATCTCCAGGAGAAGGTTCATCTTTGGGAAAATCATCAGTTTCTATTTTTCTTTTCCTTGAAATGTCTTCATCATTGCCAGATCCTTTTTCTTCTGGGACAAGTTCAACATCATCAAGTTTTCTTTTCTTGGATGGAGTGTCTTCCTCACAAATGGAACTCTCTTTTACAAGATTATCCATTTTTCTCTTGTTTGGAGTGGCTACTTGCCCACAGGTAGGAGACTTTTCAAAGAGACCAGTCCCAGGAGTGGTTGTGTTCTCATTAACACTGAATGAAGATTCTGCTTCTGAATCTATTAATGCTTTTACTACTTCAAGAGAGATCTTTTCACATTCCTCTGCTTTTGTTAAACTTTCCATTTTTTGATTGCTTAAATAGATGGTAAAACTTCATGAACACTGAAATGGCAAAAATATGATATAATTTATAAACACTTTAAACAAATTTAACCAGAAACTAACGATTTAATTTCAGTGATCAACTAGGAGATTAAGAAAATCTCATGAGTCTGACCAGGCGGTGGCGCAGTGGACTGAGCATTGGACTGAGACGCAGGGGAGCCAGGTTTGAAACCCCGAGGTCGCCAGCTTGTTTGAGCATGTCTCACCAGCTTGAGCTCAAGGTCGCTGGCTGGAGCAAAGAATCACTCGGTCTGCTATAGTCCCCTGGTCAAGGCACATATGAGAAAGCAACCAGTGAACAACTAAGGTGCCGCTACAAAGAATTGATGCTTCTCATCTCTCTCCCTTCCTGTCTGTCTGTTCCTATCTGTCCCACTCTCTGTCTCTGTCACAAAAGAAAGAGACTCTCATGAAAACAATGTTAATATTAATATAAATTTCTGAATATGCTAATTGGGAGTACTAATTATAATCCCCAAACATTTCTACAATCTTACCCATAAAAGTCACTATTGGCATTAAAACTGACAAATGAAGTGGAGGCATACAAGTTCCTTTTCTATTCTGATCCTTACCCTACTGCCTTGGTTCCTAAATTGTGTGCTGGGCACTATAACAAACTCATACAGGCACAGCAGGACAGCCTAAATTTTAAGGGAAGCATAGTGAGATCTGATACCTAGATGATATCACAGATATAGCTTCAAGTAGAGCACAGTTTCAGCTAAGTACACTGTACCATATCCCTTTCAATGACATCATAACTTTGCAAAGCCGAAATTTTTGTGGCACTAAAGAAAATCAGTTAAACAGGAAATGAAATTGGTGATGTCGAATGTTATTTCAAAGCTTGAGAAGTGGTACAGTACCTAAAAGGTGAACAGATTCCATTAGTAAGTACTCGTGGTTAACTAAGAGTTAAATATTTTTCTTTTCAGTTTGTGTATTATTTTTTAAAACAACGTTAGGATATAAATACTTAAATTATTTAGACTAAACTAATTATGAGTGGTATTATATTTCTTTTTGCTTAGAGACACTGAGGGGGTAAAAACAGACACACTTAAGGCACCAGGAACAAGAGAAGTCTGGGAACCTACAGTTGACTTCTGATATCCTTATTTGGTAATAGATGCCAGAAATAGGTAAAAAGTGAAGAGAGTGGCTTTGGACAAGAAGTTTCAAGACTCAGTTTGCAACTTAATTAACCATTAAGTCTTTCAAATGTTCTTATGCCTAATGGGATTGGGAGGGAAATAGGTGAACTATCTATTGCAGTGGTCCCCAACCCACGGGCCGCAGACCAGTCCGTGGGCCATTTGGTACCGATCCGCAGAGAAAGAATAAATAACTTACATTATTTCCGTTTTATTTATATTTAAGTCTGAACGATGTTTTATTTTTAAAAAATGACCAGATTCCCTATGTTACATCCGTCTAAGACTCACTCTTGACGCTTGTCTCGATCACGTGATACATTTATCCGTCCCACCCTAAAGGCCGGTCCATGAAAATATTTTCTGACATTAAACCGGTCCGTGGCCCAAAAAAAGTTGGGGACCACTGATCTATTGGACAGGAATTGTTATGGTGATCTATTTACTGTCACTAAACAAATTTACTGAGCTCCTACTACCGAGGAGCTCAAGGAGGTACTGTGTGAATGAGTATTCAAGAAGCTCACAGCTTATATTCCACCCTTAAAACGAGAGGCTGTATTATTCAAAACAAATGGAGAAGGGAGAAGAAGTCCAAAACTCAGCGATACTAAGTAAATTCAGAACCTGAAAGTTATGAAGGGAAAGTGGGAGCGTTTTGAGTAAAGAAATTTCTGAATATGCTAATGTGGGCGTATTAACAAGAAATAAAGTTGCTTAAGGGAATGGGTAAAAACAAGTCACTATTCACTGGGAACGGTTTCAAGGGATATGAACTTTCACTGCCCAAGGTTTGAGGTAACAAAATATTTATACTAAGACGTTTCAAAATATAAGGAGCCAAATCAGAGGGAGGAAAATTCACCCGGAAAATAATTTTCAGAATGACTCCTTAAAATGATTGTCTAGTAAAACTAGCCTCCAAATTATCAAATCCTTATCTTCTCTCTGTCATTTATTCCCTAAAAGGAACAGAAATAGGTCTTAAATAGAAATAAAACTGTGATTATCAACTTTAGCCGTAATTAATCCCTGAATTTAGTACTGTGAATAGGTGTGGAGTTTTATTTACATACGCAACTCTACTGGCCTGGATGAGATGGCATAAAAGCAATTCGGTCAAAATAAATGACAAAGAATTCCAAACGATGGCACAAGTTAGGTAAGCATGTTTGAAACCGAGTGTCAGAGTGGAAGAATGAATAAATTCCAAATCCAAGAGAGCTAGCTGCCTGGAAGAAAGAGCTACGGGAAAAGAGGCAAGCGACGTCGTTTTGGATATGCAATCAATGACCGGACAGACATGTCCACCTGGAATCCCAGTCCCCTCGGAGGCCGGAAGTCTCTGTCATCTCAGCTCCTCCGGGAGCGACCGAGCGGAGCGCTAGGAAAAGCTCTCCGTCCCCACCTGCTAGCTAGACCGGGTCAATTCGAGGGCCCGAGAAGACGCGACAAGGCGAGAAGGAACATTTTCAGCCAAGTTCACCCTCTTCCGTCATTGACGCGGCCTAGCCCTGAACCAAACCGGCTCAGGTTTCTCGTTCGCAGCTCAAAACATTCAGACGCTTCCTCCCATCTGACACCCCGCGCCCGGCCCGACCCCACAGCAGCCCCGAGGCGCGGCTTTGGGCTTCCCCCGACCCCGACGCGCAGGGTCAGCAGGAGCAGCAGCGCCCGCCGACTCCCACAGATATTGCCCATGTTGTTCCGCGCTGAGGTCACAATACAGCCCTCGAGAAGCGCACGGAAGACGCAAGGCAATAGAGCGAGCCCACGTCAGGGGTCGGGGTGCCCCCTCCTCCTCCTCGAAGCCCGCGGAGGCCCCAAAGACAAAGACAGGAAGGGCCGCGGTACCAGCGCCCACACTCACCGACACAGAAGCCCACGGTTCTGTTTGCGGAGGTGGCGTGCCGCAACACGCATGTGTACATACGCCACTTCCGGGGGGGGGGGAGGTACGCGGTCACGTGACGTCACTCTCGGCGGGTAGCGGAGCGTCGCGTGAAGTGCGCGCCGAAACTACGAGTCCCGTCGTGCTGCGCGCAGCGGCGTGCTGAGGGACGTGCCCAGCGGGCTCGGGCAGTCGCGAGCACGTTGTTAGTGGGCGCGGCCGGCTGGGCTGAGGGTGGTGGGAGGCGAGTGTCCGCCTGTGCCCTGCGGGTTCCAGCACCCTGCTCCACGCTCGGACTGGTCACTCTGTAGAGTGACATCGCCGTGGCATCTGAGCAGCTGTCCGGCTTGTGCGGCCGGAAACGGTGGCGGCCTCCACGTCCTGAAAGGTAGCCTGGGCCCCAAACCTCTAAGGGCAGCGGGAGAGGTGGAGAGGGCACCTTCAGCCGTGGAGCGGTGGGGAGCAGCCCCGGGGCGCGAACCCGCCCCCTGCCCGGCGTGCGCGGCTCCTCCGGCTGGGGCAGCGATCCGCCTGCGGGCGGGAGTCCGCACCCTGCCCGCCCACCGCCCCCGGCGGCCGGGAGAGGTCACTCCCGCCCTTCTCTGTCGGGCAGTGTGCTGGCCAGTCTTGCCTTTACGGTTGTGTGTTTTAGCTCTCTGCTCTGTAACCCCTCGCCTCCTGCTCTCCCTATCTCGTGCTCGGCGTTGTCGCCGGGCAGCCGCGTCTCTCCCGCTCCGGGACTTGCGCTGCACCCCTCCGCCGTGCGGGAAGCCGGGCCGGGCCCCCGTCCCGGGACGCGTTCTCGGCTGTTTACATTGTGGAAAAGGGGCAGCCCGAACCCGTCCTTGAGGAAAGCCTCCTGGGGTAGTGTCCTGCGGTCTGAACTTTGGAATGGGATGGTGGGGGAGACACTTTCTTTGTCCGTCCCCCTGATTTCCACTGGAGAGTCGAAGGCATCTCCGGTACTGAAACTGGAAAGCTCCATCGTTGAGGGCTTGGAGTTTGAGACTGGGGTCAAAACTGCACCCGTGGACTAAGATAATTGATGTGTGTACGTATTACCTTTGTTGCGCCTTAGCATCTCCCCACCTTAAGGGTGATCAGATTTACAATCCATCTTGAATTATTCTCTGCTAAAATCGATCCCTTTGAAAACAGCTTTGGAAATGTGTTTGACCGGCCTTTTTGCTTGTCAGTAGGGCTGTTAGAGTTAGGACGCCGACGTTCGCAGTGTGCGCTTCCTTCCAGTCGCTTCTAAATTGTGGGCGTTAACTTGCTGATGATGTTGACCCCTTATAAACTTTGGACCAAGAATGAATGAGGCCTATTTTTAACAAACGAGGATGAGCCCTCAATGTTAGATGACTGCACTTGTATTTTTATTCAGTGAGCTAGATTGAGAATTAACTCGAATTTATGTGTATTGGCAGCTGCAAACATATAGGTCTTAAAGATGAACATACTATATATTTACACACCCAGGCGTTAGAAATAGGCAATTACATAGTCCCTATTTGCTAGTTCTGATACTCAAGTTTCTTGAGATAATTGCAGTTGTAATTTTAAAGAAAATGAGTCAAAATTTTTTAAAGAAATTTTCTCGTTACATTGAAAGCCTCTTACTATGTGTTTATGCAGACTGCACCATGGATTGATGTTGTATATGAAATATACAGAGGTCACATTTGTAGTTTTTATCAAACTTAACTGGAAGCCCTGTTTTTGTGTGTAGAGTAGAAAAACTCTTGAAAGTAGTAATAATGGAGGGAGTAAATGAACCAGATAAAAATGTTTTAGAATTTACTACTGGAGTTATTTTTTCTATAACTACATGTGTAGTATCAGGTTTTCTGAAAATTGAGTTAAAATGAGCATAGCTAATACATTTTAGTACCTTCTATGTGCTACATTAAGTGCTTGACACATGTGAACTCTTTTCATTGTTACATAATCCCATGTTATGATTTTTTTTGTGTGTTGTAGATGAAGGTTAAAGCATTTGGCCATGGTCATGTATCTGGGAATTAGTGGAACTAGGATTTGGACCCAGGCAGTCTAGCTCTGGAGACTCTATGCTAATAATGAAACAGTGCCTGCCAGAAGCCAAGCTCAGAACTGGAGGTTGGCTGACACATAGTAGATTTTCAGAAAATGTGTTTATACTTCTTAATGCTTGGGTTATTGTGTTAAGGGGAAAAAAGTTGGATAAGGATATCTTGCTAGAATGTGAGATCTACCAAGAAAGGATAATTTTGTCCATCGATTTAAGCCAGGTGCTTATTGAGTGAATGAATTGACAAGAAAGGTTTTTAAAAATCAGTGTTTTAAAAAAGGTCAGATGAATATGTCAACCCAATTATAAGATTTGTTTATGTGCTCTTTTGATTATGTGGCCCATTATTCACCCCCTTACACCACCTGGTTTGGATTTCTCCTGTTCAGATTACATTTTATCGTTGAGAGAAGATGAAAAGGCAACTTGTAAGTTTTCTGGTCAGAGTAAGGGCAAGCAACAGATTGAATAGATACCATCTCTCAATTTAAGTCATTAGGTCTCAAAGTGACACTCTGACTTGCAATTTTTTTTTTTGAAACAGACAGAAAGAGGGACAGATAGGGACAGACCGACAGAAAGGGAGATGAGAAGCATGAATTCTTTGTTGAAACACTTTAGTTCAGCGGTTCTCAACCTGTGGGTCACGACCCACAGGTTGAGAACCGCTGCTTTAGTTGTTCATTGATTACTTTCTCGTGCCGGGGGGGGGGCAGCAGAGCGAGTGAGCCTGGGTTCAAGCCAGTGACCATGGGGTCATGTCTACGATCCTATGCTCAAGCCAGCGATCCACGCTCAAGCCGGACAAGCCCATACTCAAGCCGTACAATGTTCCTTGGGGTTTCGAACCTGGGTCCTCTGCATCCCAGTCCGACGCTCTATGCTCTGCTCCACCACCTGGTCAGGCTGACTTGCAATTTTAGTGTGATTTCTGATATAGAGTTGAATATCATGTTTTTAAAACATAAAACAGTTTTAAAAATGAAGATACAATGTTATGGTTTCCTAAGAATGATGTTCTTGGAGGTAGAAAGGAAAAGTGGTTTATGGAAGGTTTGTTTCTCCATTCTTTTGGAGGATGGACTGTCCTCTCACTGGTCCATTCACAGAGTGCCTTTACTAGAATTTTACTACCTATTTAGAGCACATAAAATATTTTTATTTAAAAGGTTGAAAGTAAGATTGGTGATGAATATCTAAGTTTATTGTGTGTAGTAATTCGTTTTATATGTTAACTAAGCTATACTACCTAGTTTTTAAATCAAACTCTGGTGTTTTGAAGATGCAGTTAACACCTACAATTAATTGACTTTAATAAAGGAGATTACCCCCAATAATGTGGGTGGATCTTATCAAATCAATTAAAGGCCTAAATTTCAATTTGAAGTGTCTTGAAAAAATTCTTCCTCAAAACTGCAGCATCGGCCTGACCTGTGATGGCGCATTGGATCAGGCATTGACCTGGAACGCTGAGGTCTTTGGTTCAAAACCCTGGGCTTGCCTGATCAGGGCACATAGGGGAGTTGATGCTTCCTCCTCCACCCCCCCTTCTCTCTCTCTCTCTCTCTCTCTCTCTCTCTCTGTCTTCTCTAAAATGAATAAATAATTTTTTAAATAAAGACCACTCTTTAAAAAAGAACACAAAAAACTGCAGCATCTATTTCTGCCTGTGTTTCTAGCCTTCGTATCTGCCCTTCACATTTCAGCGTTGCCAGCCCCAAAAGTGTGTGAGCCAGTTCCTTAACCCTTTGAGTAGTATGAACGTTCGTGAACGTCCTCGTACCTCCTGACCATCCAGAGTACGAGCGTAACAAAAAATTTTATATTAAAAATGTGTAAGGCAACATTAAAAAAAAGCAAATGTATGTTCTTCTTGTTTCCATAAATTGGTTATCAAACAAACATGATTTTAAGTTAATAAAACTGTAACTGGAGCTAATCTCATTTTTTGAAAAAGAACTCACTCCCGGGGGTCAGTGAGCATGAAAAAAACTATCTATCTATCTATCTATATTGCTCACAAAAATTAGGAGATATTTTATAGTTTCATATCCCCTAATTTTTGTGAGCAGTATATTTAATAACAATAGATTTCTAATAGAAATATCTATTTATCTAAAGAGAGATAGCTCGATATATTTTCTCCTTTGGTTCTGTCTACCTGGAGAATTCTTTCTGATTCAGATTTTATACCATGTTTATATTTGATAACAATAGAGTGGTTCTAGGGGAACAGAATCTTAAGAATGAGTTGTCTGAATTAGTTATGGTGTTCGTGGAATTGGTTCCTGAGTCTGATTAGATTTAAGGGCACTAAAGGGTATTTCCAGTGGTAAAGAGGGCACTGATAGTTCAGGGTGTGGTCTAGCAATAGAGATACACAAAATATCACCATTGGATACTCCTACTTAAAAACTTAAGAAAGACAGGGTTCTAGATGATCATGTATCTGATGACTTAAAACAGTTCTGTCAAATTAACAAATCTAATGAGACTGGCTGGTTGCTCCTAACTGTGCTGGAAAAAGTGAGGAAAGAAAAGGACAAGCTCAGGTCTTCAAACCCCTACATAATTAACTTGACAGTTTCTGTGTCTGCTTTAAAGAAATTCTTCTCTCCTATAGCTGCAGAGCTGAGATTGCTGAAAACCAAAGAGCCAAATTACAGTGCAAAATGAATCCCCAATCACAAAGGGTGTCTGCTGTTAAAATGAGGGCATTGATTAGAAAGGAATGAGAACCCAAAAAATATATAGGGGTACTGAGCCCCTAAATTTTTATTAGTCTTTTTGTCACCTGTTTGAGGAAAGTAATCTGCTTTGCCTGCAGAAGCTGTAATGGCCTTTCCAGAGGTAATTTGCCTTGTAAATATTGCTGATTCTCCTCTAGAACTGCCCTTGCTTTTAGACCTGTAACTAGAGTCAAATCTCAGCAGGCCGCCAAGGATAAGCTACAAAGTGTGACCCGTGAAAAGGTGCTAAACTCTTAAAAAATTGACTTTTTAAAAAATTTACACAGAAATCTGGGGAATATATGTGGGAATGGGTATTAAGAGTGTGGTGTAGGTCAGGTCAGGTCAAATGTATTGATACAGAACCACCAAGCAGAGATTCTAGCTTTAGTGTTATAGCTTGAGGGCTTAGAAAGGGCTCTAATAGTTTGATTGTTTGGCTGAAACATGGGACAAAAGGTGACCTATGCTAAATAAAATGAATTAAGGTACCAGGCCTCCCTTGGTACGCTGTAGAGGAAAGGATCTAAAGGCTTAGGGAGTGGGATGGTAGAGTGCATTGATCATATAAGACCTGCTCACTCACCTTTGGGAAGTCCAGAGAAGATACCCTTCACCATGTGCTGTGACCAGCACAGCCAGTAATCCCAGGTCCTGAGTGGGAATGGCGCGGAATTAAGAAAATAGGCTTAAAGAAATAAAGGATGGGGTCGGGAGGGCTCTGCAATTGCTGCTGGCAAGAAGAGAGGGCTCCACATAACAGCCTTTTGCAACCTAATCAGGCAAGTGAGGTGGGGGGCTGGGCAGACTGTCAGTTTACAGCCAATTCCCCGCACCCCTGTCCCCCTAAAATCTAAACTGCAAAAACCCTGTTGGCTTTTCGGTCCCCAACATATCCCCTTTTCTATTTTTTAACTTTATGTGCTGTGATTCACACTCATCTATTCCCATGTTCTGATATGGAGGCAGACTGGAAAAATATAAAATAAACACAAAATTAAAATAGCCAATGCTGACAGATGCCAAGCCTTTTAGATTATCAAGCAAATTCTTAGCTAATACAGCAGGATCTAAAATAAAATCGTTGCAGTTTTGAATGTCCTTAACATGTTAATGTAATTTCACCAAGTCCATGTTGACACCATCACTGCTCTACATTATTTGTAAATGTACCTAACCCCACTTCAGTCAGAACTGCCCCAAGGAGCAGAAGTCACACACATTAAGGAAAAGTCCACAGGTACTGGAATTGTTGTCACATTTCCACACTCTGCAGCTAGCGTCCAAATCCCAATGACCTCTGCTTCTAGCACATTAAGTTTTTGTCTCAAGCTTAATGTCAATACTGGATTTCTGGCAATGATTCAGGTAGACTGGAAGGGCCATCTGCAGCATGTATAGAGATGGAGCTTCTGTTTTCTTTAACCTGGAGAGTTGAAACCAGGGGGCCTTTTCCTGGTATTCACTATACTGGGGAATTCGTAACAGAAGTAGGCAAAAAGAAGAGAGATAGAGGTTCTAAATTTGGAGTAGGTCCCGGCCTAAAATAGGCATGGGACATTGAGGCAGGAGGAGAAAAGAGTGTGTAAAGGAGACACTATGTATTAAACAAAGAGTGTGTAAAGGAGACACTATGTATTAAACAAGGCAGCGGATCCGTGGCAAATGGGGAGGAAAATAAGACCATCAACACCCACAACAGAGATCTTCAAGGGATGAGCAGAACCCGAATATTCAGGCAAGGCAGAGTAAATGGCCCTCGTGTCTATAAGAAATGAAATCAGCTTACCCACTACTTGGATGATTACCCTAGGCTCAACGGTGTCATGAGATGGGGCCGATGGCCCTGGGCACCGTCAGTCTTCAGTGGCAATTCCCAGCAGGCTGGGCAAGGTTAGGTCAGAGGTGGCTGGAACAGGGCTGGAAGAGACTGAACCCTCCCTTGGAGGAGCGAGGGGACAGCCTACCTTCCACTGTCCCTTTTTCCAGAAGGGCATGATCCTGGCGGGGGCTGAGAAGCCAGGCAGACTTTAACCCAGTGACCTTCCTTTCCACTTTTGAAGCAGGGCCCTGGTGGAGTTCTTTGAGGTCCCTTAGGGACGTTGGAGCCTTTAAGGACGTATGCCAAGAGCTAGTATTTTGCCTGATCTCTTTGGGCTCTGTCTGCCTTTTTCCTGTTCCTCTCGGTCATTATAGACCTTAAAAGCCATGCTCAGAAGATCTCATTGAGGGGTTTAAGGATCCTCCTTTACCTATATAAACTTTTTTCCGTATATCTGGAGCTTTTTAGAAAAAGACAGGACAGTGTTATCAGCTGGATCAAATGAAGGAGGGGAGGGGAGGAATTTGCAGGAGAAAAAGATTTGGAGTGTGCTAAGAGAATTTGATTGATGGAACAGGTTTGACAGAGAAAGGGATAAAAGCATAGTAAAATAAGCCTTATACAATTGCTCTTGTGAAGTGAGTCTCTCATCCTGGCTCATGGTGTCTTACAAATGTTCAGGAGCCCACCAGGGAGCCTCAGGAGACCTAGGAAACACACACACATATCCTCAGCCCCATAGGAGAACAAGGTCTGGCCCTTGCCAGATTCCTGTGAGCGGGTCCCTCCATCGCGCTTCAGGGAAGGCTTTCCCTGTGGGATTCCAGAGTCTCGGCTGCTGAATGATCCTGAACATCAGCATTCAAAAATTTTTTAAAGTAAAAAGTGTGATAAAGATTTGCAGGAGTTCCAGGATATGACTCCCCCTTTTTTATTTTTATATTTGACCTTTAAGCATTTGCTGGGCACACTTTATAATGCCTTGACCTGATGATTGTAAGGAAATACCTGTCCTCAGGTTAATTGTAAAAGTCTGACAAAATATAGTAAATGCTTTTCTAAGTAACACTAATATTTTTCAAAACATTTCTATTCCATTAATTAACAGGCAATCTAGAGAGCACATTAAGGCTGAAAAAAATCCAGTGTGACTTTAGTTATCTTCCCATTGTAAAACAAAAAACCTTACACCTTTGTTAGGCAAATCCACCCTGCCCCAAGCCTTGCAGCTTGCAGCTCAGCAACTGCTTTTTGAGTGAGTAACCAATGTTGCTTAGCAATAACATGCATCAGCTCAACCAAAGCAATAAGTCTTCAGGATTCACATTCCATTCTATTAAAATTTAAATGAGCGTGCCTTATAAGTTCCAATTTTAAAAAATGTGAGGATGAAATCATTTTATTTTTTTAATATTAGAGCCGGCATTATAATTTTTGCATGCAAGAACTTAATTCAGGCCTTTAGAATTAGACGAACCAGACAAACCAGAGAGAAACCCGGGATTTCAGAGCACAATCAGATTAGAAAGATGCCTGCCTGATCTTAGGGCATTTTTTGACAGAGGGAATAAACAACGGATCAGACTAATCAAAACTTTCTCGAGAAAAATCTCAGGTGGCCTCATGAAAATTTTGTATAGTCAGATCCAATAGGCGTCCCCTGCCCTAATTTCCAGGCAAGGAATAAGAAAAAAACAAAATGATAGTTCAGAGGGTTGTAGCTAAAACACTCAAGAAAATTAGACAATAAGAAAAGCTGTAACTTTCCTAACACCGAGTCTCCCATCCATTCTCATATTCCAATAGCTGCTGCAACTGGCAGTTCAGATTGATTATGCTGAGATTTCTCTACCTCAATTTTAGCTGAGCGGCAAACTTAGTTGACAGGGGTAGGGAAGGCTCCATTGTCTGTTTCCCTGATTCACCTGCCCTTCGGCAATATACTTAGATTTACAATCATTCGCCCAATGTTTCCCTCTCCTACAGCATGGGCAGAGGTCCAGAGCTTTAGGAGCTGCCTGCCCTTGAGGGAGAGGCCGAGACTGACATCTGGGGAGAGCAGGGCAATTTCTAGCAAAATATCCCAAACCCCCACATTGGAAACAAGATCTACAGGCAGAAGTACTTCCCTGACCTTCCTTCTTTTGTTTGTTCTGCCTTTTATCAAAATATTGTCCTGGAAGCCTCCCCTGAAACACTGAGGCAATAGCCAGACCTTGCATATATGAAGGCCCAATATCAGCACATATTCTGATGTAATCCCCTCTGTCTCAAGCCTGATCTAAAGCTTGTTGGAGCGGGAATCTCCAAAGGTCTGAGACAAAGATCCTGGGAGCAACCCAATAAGCATAAGAAAGAGCAGAGGGCTGAGGATGCTCAAAGGTTAAGGTGGCCACAGCCGCGACGTCCTCATAATCTCCCGAATCATCCTCAAACTCCAAGGTTTTCTCATATTTACATCCCTCTAGCTCACTCTGATCAAGCAACATCTTCTCCTCAAATGAAAACATTTGTACAAAAAGAAAAAGGTCCCTCACTTTTGACCCTAACTGTCCCATAGTTTATTAGTCCCGATTGTACTCTCCCCCCAAACTCTACTCAAAAATTTTACTTACTGCGTTCACTTGGGGAGTTCCGTCACCTGCCTTTAGTTTCAGGGGTCCCCAAACTTTTTACACAGAGGGCCAGTTCACTGTCCCTTAGACCACTGGAGGGCCGCCACATACAGTGCTCCTCTCACTGACCACCAATGAAAGAGGTGGCCCTTCCGGAAGTGCGGTGGGGGGCCGGATAAATGGCCTCAGGGGGCTGCATGCAGCCCGCAGGCCGTAGTTTGGGGACGCCTGGAGTTTTTCCTTTCTCAGGAGCCTGCTTGGGCGCCACTTGCCGCCAACCAGTGCAGCTAGTAATTCCAGGTCCTGGGTGAGAATGGTGCGGAATTAAGAAAATAGGCTTAAAAAATAAAGGATGGGGTCGGGAGGGCTCTGCAATTGCTGCTGGCAAGAAGAGAACGCGCTCCATGACTGCTTCCTGCTTTCTTTATAGGGCAAAGGGAGGCCATTAGCAAATCAGAGATCTTTGATCACATTTCCAAGGCAACCCAAGAATTTTATGAAGTGTAGAAAACTCCCATCATACATAACATCTTAACTTCACACAAAACAAAGGGTAGAAGAAACTTGCCTCCAGTCTTTCCAGGGAACATGGGGGTAGGATGAGTATAAACAATGCAGCACCGCAGCTTAACAGCCTTTTGCAACCTAATCAGGCAAGTGAGGTAGGGGGTTGGGCAGACTGTCGGCTTACAGCTAGTACCCCATACCTCTGTTGCCCTAAAATCTAAACTACAAAAACCCTGTTGGCTTTTCAGCCCCCAACAACCATGGTTTTGAGAAGTATTGCTAATCCTATCCCTACTGTGTGCTGTGTTCAGCACAGTTCTGTGTTCAGTACTTTTCTTCTCAGTGACAGCACTGTGGATTTTGCTTCAGGGCACTGAACTGTTTCTGTTCTGTGTTCCTATTCAGGGCCTCTACAGAGAGACACGATCTGATGTATATTAGATACATATCTGTATTACTGTGTGTGTGTGTATGATATGTAATTTGTATATTTTGTATACAAATTATATGTATATGTATACAAATTACATATCATATATTTTATCACCAGCTGAAGGTGTAATATAAAAGGCTTGAGGAGATTGGGAAAGGTCTGGAATGGTCATTCAGAGGAGTGGGAGAGGAAGCCAATCAGGAACCATCATGGGTTGTCACGTAGCATTCAGAGCCGTTGCAAGATAAGGGTGATGTACTATCAATATATGCTGATTCTAAATTTACTCATTTATGGTTTCTGTTAGCTGTGCTGATGTAGTTGTGGGAAAAAATAGTTGGAGTGGCTCAAGATTAGATTTTGTGGGTTGATATTGCAGAAAGACAAAGGAGTACTTCAAATTACACACTGTAGAATCTAGAGTGGATAAAAACTTCAGAGTGAAATCAGGAGTTATTAGATTTGAAGGAAAAGGGGTGGGGTGAGGGAGAGCAGGTTCCTGGAACTAGAGTAAGGAGTGGTGGCTGGAAGTAGGAAAGGGTAGAGAGTGAGGTAAAATAGTTTCAGGATTTCAGTTGTGGAACTATATCCAATGGTTTCAAGGTCAAAGACATGACCAGTGCAGTGACTTGCTAAAGAAGAGAGGATTTTTATGGGTCATCCAAATAGAATAATAGAAGTTTAGATGAAACAAGAATATGAGCTTGGTTTGACCAGCTCAGTAGATGAGAAGATGAAGAAGGGGAATTAGAACTATTGATACGACATCCTGAGTGCTAGATGTTTACCATACTTTATCTTATTTACTCATCACAAATACCATAGTATGAAAGTATGAGGGGAAAAACTAAGTAAAGTAATGCCAGAAGGAATTGGAACTCAGAACTTTCTGATAGCAAAGGCTGTATTCTTCCAGTCACAATGGGATAGCACCTGCCAGAGCTGAAAAGGTGCAAGTGGAACCGTGTGGAGTCTGGGTCAGTGTTACTTTTACAGATCACTACAGAAGTCTGTACAGATCACAGGCTTGCCTTATAGAGCTTAGACTCTCTGAAAAGAGAGAAAGATGTAAACATTTTGTGTACGTTGATATATTTATAAAGTAATTTTGGAAAAATCATTGATTTTCTTTACAAGTAACACATTTCACATTTAAGGCTGCTCTGGAATCAGTGACTGAAATTCCTTGGGGATTCACTAGAGGGCAAAATCGGTCCTTTTATGAAGAGTAGGGATATAACTATGGCTCCATCATTACCACAACTTGTTTATGTACCTCAGTTATGTTATTAGAAAGCTCAAACGCAGAATAGCTTGAAGATGGCTTATATAATAGAGATTAAATTGAATCTATCAAGTACATTAGAGATCAGTAAAGTAACAGCCCAGAAAATGCTATACTTATATGATGCTTTTACTTTTTCTAAGCAGCAAATTAAATTTGATTGAAAATAGCAGTCAAGGTGTGATAGAAAAGATTGAAATGAATAAATTAAAATATTAATCTGTTGAAAGGAGGAAAACTTCCTTCTATTTATGATAATTGAGAGAGTTTGTATAATTAGAGGCAATTCTTTTCTTCACTTATCCCTTTTATTAAGTTTCTACCAGATGAGTTCTACATTCACCCCTTGCTCATATCTGTACTTCAGGTTAAGGCTATACTAAGTGTCAGTTGTATATGTCAAGGCCCCAGTACACTTTTTTAAAAACTTAGAGATATACTACATAGTATTCCCATATTATGCCCCCTCCCATTCTGTTTCCCGTATTATTATGGTTTCTTGTATTAGTATGGTACATTGTTAGAATTGACCAACCAATGTTGATACATTAATATTAACTCTTTGTTTTATACGATTTTTTTTTTATTATTAAGTGAGAGGTGGGGAGGCAGAGACAGACAACTCAATGCGCCCCAACTGGGATCCACCTGGCAAGCCCAGTACCAGGCGATGCTCTACCCATTTGGGCCCTTCTCCATTACTCAGCAACCAAGTTATTTTAGAGCCTGAGGCAAGGCCATGGAGCCATCCTCAGTGCCTGGGGCCAACTTTGCTCAAACCATTGGAGCCATGACTTCTAGAGGGGATAAGGGGAAGGGAGAAGGGTGGAGAAGCAGATGTTCACTTATCTGTATGCCCTGACCAGGAATCAAACCCAAAACTTCCACACACCTGGCCAATGCTCTACCACTGAGCAATGTGCCCAAGCCACCACTGATCTTTTACTGTGTGTCTAGTTTTGCCCTTTTCAGAATGTCATATAGTTGGAATTGTACAGCCTTTTCAGACTGATTTCTTTCACTTAGCACCATGCATTTAAAATTCCTTGTCTTCTCATGGCTTGACAGCTCATTTCTTTTTATTATTAAATAATAATTCTGTTGTATGGAGGTACCCCAGTTTGCTTATCCATTCACATATTAATAGGTACTTCTTGATTGCTTCCAGTTTTTGGCAATTTTGAATAAAGCTACTATAAGCAATTGTGTGCACATTTTTCTGTGGACATAACTTTTCAACTCATTTGAGTAAGCAACTAGGAGTGCTGTTGATGGATAGGATGGTAAGCCTATGTTTAGCTTTGTACGAAACTGCTAGACTGTCTTCCAGAGTGACCATACCATTTTGCATTCCCACCAGCAATGATTGAGAGTTCCTGCTGCTCCACATCCTCCCAGCGTTTGGTGTTATCAGTGTTTTGGATACTAGTTATTTTAAATGGTGTGTAATGATACCTCCTTGTTTCAGTTTGCAACTCTCTAGTGAAATATGATGTTTGAGCATCCTTTTTTTTTAACTGAGATATAATTAACATTATGTAAGTTCCAGTTATAGTTATATAACATAACAATTGTATATTTGTATATATGTGGAATGTTCAGCCCAATAAGTCTAGCTTAACATGCATCACCACATGTAGTTACAATTTTTTTCTTGGATGAGAACTTCTAAGGTTTCTTTTCTTAACTTTCAAATATACAATATAGTATTATTAACTATAGTCCACATGCTATACATTACATCCCTGTGACTTATCTACTTTATAACTGGAAGTTTTTACCTTTTATGCCCATTTTGCCCCCCACCCTACCTCTGGCAACCACCAGTCTGTTCTCTGTATTTTTGAATCTGGGATGTTGTGGGTGTTCTTTTGTTTTAAGATTCCACATAACAGTGAAATCATTTAGTGTTTGTCTTTTTCTGTCTGACCTGTTTCACTTAGCATAATGCTGTCCAGGTCCATTCATGTTGTTGCAAGTAGCAAGATTTTTGTATGTTTATTGCAAGATTATTGTCTGTATGTATATATACACACAGACACACAAACACCCATATATATTTAATTTTTTGAGGAACCTCCGTACTATTTCTCATACTGGTACACCAGTTTGCATTTCTACTAGTAGTGCACAAGGGTTTCTTTTTCTCCATGTCCATGCCAATACTAGTTATTTTTTCTCTTTTTGGTAATAGCCATTCTAATAGGTGTAGGGTGATTTGAGCATTTCTTAAGATGCTTATTTGCCGCCTCTGTATCTTCTTTAGTGAAGTGTCCAGATCTTTAGCCCATTTCTTTTTGTTGAGTTTAAGGAGTTCTTTGTATATTTTAGATACAAGTGTTTTATCTAATATGTGTTTTGCAAATATTTCCTCCCAGTGTGTGATTTGTCTTTTAATTCTCTTAACAGTGTCTCTCATAGAGCAGAAGTTTTTAATATTAATGAAGTACAACTTACCATTTTTTCTTTCATGAGTTATAGTTTTGGTGGTATATGTGAAAAGTCATTGCCAAATCCAAGGTCACATAGAGTTTCTTCCATGTTTCCTTTTAGAAATTGTATAGTTTTGCTTTTTACATTCAGGCCTATGATCCATTTTGAGTCAAGTCTTGTGAAAGGTGTAAGATCTGTATCTAGGTTCTCTTTTCCTTTTGTATGTAGACATCTGGTTGTTCTAGCCAATGTGTTGGAAAGACTATCCTTTCTCCATTGAATTGCTTTAGCTTCTTTGTCAACGAGCAGTTGACTTTATATGTGTATATATATTTTTCTGGACTGTATTCTGTTCCACTAACAGTATGTCTTTTCCTGTCTTTCCATTTATTTAGATCTGATTTCTTTCATTAGAGTTTTATAGTTTTCCTCATATAGGTCTTGTACATACTTATTAGATTTATACCTTAGTTCTTTTTGGGGAGGTACTTTTATAAGTAGTATTGTTTTCACTTTAAATTCCTATATTTCATTGCTAGTAATTGATTTTTATAGTATCAGGTCTACCGGAAAGTTCTGTCCATTTCTGTCACAAGTTTCGACACGTAAGCACATGTTTATTTGGTGCATGTGTGCCTCTCTATTTTATCACTTAATGTATACATACTGACAGCAAATTAACTAAAAGTTGATTCACGTTAGTCTTATGTGTGAAGCGATAGTGTACCCATGGCTACTGATAAAGTTCATTTATGCCACTGTAATTTTTACAAATTTCAACAAGGAAGAAATGCTACAGAAGCATGTAGAAATTTATTGAAAGTGTTTGGTGAAGGTACAGTTTCTGATAGGACATGCAGAAGATGGTTCGAAAAATTCGAAACAGGTGACTTTGACCTTTCTGATAAGCCACGTTCTGGGCGACCATCTTTGATCGATGATAATGTTGTTAAGACCATGTTGGAGCAAGATCCTTTTCTGACAACATCGGAGATTGCACAAAGGCTTAATTCAGCTCAGCAAACCATTTTGGATCATATTCGGAAGATAGGATTGGTGTGGAAATATTCAAGATGGGTGCCACATGAATTAAGTCAGAAGAATTTGGATGATCGAGTTGTCATATGCACATCTCTGCTTGCTCAGAACAAAATCAAGCCCTTCTTGAACCGGATGATAACTGGGGATGAAGAGTAGATTACCTACGAAAACATCGTAAGGAAAAGGGCGTATTGTAAACCCAGAAAACCTAGCCCTTCCACCTCTAAACCAAATTTGACTCTGAATAAGAGAATGTTGTGTATATGGTGGGACATTCAAGGACCAATACATTATGAGCTTTTAAAACCGAATGAAAAGCTCAATTCGGAAAAGTATTGTCAGCAACTGGATAATTTAAAGACAGCAGTCCAAAAAAAGAGGCCGGCAATGTTCAATAGGAAGAACATCATACTGCATCATGATAATGCCAGGCCACATGCTGCTTTGGGGACTCGTCAAAAAATTGGAGAACTAGGCTGGGAAATTCTGTCACATCCACCATATTCCCCGGACTTAGCACCCTCCGACTATCACTTGTTTTTGTCCTTACAAAATTTTTTGAAGGGCAAAAAATTCAAAAATGAAGAGGATATCAAACAAGCACTGGTTCAATTTTTCGCATCAAAAGATAAAACATTTTTCAAAAATGGGATATACAAATTGCCCTCACGCTGGCAAGAAATCATTAATAATAATGGCAATTATATTATTTAATAAAGTTTATTGACGGTAAGAAAAATTTGTAGTTTGTTTTATTCCAAAAACGGACAGAACTTTCCAGTAGACTGTATATATTGACTTTGTATCCTGTAACTTTGCTATATTTGCTTATTGGCTTCAGGACTCTTTTTTGTAGATTCTTTGGAATATTCTACATAGACGGTCATGACATCTGCAAATAAAGACAGTTTTATTCTTTCTTTACAAGCTATATGATTTTTTAATTTGTATTGCACTGGCTAGGAGTTGCAGTATAATGTTGAATAGGAGTGGTTAGAGAGTACATCCTTGCCTTGTACCTGCCTAGTCTTAAGAGGAAAGTGTACCATTAAGTGTCAGATTAGCTATAAATCTGTTGTAGATGTTCTGCATCAGGTTGAAGAAATTCCCCTGTACTCTTAGTTTGCTGAGAGTTTTTAAAATCATAAATAGGAATTGGATTTTGTCAAATACTTTGGCTCCATCAATTCAGATGATCATATGATTTTTCTTTAGCTTTTTATGATTGATTTTCAAATATTGTATAAACCACTCTTCCTACCTGGATTAAATCCCACTTGGTTGGGGTATATAATTATTTTTAAACATTGTTGGGTTGAGCCTGACCAGGCGGTGGCGCAGTGGATAGAGCGTCAGACTGGGATGCGGAAGACCCAGGTTCAAGACCCCAAGGTTGCCAGCTTGAGCATGGGCTCATCTGGTTTGAGCAAAAATTCACCAGCTTGGACCCAAGGTCGCTGGCTCAAGCAAGGGGTTACTCGGTCTGCTGAAGACCCATGGTCAAGGCACAGATGAGAAAGCAATCAATGAACAACTAAGGTGTCGCAATGCGCAACGAAAAACTAATAATTGATGCTTCTCATCTCTCCGTTCCTGTCTGTCCCTGTCTATCCCTCACTCTGACTCTCTCTCTGTCTCTGTAAAAAATAAAATAAAATAAAATAAAATAAAATAAAATAAAGAGTTTTAAACATTGTTGGGTTGGGTTTGCTAATATTTTATTGAGGATTTTTACATCTATGTTCATGCTATGTATTGGTTTATAGACTTGTTTCTTGAATATTTTTATCTGGTTCTAATATTAAGGTAATGCTGGCCTCATAGAATAAGTTATGACGTCTTCCTTCTGTTTTCTGGAAGACATTGTAGAGAATTGATAGTATTTATTATCCCTTTGCTAGAACTCATCAGTGAATATCTGGGCTTGATGCATGCTTGCTTGCTTTTTTTTTTTTTGAAATGAGTATTATTGATTAAATTTCTTTAATGGAAAAGGGCTATTCAGGTCATCTGTTTCTTCTTGTATTTGGTAGTTTATGTTTTTTAAATAATTTAGTATATTTCATCTAAGTTACCACATTTGTTAGCATAGAGTTGTTTATAGTATATCTTTATTTATACCTTTATTACTTTTTAATTGTCTATGGGCCCAGTTGTCATGACTCCTGTTTCATTTCTGATATCAGTAATGTGTGTTTTCTTTCTTGGTTAGCCTGGCTAGAGATTTATCAATTTAGTTAGGTTTCAAAGAACCAGATTTTGTTTTTGTTGTATTTTCTAATGTTTTTTATTTTAATTTCATTGAATGTGGTCTGATTTTTTTTCCTGCTTCCTTTAGGTTTTTATTGCTTTTTAATTTTTTTCTAGTTTTCTGAGGTGGAAGCTTTACTTACTGAGTTTAGAGCATTTTTCTTTTCTAATATGTGTATTCAGGGTTATAAATTTTCCTGTAAACACTGCTTAGCTATAGACCACAAAATTTGATCAAGTGCATTGCCATTTTCATTTACTTCAAAATATTTTAAAATTTCTTTTTAGACTTCTTTGACCTGTGGATTATTTAGAATTATGTTGTTTAATTTCAAGATATTTAGGGGTTTTTCAGCTATCTTTTGTCAATGATTTCTAGTTTAATTCCATTATAATCTGAGAGCATACATTGCATGATTTCTATTCTTTTAAATGTTGGGTATATTTTATGGCCCAGAATGTGGTCTGTTTTGTTGAATGCTATATAATCTTGGATAGAATGTATATTTTGCTGTTGCTCGATGGGGTATTCTATAAATGTCAGGTCAAGTTGATTCAGAGTGTTGTTTAATTCAACTGTATCCTCATTGATTTTGTGTTTGCTTGATCTATCAAGTACTGACAGAGGAGTATTGAAGTCTCCTATCTCTCCTTTCATTTCTCTCAATTTTTGCCTTAGGTATTTTGACCATCTCTGTTAGATGTATATATGTTTAAGATTGTTTTCTTTACATTATCATCACATTCTTATTATGAAATACTCCTCTTTTTCTGGTAATCAAGGAATTTCTGAGATCTGCTTTGTCTGAAGTTAATATAGCTACTCCAGCTTTTCCTTTTTTTCTGATTTGTATTAATGTGATATATCTTTCTCCATTTCTTGTAACTTATATCTGAGTCTGTATTTAATATGGGTGTTTTTTAGAGAACAAATATACGTGGCCTTACTTTTTAAATTCACTCTGGTAGGGTTTTAATTGGCATATTTAGATCATTTACTGTTAAGGTTCTTGGTAGATTTTTGGATTAATATCGCGGTGTTTGTAAATGCCTTTATTCATATTTGTCCTTGGTCTTCCCCTTCTTTTAGCCATCTGGTTTTAGTTGAGAATTTTGTGACTCTATTTTATTTTCTCTGTTTATCAATTGTCCTTTTAAAATAAATATTTCAGTAGTTTTCCTAGAGTTTATAATATATATTTTTATTTAATCGAAGTCCACTTTTAAATAACACTGTTCTACTTCCTGTGTAGCTGCAAGTACCTTATCTTAGTTTTCTCAGTTCCTCCTTCCTGTTAATTGTGACAACAGTCTTTTATTTTACTTATTCATATGCTATTAATCACTTAATTCATTGTTACTATTACTTTACAGAGACAGAGAGAGAGTCAGAGAGAGGGATAAACAGGGACAGACAGACAGGAACAGAGAGATGAGAAGCATCAATCATTAGTTTTTCATTGAGCATTGCAACACCTTAATTGTTCATTAATTGCTTTCTCATATGTGCCTTGACCGTGAGCCTTCAGCAGACCAAGTAACCCCTTGCTCAAGCCAGCAACCTTGGGCTCAAGCTGGTGAGCTTTTGCTCAAACCAGATGAGCCCGTGCTCAAGCTGGCGACCTCAGGGTCTCGAACCTGGGTCTTCCACATCCCAGTCTGACGCTCTATCCACTGTGCCACCGCCTAGTCAGGCATCATTGTTACTATTACTTTAAATAGTTATCTATTAAGTCAATTAAGAATACAAAAGATTTTTTAATTTACCTTTATTAATTTCTTCTTTCTTTATGTAGATCCTAGTTCCTGTATTATTTCCTTCTTGAAAGGGTAGTCTATTGGCAATGAATTCCCTCAATTTTTTTTTGTTTGATAAAGTATTTATCTACCACTTTTGATGGAGAATTTTGCTGCAAGACTTCTAGTTTGATGGATTTTATTTATACTTTAATTATTCACTTCATTCTCTTTCTTGCCTGGTTTCTGATAAGAAGTTGTTTCTCTTATCCTTGACCCCCCCTCTAGGTAAGGTAGTTTATTCTCCCTTTGGTTTCTTTTAAGATTTTTTTTTTGCCCTTGGATTTTGTTTTATGAAGCTTGAATGTCATATGCCTAGATATGGATTTTAGATATTTATCCTGTTTGGTGTTCTCTAAACTTCCAGGACCCGGGTTTTGTTATTTGTTAGTAGTTTTGGGAAATTCTCAAACTTCATATTGCTTCAAATATTTCTTCTGCTTTTTCTCCTTCTGGCATTTCTACTGTGTGTATGTTATACTTTGAAATTGTCCCATAGTACTTGGATAGTTTCTGTTTGAGTTGAGCTGGGGTCTTTTTTTCTCTTTGCATTCCAGTTTGGGATGTTCCTGTTGAAACTCCTTTCAGGCTCACTGATTCTTTCCTTGGCTCTGTCAAGTCTGAGTCTGCCATGAATCTTTTATTAAAGACATTCTTCATTTCTGTTACAGTGTTTTTGCTTTGTAGCATTTCTTTCTGATTCTTTCTTAGAATTTCCATTCTGCTTACATTGCATATTGTTTTACTTTTTCTGTTTGAGCTTTTAACATACATGGTGGGGTTGTTAGTATGGAAAACAATATAATAATTAATACATAATAATATAAAAATAATATAAAAATAAACTGTTTCACATACTAATAACTATAAGCCTACTTTTGCTCTACCCTGTACTTAGAATTAGGTACCATTAATCATATTTCAGCCACTTACAGTGTCAAAGGCTTTAATGACATAATTCTAAAATTCAAACAGGTAGCCACAACAGCAGTGTATGTAATCCTTACTTTATTTGGGTCCAGTGATATATTTCATCATCTATTTCCATAACTTGAATCAATAAGCAATTTAGAGCACTGCCCCCCATGTATAGGTATGAAAATTTCTTGCTGCTAGGGCAGAAAAACAACAGGTAACTTTTGTGTAAGAAATAACCTACATCTCATAATTATGAAATTTATTACTGAAATGATTGCGTTTCATTGGAAGAAATTTAAGATTAAATTGTTCATCACTCTGGGTTCTCCAGCTGTTTCAGAAAAATTGTAGGGACCTGTTAGTTCACAATTTCTTTAGGTCTGCTCATCCATCTGTCCAGATGTTCCTGGCTTGATCTGGCTAGGGCTTATGGGGAATGGCACCTCTATCATTGACAAATAACCAAACACTTTTATCCTTGATTGTAAAGGTGAGCGAGTAGCGAAATTCGGAAGTGGAAGCTGCCTGTTCGCTAAGGCCATTGTGCACAAGTGCTGTCTGTGAAACAAGATAATTCTTACCTTGCTTTGGTTTCTGTTATACCTGGAATCTAGTCGTTCTAGAATATTTATGCTACCACTCAGTTTGTACCTGCCCTCTGCTTTTACTTGCACTCAGCTGAAGTAGGTTTGTTTCTTGGAATCTATTGAGCCTTATTTCATATGTCATCAGTATTGTGATGTTTACCTTCGGAAGTCTAGAGCTTCTTTGTCAAATATGGTAGCACTTACCCATATATTGCTATTTTAATTTAAATAATTCAATTCTGATTTAATTTTAATTTTTTAATTTAAAACTTAATACTCATTTTTTGGGCCTTATGTTTCTTTAGGAAACTTTTACCATGTTTCTTGATCTACTCAAAATTGGCACTTTTTCTTCTAAAAGTGGCTGTATAGCTTTGTGACTCAGCATGGGCCTGGGAACAAACTGGGTTCGAACCCCAGCTCCTACATTCACCAGTTGGACATTGGGCAAATTATGTTCTCTGTCTGTGCTTCAGTGTTATCAAATATAAAATGTTGACAATACAGGAGGGTCTGAGACTGCAGCAGAGTAAGTGGAAGCTACACTCACCTCCTTTCAGGACCAAACTGGAATTACAACTTAAACACAAAGCAGTCAACCTGAATAACTAACTGAAGACCAGCTGAAGAGAAGTCTTACTACCAAGAATTTACACATCGAGACTGGTAGGACGTGTGGACACACAGAAAGGGCTGGCCCCTCCCACAGGTGGTATCTGAGATTCCAGAGGTTTATCTCAGCTGCAAAGGTTCCCTCTGAGGAACGTGGGGTCTCAACCCCACACCAGGCTCCCCAGGACAGAGCATGAGAGCCAAGAAGAGGCACTCACATAACACCTGGTTGTGAAAATCAGCCGGTATTCTGTCTGCCAGGGATATTTTAAAGGCCAACACAAAATCTTGTTCACATCCATTCACCCAGGGCTCCAGTGGAGTGAGGGTGGAGCAGCCTAGAGTCTTGTGACAAATAACCAAACACTGACTCTGGAGAGAGACCTGAGGGGACAGCTGCAGGGACCCCCTGTGCTGAGTCACTCTACTGCACTGCCGATAACATCTTTCTTGGTTGAGGGTCACCCCTTCTTAGGACATCAGCCTGGGGGAATGCAGTAGCCTCACCCTCTGGGCTCCCTGTCGTCCCACCCTGCCGAGCTCACACCCTGCTGAGGAGTCAGCGCCTGGATTGGGTGTAAGGTCTGGGCAGACTCAGCGGATGTCAGTGACTAACTAGTCATGGCCAACATACGGCCCGCAGGCTGGATTCGGCCCGCGTAATAAGTTTATGCGACCCGCAATTAAATTTTTAATATTCTTTGCACGACGCACTGTGGAAATGAAATAAGTGGTACTTTTAAATCATTATACATAAACTACGATATCTTCAGTAATCTTCAGCTCAACTTATATTTGTGAACAAACTTTTTCTTTAATGAATCTAAATAAAAGTACAAGATCAAGATTGAATGATTTACATTTGGAGGCTCTGTTAAGAATACGGTATAGAGCCAGATATTAAAAAAATAATAGGCGATGCAAAGCGCCTCAACACGTTACATTAGTTTTTTTTGTTAATTTGTTGTACTAAATTACTTACATTTATTTATAAACAAGTTACTTAATAAAATTTTGTTTACTTAAACGAATCATTTTTGTATTTAACATTTTTTAATTTTAGTATTTCGTCTGGCTTGTGAATAAAGTTTTCTTTCTAATCTGGCCTGGGGGCAAAAACTGTTGGCCGCACCTGGACTAACCTGTCTGGCTTTAGGATGGGGCCATTCGCCTACTTTCCCATGAACCAGACTGGCACCTCCATCTCTCTTGACTCTCAGCAACCCTGCCTTGTTGAGATCCAGCTCCTGGCAGATTTTGGGACAGACTGAGTTGTGTGGTTCTAGAACAGCTGGAATTTTCCCCTTACACACTCAACCAGTGCAAAGCCTTCTTTTCACACAGCCAAATTTGGTCTTTTAGGGCCTGATGACTGGCTACACCATAATAATTCTCTGAGACCCCACTCTACCACAATGGTATGCAAACATCAGCAGGTGGCAGCTGGACCTGGTAGACCTGATGACTATAGCTAAGTGCTTTCAGACCCAGCACTGGCACCGAGTTTAAACTTTATTAATCTAGTGAACACACTCACCCTTACCTGGTGAATCACTGAGAACCTGTCTCATGCAATTCGTGTGCTACTGGAGGCTCTTTCAGTAACTGAGGCTAACAGGCTCGGTTATAGGCTCAGGAAGACTGAGGCAGGCACAGGTGTATCTCAGAGTTCCTTGGGACTTTTGTTGACTGGCCCCAGGCCTGGTGCTGGTAAAAGCCAGCTTTGGTGCACAGCTTGATTCTTCCCACATACACCCAGGCCTAACAGAGGGAGCCACAGACTGTGGCTTGCTTTGTAGCTGTAAATGGGTTGCCCAGGGCCAGAGTTTCCTCCAGGAGTCCCTCAAACCAGTACACCCAGTGACCAGCTTCAGACAACATCACAGCAGGATCCAGTTAGCTTCACAAGTGGCATTTCCAAAGGGAGATTACAGCAGGCACTATAAACCTTGTTCTGGTAACTTTCATTTTCTGTGGTCAACACATACACAGCAGCTCATACAATGTGGTCAGAGTTGATTCTCACAGTCAGCCAGCCCAATGGTTGGACTCATGCACAAATGGGCCAATATCAATCAAGACTCAGTTACAACAGGAAGGCCCAAATAACCTACACAATGGTCATTCCTAGAGCACCCAGCACAGGTAGTTGAAGAGACTGCACCATGGATTCCCATAGGACACATACTCTATAAGGCTATTCTGCAAAGACTGGGAGTCAGAGCAGACCTACCTAATACATATAAAAGAACACAGGAGGCAGCTGAAATGGTAAGACAAAGAAACAGGCTCTGAATGAAAGAAGAAGAGAAATCTCTAGAGAAAGAGCTAAATGAAGGCAAGCATTTTATAAGATATAGAATTCAGAAAAATGGTTATAAGGATACTCAAGGAACTTAGAACTACAAAGAAGTTAGTGAGGCCCTGGCCGGTTGGCTCAGCGGTAGAGCGTCGGCCTGGCGTGCGTGGGACCCGGGTTCAATTCCCGGCCAGGGCACATAGGAGAAGCGCCCATTTGCTTCTCCATCTCCCCCTCCTTCCTCTCTGTCTCTCTCTTCCCCTCCCGCAGCCAAGGCTCCATTGGAGCAGGGATGGCCCGGGCGCTGGGGATGGCTCCTTGGCCTCTGCCCCAGGCTCTAGAGTGGCTCTGGTTGCGGCAGAGCGACACCCCAGAGGGGCAGAGCATCACCCCCTGGTGGGCAGAGCGTCGCCCCTGGTGGGCGTGCCAGGTGGATCCCGGTCGGGCGCATGCAGGAGTCTGTCTGACTGCTTCTCCCCGTTTCCAGCTTCAGAAAAATACACACACACACAAAAAAAGAAGTTAGTGAGAACATGAAAAAGGACATAGAAGTTATAAAAAAGAACCAGTTAGAAATGAAGAATACAGTATCTGAAAAGATTACACTAGAAGAAATAAACAATAGGTTGGATGAAGCAGAGGATCGAATCTTCTGTTTGGAAGACAAGAAAAAAACCAATCAGCAGCAAAAAGAGAAAAGAATTTAAAAGAATGATGATAGTTTAAGGCAGAGGTCCCCAACCTTTTTTGGGCCACAGACCGGTTTAATGTCAGAAAATATTTTCACGGACTGTCTTTTAGGGTGGGACAGATAAATGTATCATGTGACCAAGACAAGTGTCAAGAGTGAGTCTTAGACGGATGTAACAGAAGGAATCTGGTCATTTTTAAAATATAAAACATCGTTCAGACTTAAATATAAATAAAACAGAAATAATGTAAGATATTTATTCTTTCTATGCGGACCAGTACCAAATGGCCCACGGACCGGTACTGGTCTGGGGGGGTGGGGGGCCACTGGTTTAAGGGATTTGGGGGACAACATTAAACAAACCAACATCTGCATCATTAGTGGTATCAGAAGGAAAAGCGAGTAAGCAAAGGATCAATTACCTATTTGAATTAATAATGACAAAAAACACCCCTAACTTGGTGAAGGAAAGTGACACATAAGCCCAGGAAGTGTAGAGAGTCGCAAACTAGATGAACCCAAAGAGGCCAACACCAAGACATAATTAAAGTGGCAAAGGTTCAAGACAAAGAATCTTAAAAGCAGCAAGAGAAAGACAGTTACCTCCAAGGGAGCTCCCATAAGATGGTCAGATTTCTTAACAGAAATATTTCAGGCCAGAAGAGATTGGCATGAAATATTCAAAGAGATAAGCAAGGACCTACAACTGGCTGATCCAGCAAGGCTATTATTTAAAATTGAAGGAGACAAAGAGCTTCACAGACAAGAAAACGCTTACGGAGTTTGCTACCTCCACAGAAGTATTACAAGAAAATTTAAGGGGCTTGCTCTAAAAAAAAAAGAGGGAGAAGAAAAGAAAGGAAGGAAGGGAAGGAGGAGGAAGAAGAGAAGTAATAATTATAAAGAATAAAGCAGCAATAAATCTATACCTATCAGTAATCACTTTAAATGTAAAAGACTTAACTGCCCCAATGAAAGACGTGGGGTAGGTGAATGGATAAGAAAACATGATCCTTTTATATGTTGTCCATAAGAGACCCACATCAGAATGAGAAATGCACATAGAATAAATTAAAAGGGTAGAAAAAGTTATTTTGTCCAAATGGAAATGAAAACAAATCTGGAGCAACAATACTTATATCTGACAAAATAGACTTTAAAACAAAGACTATATATAGTAAGAGACAAAGAAGGTCACTACATAATGATAGAACAGTCCAACAAGAAAATATAACCCTTGTAAACATTTATGCACTCAACGTAGGAACAGCTAAATATATAAAGTAAGTCTTGATGGTCAATGGAGAGAGATCAATAGTAATACACTCATGGTAGGGGACTTTAACACTCTATTGACATCAATAGATAGATCTTCCAGACAGAAAATCAACAAGAAAACTGACATTAAATGACACACTAGATCAGATAGATTTAATCGATAGCTTCAGAGCATTTCACCCCTAGGCAGCAGAATATACATTCTTTTCAAGTGTATATGGAACAGTTTCTAGGATAGACCACATGTTAGAACACAAAAAAAAAGTCTCAGTAAATTTAGGAAGATTGAAATTATATCAGGCATCTTCTCTGACCATAATGGTATGAAACAAGAAATCAATTACAGGGGGAAAAATGGAGAACACAAAAGACATGAAGATAACATCACCTGTAACTAAACAATGAATAAGTTAACAATGAGATCAAGGAAGAAATCAAAAGATATCGTGAAACAAATGAAAATGAGAACACAACAGCCCAAAATCTATGGGACACAGTGAAAGCAATCCTAAAAGGGAAATGTATAGCATTATAGGCCTATTTCAAGAAACAAGAAAAATCTCAAACAATCTATTCACTTAAAGAACTTTTTTTTTTTTTTAAGTCCAAGATAGACTTTTTTTTTTTTTTTTTCCATTTTTCTGAAGCTGGAAACAGGGAGAGACAGTCAGACAGACTCCCGCATGCACCCGACCGGGATCCACCCGGCACGCCCACCAGGGGCGACGCTCTGCCCACCAGGGGGCGATGCTCTGCCCATCCTGGGCGTCGCCATGTTGCAACCAGAGCCACTCTAGCGCCTGGGGCAGAGGCCACAGAGCCATCCCCAGCGCCCGGGCCATCTTTGCTCCAATGGAGCCTTAGCTGCGGGAGGGGAAGAGAGAGACAGAAAGGGAAAGCGCGGCGGAGGGGTGGAGAAGCAAATGGGCGCTTCTCCTGTGTGCCCTGGCCGGGAATCGAACCCGGGTCCTCCGCACGCTAGGCCGACGCTCTACCGCTGAGCCAACTGGCCAGGGCCTTAAAGAACTTTAAAAAGTACAATAAACAAAGTCCAGTGTGAGTAGAAGAACTAGAAAAGAAGGTAAAGGACCCAAATAAATAAAATCAGAAATGAAAGAGAAGTTATAATTGACACCAAAGAAATACAAAGGATTAAAAGAAAATATTATGAACAACTGTATGCCAACAATTGGACAATCTGGAAAAATGGATAAATTCCTATAAGCATGTACTCTCTAAAACTGAATCAGCAAGAATTAAAGAATCTGAATAGACAGATTACAACTAGTGAAATTGAAGTGGTAATCAAAAAACTTTCACCAAACAAAAGTCCTAGATCAGGTGATTTTACAGTTGAATTTTACCAAACTTTCAAAGATGAGCTAACACCTCTCCTCAAACTATTCCAAAAAAATTTAAGAGGAAGGAAGGCTCTCCGGCTCATTTTACGAGGCCAGCATTATCCTAATTTCAAAACCAGGTAAAGATATTACAAAGAAAGAAAATTATAGGCCAATATCCCTAATGAGCATAGATGTAAAAGTCCTCAATAAAATATTAGCAAACTGGACCCAGCGATACATTAAAAAGATCATACACTATGATCAAGTGGGATTTATTCTGGGATGCAAGGATGGTATGTATGATAACTGTAAATCAATAAATGTGATAAACCAAATAAACAAAAGGAAAGATAAAAATCACACAATCATATAAATAGGCGCAGGAAATACATTTGACAAAATCCAGCACCAATATAAAATAAAAACCCTCAACAAAGTGGGAATAGAGGGAGTATATCTCAACAAAATAAGGCTATGTATCACAGACCCTTAGCCAACATCATACTCAACAGGCAAAACCTAGAAGCATTTCTCTTAAGATCGGGACCAAGACAGGGATGCCCACCTTTACAACTCTTATTCAACATTGTACTGGAAGTCTTAGCCACAGTCAATCAGACAAGACGAAGAAATAAAAAGGCATTCAAATATTCAAATTGGAAAGTAAAACTGTAATTATTTGCAGATGACATGGTACTCTATATATAGAACCCTTAAGGTTCCACCAAAAAAATTACTAGAACTGACAAATGAATTTAGGAAAGTAGCAGGACATAAAACAAATATGTAGAAATCAGTGGCATTTTTTCAGCAATAATGAACTATCAGAAAGGGAAACAAAGAAATCAATTCCATTTAAAGTTTCATCAAATAAAATCAAATACCTAGAAAAAAATGAACCAGGAATGTAAAAAACTGTTATTAGAAAATTATGCCTGACCTGTGGTGGCGGAGTGGATAAAGCATCAACCTGGAACGCTGAGGTCGCTGATTTGAAACCCTGGGCTTGCCTGGTCAAGGCACATAGGGGAGTTGATGCTTCTTCCTGCTTCCCCCCTTCTCTCTCTCTGTCCTCTCTAAAATGAATAAATTTAAAATATCAAAAAAAAATTTTTTTCTGATCTAGCTCGTTGGGCAAGGGAAACAAAAAATACACACAAAGGGACTACATCAAACTAAAAAGTTTTTGCATAGGAAAGGAAGCCATCAACAAAATGAAAAAACACACTAAATGAGAGAAGATATTTGCCAATGATACATCTCATTTGGAGTTAATATCCAAAATTTATAAAGAACTTATAAAACTCAACACCAAAAAATTAATCCAATTAAAACTGGCCAAAGCACCTGAACAGTCATGTTTCCAAAAGAATGTATGGCCAGTAGACATGAAAAGGTGCTCAACATCACTAATCATCAAAGAAATGCAAATTAAAACCACAAAGAGATACCACTTCGCACTTGTTAGAGTGGCTGTCATCAGTAAATGAACAGACAAGTGTTGGCGAGGATGTGGAGAAAAGGGAACCCCCATGCACTGCTGGTGGGAATGTAGGTTGGTGCGGCCACTGTGGAAAGCAGTGTGGAGTTATTTCAAATAATTAAAAATGGAACTGCCTTATGACTCAGCAATTCTACTTCTGGGAAATACATCTGCAGAAACATGAAACTTAATTTCAAAGAATATATGCACCCCTCTATTATTGTAGTGTTATTTTAAAAAGGAAATCTTACCTTTTGCTTCATGTATAGACCTGGATAATATTACGTGAAATAAGCCAACCAGAGAAAGACAAAAAGATAAATACCATGTGATTTCACTTATATGTGGAATCTAATGAAGAAAATAAAGTAAAAATTAAAGTAGAAACAACAAACTCATAGATACAGAGAACAGCTGTATCTGACAGCTGTCAAAGTGGAGAAGGTTGTAGGGGTGGATGCAAATGGTGAAGGGAGTAAGCAAAAATAAAACTTCTCATAGACAAGCCACAGTTATGGTGACTTACAGGGGAAGGGTAGTTGGGGAGCAGGTGGGAGAGGGTAAATGGTGATGTCAAGAAAACTGACCGAGTGGTGAACACACAATACAATATACAGATGATGTGTTAATAGAATTGTACTCCTGGAATCAGTATAATTTTATTAACTAACGTCACCACAGTAAATTCAATAACAAATAAGTAAATAAAATGTTGACAGTAGTTTCTCCTGCATAGGGTTGCTATGAGAGTAATGTGGATTACACCTAAAGTGTTTACAAAGCCCCTGTCACATGTTATCATTATGGTGATGATGGATGATACCTTGCCACCATGCTGCCTCTGGTACTGGAGCAAGTTGCTGTGCCTGGAGAAATGATATGTTTTGTCATTTTGATCTGGCTACAGGCCTTTCTGATTTATTAGGTCTAGATGGAGACCAGTAATGTGCCTTTTTCAAACCATCTCTACTCCCCTGCAACATCCCTGACCCTATGATTTTGATTCATATCGTTTTGGAAGCTGCAGCCCAAAGGTTTCTCTGGAAACAGATGTAAATACTAGCCCAAGTGATAATACAGGGGTGACCCGGAAGACACTATGCTAAGTGAAAGAAGCCACAAAAGATCACATACTGTGATTCTGTTTATATAAAATGTACAGAATAGACAAATATAAAAAGACAGAAAGTAGATTAGTGTTTGCCTGGTGCTGGGAGGGTAAGGGAATGCTGAATAACTGCTAACTGATGTGGGGTTTCTTTTGGGGATGATGAAGTTTCTAAACAGATCATGGTAATAGTTGCAAAACTGTGCATATACTAAAAATCAGTGACTTGTACACCTTAAAGGTGTGAATATATGTATAGTATAGTATAGTAAAGTATAGTACAGTATAGTTTAGTATAGTATAGTGTGGTACAGTATAGTATAGTACAGTACTGTATAGTACAGTATAGTATAGTATAGTACTGTATAGTACAGTATAGTATAGTATATAGTATACTATAGTGTAGTATAGTACAGTATAGTATAGTATAGTATAGTATAGTACAGTATAGTATAGTACAGTACAGGATATATATGTTCTTAAAAATAGGCAACAAGTAGCAAGTACGAAAAGAAAGTTTGCAAATGTGAGGAGGTAGCTGGGGAAACCAGGAGAAAGGGTGCAAACTGGAAGCTTGGAAAGAGGCCCTATGTTTTGTTTGCTTTAATCCTTTTTTTTATTATTTTATATACACTCACAAATACATAAAAATCTAGTTGTCTGAAAGTTAGACTTCCATGGGTTTCAATTCCTGGAAGGCTGTCCTGTAAAGGAAATACATTTAAAAGAAAAATTTTTTGCATTCAGAAAACACCTACGCTAAAGCCATAGATAGGAATCATTAAAAAATAATAGTGCTAGAGAAAAGCTTCAAGATAAATTCAACTAAATTAGAAACCAAAAACTCGTGATAAAAAAAAATTTTTTTTGCGTGAAATAGGAGCTAAACCTTATATTTGAAAATTTTTAGGTAATAATTCCAACTGAGCTAATTTTTAGAATACAAAACCAGTTGGTGTTTCCCCCCTTGGCATAGCCAAAGCATAAACTTATATATAAAAATAAGGATATGATAAACTTTGTGGAAGAATACAATAATATATTCTTTTTTTAAAAAATTTTTTATTTATTCATTTTTAGAGAGGAGAGCGAGAGAGGGAGAGAGAGAAACAGAGAGAAAGAAGGGGGGAGGAGCTGGAAGCATCAACTCCCATATGTGCCTTGACCAGGCAAGCCCAGGGTTTCGAACAGGCGACCTCACCATTTCCAGGTCGACACTTTATGGTCGCCACCACAGGTCAGGCATAATATATTCTTTACTCAATGTTTGACTTTCAGAACAAACAATTGTTTTGTAGGAATAATTAAGGGCTTAAACATTCTTTACCTATGGCCTTTTTAAGTCATTTAATATATATATAAATCATTCTTTATTTGAAGCACCTATCTATCCCCGTAGCCTTTCTCCTTGGTTCAGATTATGATTTGACATTGACTTTGCTTTTGATTGTAGCAATTTCCAGTATCACCTTTAAAGGCTTCCTGGGAGCTTGTTTTGAGAGATTTGCAATTTCATTTCGTAACATTTTTGCAATGTGTCTTTGGATTATCTGTGAGAGCCTGATAGGAATTGATGTTAACTATTAATTAGGGTTGGATGAGTTAGGGAATTAATTTTATATAAGGGACAATACATTAGTGGGTGGTTTTATATGATAACAGTCAACTTTGCACCCAGATAACAAATATTCATGCAAAATGGAGTAGAGTAGCTGTGTATATTGGAGTGCTGATTTACTGGGATGCTAACTTAGGTCTTGCAGGCTTACTTAGTATACAATTTAAAAAGTAAGATTATCTATTCTCAGTGTATTAGAAGTAATAAATTAGCAGGTGTGGGATGGGGATAGAGATTATGGATCAGGTGGTACTGCCTGATGCTGAGTGAAGGGAACTGACTTGCTATAAAGTAATACATACTATAATTCTATTTTACCAATGGGGACACCTGTATCTGGAAAAGCCAAGTCATTTGCTCCAAATCAGGGGTCTCCAAACTTTTTACACAGGGGGCCAGTTCACTGTCCCTCACACCATTGGAGGGCTGCCAAATACAGTGGTCCTCTCACTGACCACCAATGAAAGAGGTGCCCCTTCCAGAAGTGCAGTGGGTGCTGGATAAATGGCCTCAGGGGGCCACATTGCAGCCCGCGGGCCGTAGTTTGGGGATGCCTGCTCCAAATAATACCTCTGTTAACTCAGTTGGGTCCATCTTACTCCAAAGTTCATGTTGTTTTAAAATTACATTGTAACTTTTTCTGACAAAAAGTTATAGATATCTGGAAAAGTTCATCTCTCTTCTCACCAGCCAGTGACATGTGATTTACGTTTTATATAATTTAGTCTAAAGGCATTATAGAAGAATGGTACTGATATTAACTATTTATTAGACCTTAACATTTGCAATAACTAACACTTATACGATGCTTGTTAATTTACAAAAGCACTTTTACATCAGAAGTTTCATGTAATTCCTGTAGCAATCTGTGAAGTAGTCATTTTGCTAGTGGACTTGGGGTTGGTATCTAAGAAAGAATCACGTGAAATTATGTCCCCAAGACATTAAGGCCCACGTCTTTTGCTTCCAGAATTTAAGACTTTTTTCCATTATATTATATCACTTCCTTGTAGAGTAACAGAGCCCTAAAAATACTCATTTTGTAGTAATAAAATAGCCTGAAACATTATTCTCTTTGTCTGCTAGACTCATTTACTATTCGTATTTAAATGATGTGTTCTTATGAGATTTTAAAAATGCGTTATGTTACAACTGTATAAGCTTATTATTTCATGGATTTCGTAGCAATATCTATCCTTTCACTTCCTAATCATTATTTATTTTAAGTGGATTAGTTTAATGGAAATTTATATAATCTAATTTTGTAATCTGTTCTCTGTAGAAACTGAAATCCATTTATCACCATTCTTCAAAATGCAATGGAATGTATCAAGGACTGTATTCCAACTGGCACATAGGACGTATGTGGAGCCACATAAAGCTGCTCTTTTTGGACACTGTCAATATGTAAAGGGACCATTACTTTTGTATGAAGCTGAATCCAGAGTGGTTTTGGTACAGGGCCCTCAAAAACAGTGGCTGCACTTACCTGCTGCCCAGTGTACGGCCAAGGAAAGGAAGCCATGCAGTGCTTCCTCACTCCAGCGGGGGGTCCTTCCTCAGAAACCGTGGGAGCAACATACTTCCTCCAGCAGGGTTCTGTCCTCCAGTGCCACATCTCCGGGAACGCCTTCAGAAAAGAAGGAAGAACCTGATCCTTTACAAGACAAATCTATTAGTCTTTATCAACGATTTAAGAAAACATTTAGACAATATGGAAAAGTTTTGATTCCAGTGCATCTAATAACTTCTGGTGTTTGGTTTGGAACATTTTATTATGCAGCCATAAAGTAAGTTTCTGCTTGTTGAGCACCTTTCCCTGTTTTATCAGAATGTTACTCTTCATGTTAATCTTCTTAATTATACTAGTGAAATACTTGGTTTTTTAAATGCTTTAATATCTAATTAATAGAGAATGACTACTTTTCATAACTTTCGCATTTTCATATAGCTAACTAACATTTGCTTACTGTGTACAGCAAGCATTGCTAAATTTTGTAACTGTATTATCTCATTTAATCCTTATAGTAATCATACGAAGCAAGTAGTGCAATTATTTCCATTTTATTAATGAGAAAACAGATTAAGAATAAGTCAAAATAACTGAGCTTTTTTCAGACTAACTCAGAGTTTGACCACAGCTCATGCTTTTCATCACTGCTCATCTATCAACATTTAGGATAGCACAGACATACAGTCATACTGTAGAAATTTGGCAGCACCGTGAGTTCTGCACTCATGTTTCTTACACTGTTCTGAAGTGTAAGAAGATACCTATTATTTTTCCTTGTGAATGATTTTGGGGGGAAATTATATATTTTTGCTAAAGCCTGGTTAATATCTGTTATAGATACAAAATTGAACAAATTACTGTCTTATATTTTAATGTTACTTTTTTTGACACTTGATAATTGTCAACATCATATCGTTTATTCTGATCAGAAGTTAATTCATTGTACACTTGAAGTCTGGTGTTAAGAGACACCTCATGTAAGGTGATCTTACCACAATAAAATAAACTTTTTTCAAAAAAATGAATTTTGGCCTGACCAGGCTGTGGTGCAGTAGATAGAGCATCGGACTGGGATGCGAAGGACCCAGGTTCAAACCTCAAGGTCCCCGGCTTGAGCATGGGATCACCAGCTTGAGCACAGGGTCACTGGCTTGAGCAAGGGGTCACTCGCTTTGCTGCAGCCCCCCCCCCTTCAAGGTACATATGAGAAAGCAATCAATAAACAACTAAGAAGCCGCAGAGAAGAATTGATGCTTCTCATCTCTCTCCCTTTCTGTCTGTCTGTCCCTATCTGTCTCTTTCTCTGTCACAAAAATTAAAAAGTGAATTTTGTAGGCCTAGCCTGCTGATACTGTAAAACATAGAATTTCTTAATGTTCCTTTCTTGTTAATACTGTTCCTTTCTTTTAAGGTAAGTTATATTATTAACACTGTTTTAGGAGCAGGAGTACACACAGACCCAATGATTTTCAGTTTGTTTCTGCCTCTAGCAGAATCCAGTGGGTACCAGCCTGTGCCTGCTCCTTTGAATCTGCCGTGTGGGCTTTTCTTGTCCTGGTCTGGATGTGACCAAGCCCAGTAGGCTCCTTGTCCTGAGGACCATGAGACAGCACAATGTAGATGACATTTTAGTAAACTCTCCTAACGGGATTAGAATTATTTTAGACTTTCTAAAAGTCCACCAATTTTCAGTGTTTGGTTATATTTCTTAGCTTGATAGTAAAGAATTAATAAAATGTAATTTCATATATGAATCTCACTCCTTGAAAAAAGCTTATTATTTACTAAATTAAAAGATGATAAAGTTAAGATTGTACTTATTCTTGGAAACCTGGGATTAGAGATGTTTCTTTTTTAAAATAAATTTTTCTTTTTTTTTTTTTTTTTTTTTTTTTTTAGTGAGAGAAGGGGAGACAGAAACAGACTCCTGCATGCACCCTGACCGGGACCCACCCGGTACCCCCGTCCAGGGCCAGTGCTCAAATCTACCAAACTACCCTCAGGGCCCAGGGCTACTGCTTGAACCAATTGAGCTACTGGCTGCGGGAGGAGAAGAGAGAGAGAAAGGAGAAGGGGAGGGGTAGAGAAACAGATGGGTGCTTCTCCTGTGTGCCCTGGCCAAACCCGGGACATCACATGCCAGGCTGACAATCTATCCACTGAACAACTGACCATGGCCTTAAACAACTATCTATATATATATATATACACACACACACACACACACACATACACATATATATATGTTATTGTTTTTTTGTTTTTTGGGGGGTTTTTTAGAGAGACAAAAAGAGGGAGAGAGAGACAGAAACATCAGTCTGTCCCTGTATGTGCCCTGCCAGGCATCAAATCCACCACCTTTGTGTATCGGGACAGTGCTAACCAACCCAGCTATCGGGCCAGGGCTAGAGATGTTCCTTTACAAAATTTCTAAAAGGATTTTTTTTCCTTATGTGTAATTGATGCTGTTTCGTTTCTCTATATCTTTCTCTCTGTTGTTTTTGCTATTTAATTATATCTTTATTATGTATTATTGTCTTTAAGAATTGTTTTTCCTTCACAGAAGGTTCTTGTATGTACATTTATAGAATTCTTTCTTGGATTATTAATGACATTTTCTGGACATGTATTATTTTTATAGAAGTCTTAAAAACTGCCCTTAGTTTATTAGCAGAGCATAAAATTATATACCATTTTGCATAAAAGTTACTATAGATAGTTTTTTATACATAATGGTTTTCTACATATTAAGTTTCCTTTTTTGAGCCATTCAGGATTTTTATGATTCAGTATTGTGGAAAATGATATGAGTGATATTTGTTTCTTCTGCCTTCCTTAGGTTGTCATTAGTAAGCATTCAGTCCCCTGGCTTTAGAGGGAGAAATCTAAGCTTTTAATTAATTGAACATGAGAGTCTCATTTGGACTATTATAAAGAGTACTTTTGTTCCCTTTATTTTTCCTTCTTTAGTTAAAAAGTCAGACCCCAGATAACCTGGTGATACTAATTATTCTTAAGATTTTTTTCAGCCTGACCAGGCAGTGGTGCAGTGGATAGAGCATCGAACTGGGATGCGTAGGACCCAGGTTCGAGACCCCGAGGTCACCAGCTTGAGCACGGGCTCATCTGGTTTGAGCAAAGCTCACCAGCTTGCACCCCAGGCCACTGGCTCGAGCAAGGGGTTACTCGGTCTGCTGAAGGCCCACGGTCAAGGCACATATGAGAAAGCAATCAATGAGCAACTAAGGTGTTGCAAGGAAAAACTAATGATTGATGCTTCTCATCTCTCTGTTCCTGTCTGTCCCTGTCTCTCCCTCTCTCTGACTCTCTCTCTGTAAAAACAAAAAAAAAATTTTTTTCTTTTTTTTCAGTGCTATCTGGTACCTGGGGCAGTTGTGACATTCTGCCATTCCCTGTGGCATACACTTTTCTTAGCTTTTCCTTCCTCCCTTTTTTCTGCAGAATGTTTTTAAGTGTGGTGATAAGACCATCCATTTTAAAATCACATCTCTTCTCCTTCAGAACTTGTCTTTTGGCTGTTTGCCAGTATGCAGATTGAGTTGCCAGACCCACCAGCACTGCCCAGCTTTACTACTGGTCCACTTCTGTTTTAGCATCTCAGCTAAAAATTTGTCTTTTATATGATGTATTACCTCCCAGAGCAATCCTTAATACTTTCATTGAATCCTTCCTACTTCAGAGGTTGAAAGTTGATTTGTTCTAAGTGAAGATCTTATCGCAAGTAATACTTAATAAGGTTTTAGAATATGTTTGAATGGCAGTGTATCTTTCATTGTGAGATGATTTTATTGTACAATTGGAGTTGATTATATTAAATATGGCTTTTTTTTTATTTAACTGACAAGAGGCTGGCTTTATTTTATTTAGTTTTAGCTAGAAAAGGTTCTCTAGCAACTATTATTTCCTTGTTGCCTACTTACTATTAAAAAAGAAGAAATAGTTTGTAACTTGAAGGGTGGGCATTAAAAGTCACACTGCATTTCTGACCAGTGTTTGTTTTAGTCACTGACAACTAACCTACTCCCTTGCTAGTCACCATAAAGCAACGTGCTTTAACTAAATCTTAATTTAGTTAACTCAGTGGGCAAGATCTCCGGCTTTTGAAACATTTTATTTCTAAATTGCGCATGCTAATAGATTTTATTTTAAACTAAGTTTTGTTGTCACTTCTGCCTGGCAGAAACTTGCAGTTATATTTTGTCTCTAACCAGAAGCCCTCTCTTTGGCCAGCTGGCTCTGTGATGTCGGTTTTGGCCCTCTGTTTAGATGCCTCGTGTTTTGGGTCTGAAGTTCCTAAAACTACAGATCTGCTCTCAGGCAAAATCCTGACTGATTTCTACTGCACTTTATCCAGACTGTGAATGTGCCTTTGCCCTTGCGTGGCACAAAGCTGGCAGTTTGTGAAACATTTTTGTCAGGCTGTGGGAAATTCAGAGTAAAAAGTGGCAAAAAATAGATATTATTAGTTAAATCAAATCCTCATTAATACTGCATATTTAGCAATTCCAAAGAAAATAAAAGTTTTTTTTTAAAGTCAAGCGAACAAATTAGTATGTTAGAAATAAGTGGAACCAGGTGCTTTATTTTACAAAGGATACTTATGCAAAGTGTCTGAGTTAACTGTGTTTGCTCTTTATGATAATTTTTCTTTAATCACCCAGTTTTACCTTATATTTGGCCAAATGTTTGTCTTTTTTTCCCCTTCATGATTGCTGTTAAATATGTAGGTTTTACATACTGAGCTTAGTCAACTAAGAAATGATTAATGAAATAGTTTTATAATTGTATTGGTACTGAAAGATAATTAGTATGTTGTGGTAAATTTACAGTCTTGCTTTAATAGAATTCTTTCTAAAAAAAAAGTTTTTAAAGGAACTGATAGTGGAGATAGAAGAAAGCAGATTGGATTTGTAATTGCTGTTTTCCTTGAAGTCTTTAAAGATTACTCCAGTTATCTGGTTTCATCTTATACATGATAGGTAATTTTCTTTGATGATATACAGCCATATCTATTGAGTAATCACTGGTTTCTTAGTACTTGGTGAAATCACAGAGAGGGACACCTTTCCCTAGTTAGTCAAATTATTTTTTAATATTAAAAATAAATTAGGAGTTTGCCACTACCATAATAATAGTGGATCCAGGCAGCTTCTTTCTGAATTAGAAAGAGAAAGAATATGTGTACAGTGGAACCATCTGTGGACCCCACCTTCAACAAGAATCAGACTTACATCAGTGAGGGAAAAGACTGACACATGGCTCCTGTTCATGTACCGAAATGAACTGTGCAGAATCAACTGTGCAGTTTTCCTGTTGGAAAATATTTAGCCAGAATCTAATCATGAAAAAGCAATCAGACAAATCCACATTGAGGGATAGTCGACTGTGCAGTGGCCTGAAAGCTTAAAGATCTCAGTGTCAATAAGACATGCTACCTCCCTTTTCTCAACAAAGATGTTCCGGGGAGCATTTCTAGAGAAAAGGAGACTGGAGAGACAGGACAGCATAGCGTTATCGGGCCAATTCAGGAAATTTTAATACTAATATTTTATTAGCTACCTACTATTGCATATGTTAAATTTTCTGAGTATGATAATTATGTTTATGGAGGAGAATCACAGGACAAGAACCTTGTTCTGATTTAGAGGGGAAGGGTCACAGTATCTGCAAAAGTACATGGTGAGAACACACGAGTGAGTGCGTGCATCTGAGCATGTGCCAATGTAATAAATGTTGATAATCAGGAAAACTACAAATAAATTGGGCTCAATGGCACTTTCTGTGCCTTCTCTCCCTCCCTTCAAATATTTGTTACAATTTATGGTAATTTTCTTCACCTGCCTATAAAGTCTGTTAATATATAGTATAGAAGCATCCTTTTAGAATACTTGAAATTTTCACCAAACCCATAGAATCATTTATTCTTTGCATAGTAATGCAATAAGTGATGTTATGTTCCTTGCTTTCACAATAATAGTATAGTTTGACGTGTAATATTAGAGATAAAAATCTTAGGTCTTGAAGTTTGAGTTGGAACAGCCTGAGGAAGTGGTGTTTAGTTGAGGAAACTAAGATCAGGTAAATGATTCAGATCCTTTTCTCTTAGATTACTTAAGGTATTAATTTTGGTCTAATAAAAAATGCTTCTGTTTTTCTGAATATGCTAAGTAGGGATGTCTACATATAGACGCAGCGTTGTACTCAGCAAGCTATAACATGGCATTGGTGTTTGGGTAGATGTTGCTCTTTAGACTGAGGGTAAGTAACTGATAAAGTAGAACTGACTTTTAAACAAAATTTGGTTTTGATGTTTTCAGATAATCTTTTGAAACTATCCCTAGAAATTTGTTTGTGTGTGTATATGTACATATATATAAATACATAGAGATATAAATTACTTTCTGTTTCTTTCTTAGAGGAGTGAATGTCATTCCTTTTCTAGAACTGATTGGGTTACCTGACAGCATAGTAGACATTCTGAAAAATTCCCAGAGTGGAAATGCACTAACAGCATATGCCTTGTTTAAGGTAGGTACTATTATAAATAGATTACTCCTCATACTTAATCAATGATCTGCTCAGTTCCCCAGAAAACTCATTGTTAGCACCCAATAGTTCTCTTTTGTTACTTAAAATATTGTATCTCTTACATGTCTAATAATTAAAGTTTAAAAAAATTTAAGTGTAAATAATAGTTCATCTTTTTTTTTTTTTTTTTTTTGTATTTTTCTGAAGCTGGAAACGGGGAGAGACAGTCAGACAGACTCCCGCATGCCCGGCACGCCCACCAGGGGCGACGCTCTGCCCACCAGGGGGCGATGCTCTGCCCCTCCAGGGCGTCGCTCTGCCACGACCAGAGCCACTCTAGTGCCTGGGGCAGAGGCCAAGGAGCCATCCCCAGCGCCCAGGCCATCTTTGCTCCAATGGAGCCTTGGCTGCAGGAGGGGAAGAGAGAGACAGAGAGGAAGGAGGGGGTGGGGGTGGAGAAGCAAATGGGCGCTTCTCCTATGTGCCCTGGCCGGGAATCGAACCCGGTTCCCCCGCATGCCAGGCCAATGCTCTACCGCTGAGCCAACCGGCCAGGGCAATAGTTCATCTTTTTAATAAGTAAAATAGTAGTTTAATTCAAGTTTTTTGAAGTGATAACCCTTAGACTTAGTTGTTAGATGTCATGTATGTTTATAACTTTTCGGGATTTTAACAGTGACGTCTTCGTAAACAGTGTCTGCAGCTGTAGGACTTTGTTTCAGAAGAGGAGACTCACTGTAAACTGTGGAATTTAGCCGTATTAATCTCACTTTTCTCAGTTGACAATTAATGATAAGGTTCTTGGGTTCTTTCATCCTAAGAAAGAAAATAGGTAGAAAGCACTTGGAAACTAAATGTTATTTTACTTTTATTGTATAAAAATACTTAGAATTATAGTAACACTCAGAACTGAAGTTGCTTTCTGCTGTCATCCTCATTAGAATCCTCGGAGAGCTTGGGAAAGTTCTTGTATTATCATTTGACTAGCAGGCTAAGCTTGATTGCTGAGTTTTTCAACATTGCAACATTAAATTCATAAATTATCTAGTTTATAATTATAGTGCATATAGTTTAACCTTAACAAATCAGACTGTTGGCTGATGAACCGTATTCTGCACTGGAACTGCTCCCTGCCCTGTGCCCCCGTGTGTGTGGCACTGCCCCCGTGTGTGTGGCACCGCCATAGTTCTGTCACGGCCTCCGTGCTGCTTTCACTGGCTGATGTTTGCTTTTGTAATTTGATTATGAGTGCCTAGGAATTCAGAATCATGTGTTTTTTCTCTCTGTGTTTTCAGTGTGCCTGGCATTATGCTTTGTAGGCAATTCAGTGCTCAGTGCATATTTGCTGGGTTGGGATTAAAACATGAAATTCCATGTAGGGAGATTAGTGTTAGCAGTGTTTCTTCTTACTCGTCATTCCTGTGCAAGGTGGGAAGGATGGAGGGGGTTCTCCTGGGGATTTGCTGTAACCCCCCATTTCTCAAGTAGACCAACCAACATTGCACTTACTGCTTTGATAAGGCAAAGTCCTACGGAGTTGTGGCAGAGATGAATAAACCTGTGAGCATGGCCTTGGGTCCTTGGCTAGGACACACTCATAACCCACTTGCATTATCCTTGAAATGCACCATTGTTTCAGTTTATAAAAATCTGTTGAGCCCCTACTATGTGCCAAGTGCCAATTTTAGGTACTGGGAATACTGTAATTTTACTAAAATGGTGCAAAATACCTGCCCTTGTGGAATTTATATTCTAACATTGGGAGGCAGTTGGAGAGACAAAGAAGGGAAAATGAAAACACACGCACACAGTGCGTTTCGATGATGGTAAGTTCTAAGAAGAAACAAACCAGTGATGGGGATGTGACTGTGTTGTTGCTTTGGTGTTTGTTTTTCAGAAGGAAGGTTGCAAGAAGGTGAGAGTTAATCAGGCAGCTGTGTGGGAGAACAGTGTTCCAAGCAGGGGAACCCCAAGTACAGAGTCCTAGGCTACAGGATAGCTGGAGTATGTGAGGGCACAGGAGGAACCAGCGGAGCCAGACCAAGTTCGCAGGGCCACCGGCAAAATAGTGGCCGCATCAGGGCAGCCTGACAGGCTGTTGGGAGCACTCTGACTTTTACTGAGGGTCAGATGGCAAGTCTCCTGAGCAATTTGGAGCATCGACTTAACAAGATCTTAAGCTGCTACATTGTACACAGTCTTACAGAGCAAGGGTAGAATCCTATCTGCCTGCCAGGAGGTCATTGCAGTGGTCTGAGAGCTGGTAGTGGGCAGGACCAGGTGGTAGCAGGAGAGGCAGAAAGAAGTAGGTAGATTCTGGACATATTTTGGAAGTACCGAACAGTTTGGGGGCCTGAGCAACTAAAGGATATAGTTGCCACTTCCTGAGGTGCAGGCAACTTTGAGAGGAGCAGGTTTTGGGTAGGACCATTGAGCATCAAGAGGTCAGTTTTGAACAGATGAGATTTTGAGATCCTGTTAGACATACAGGTGGAAACGAGTAGGTGGTTGTATACAGTGGTACCTTGAGATACGAATTTAATTCATTCTGTAACCGAGCTCGTAAGTCAGTCAACTCGTATATCAAACTGCCGATACTGGACCCATGCGCCAACACGCCAACTAGCGGCAGCTTCCCAAATCGTGACTCATATCTCGGAATTTCGCTCGGATCTCGAACAAAAATACGGACCGAGTCGCAGCTCGTGGCTTAAAAACAAAATTCGTATGTTGGTTTGTTCGTATCTCAAGGTACCACTGTATACCGAATTTAGGGAAAAGGCTAAGTCTAGAAATCTAAATTTAAGAATCAATATACAGATGGCACTACAGACTTAAAAATGTACAAAACCGCCAAGGGAATGAGGTAGGTGGAGAAAAGAAGGGGTCTAGGCACTGATTGCTGTCCCACTGTAGCCAGAGGTAGGCGGCATGCGGGCGAGGGGAAGGATGACTGGAAAGGGGCAGCGCTGAGACAGAAGGAAGCCAGGGAAGTCGGGGCCTGGCAGCCGACGGGAACGAGAACGTGCGCTGAAGAGCTGCCTCGAGTGCTCTCGGCGTTCAGGGAACTCGGCTTGATGTGCGGAGCCGTTTTCGTGGAGGCGGAGGGGTAGAAGCTTAGAGAGACTTGGTTCAAGAGAAAATGAAGAGGGAAATTCTTTCAAAAACTTGTGGTACCAATACACCTACTACAGTTAGGACTCTGACTTTTAATACAAACCCCTCAATGTGATGCAGACTGCTTTTCCAGTTCTTTGGCCAGTTTGTCTGCTATTTAGTTCTGGCTAAATCTCTCATCAGAGTTAAACCTGTGCATGTCTGCAACATACGTACCATTTACCACTTTGCCTCACGGAGGTTCTGTTTGGGATTCCAGACCCAGGGCAGATTGTAATGAGGGAGGAGCCTAAGTCCTGGAAATGTCAAAGGAAAGAGATTTGGAAGCGAAACTAAGTTCAGTAAAGAAACATTTGGCCCATGCTTGCCTCTCACTGTCTAAAGTAGTTTGGTTCTGGTTTAGTTCTAGATAGTGTCTGTGGGTAGACAGGGTTTCAAGCAAAATAGAAAGCTGTGCGCCTTCGTTATTGGAAGTCGTCCCAAGTCCTCTGATTTCCCAGTGAGTCCTCACCACCGCCAGGTTCACTAGCACGTGGTCATAGACTTTAGTGCTGCCACTAAGAATATTCTGTAATCCTGGGTCAGCATCTGAGTAACAAATATATATGAAATGATTTTACAGAAGCATGCCTTGTCAGGAGGGAGAATCATATAGAATGAAACTTGATTAGCCTTGTGAAGCAATAAAGTGATTTCAGATTGTTTTTCCTGTGAAGATATTGGTAGTCAGGTGTCATCTGCCTGTTTGCTTTTTCCCTTCAGATTGCAACACCTGCCCGATACACTGTGACTTTGGCGGGAACCTCCTTCACTGTGAAGTATTTGCGTAGTCATGGCTACATGTCAACACCGCCTCCGGTTAAGGAGTATCTGCAGGACAGGATGGAAGAAACAAAAGAGCTTCTCACAGAGAAAATGGAAGAAACGAAAGACAGACTCACTGAAAAATTACAAGAAACCAAAGGAAAAGTTTCTTTCAAAAAAAAAGTAGAATAGGGTGCCTTAAATAACGTTATAAACAATTTCTGCACTTTAACCCTTTAGAGACTAGGGACACACATACATGCTCCTGATTATATTCTTGGTTAGTTACCTGAATGTGCAAGTTCTCTGAGGGTTAAAGAACCAAGATAACCTTTTTAATGTTAAATGTCACTAGAAAAATCAGTGTTTTTTGAAAAGAAAAAAATGAACCCAGTATAAGAATTTCATATCAGTGGCAGCATTGAGCAGCAGTTAATGTCTCGTAGGCAGAGCTCTGCCATGGTCTTCAGACTCATACTTGCTTTATGCTTCGTTGCGGCTCTAATTTAGGCAGATGAGGCAGCTGACTTCTTGAATCCCTGATGTGACCCTAGATAGGAAGTTAAGATTGGGTCTTCATCTTGATGTTATACATTGATGTTTTAACTAGATTCACTTCCCAATGTGGAGACATAAACTATTCTCATCAAAACTGCCCGTGAATAAGAGAATATTTAGTGTTCCTATAAAAAGTGTATGACAGTTACATACCAGTTAAAATACAGAATACATATGAAGAAAGTTGAATAAAAATTGAGCATAAATGTAAATAAGATGTATTGGTTATATGTAAATGAAAAAAATTGACCATTTAAAAATAATTTTTACCTGAAGCTTGTCACAATCAAATTTTTTAAAGCAAATATATATATATGTCCATAGTACCTTTTTACTTAGAACATAAAACTACTGTGAATTGTTTATGTCCTCTTAAACTAATTTTTCAGAGGAAAAGTGAAAATAATTATACCTTATGTATATTGTTGAAATCAGACTTTTTAAAGCAGCGACTCAAGTTTGTGGTTCTCAAGAAAATATAAATTTAGAAGGATGGAAAATGGCACCAGGCTATCTGGAGCTGACTCAGTCTCCCTGCCCTGGGGCAGGTCTGTGTCTCCGCAAGCCAGGAGATGGAGCTGACTCAGTCTCCCTGCCCTGGGGCGGGTCTGCGTCTCCGCAAGCCAGGAGATGGAGCTGACTCAGTCTCCCTGCCCTGGGGCGGGTCTGCGTCTCCGCAAGCCAGGAGATGGAGCTGACTCAGTCTCCCTGCCCTGGGGCGGGTCTGTGTTTCCGCAAGCCAGGAGATGGAGCTGACTCAGTCTCCCTGCCCTGGGGCGGGTCTGCGTCTCCGCAAGCCAGGAGATGGAGCTGACTCAGTCTCCCTGCCCTGGGGCGGGTCTGCGTCTCCGCAAGCCAGGAGATGGAGCTGACTCAGTCTCCCTGCCCTGGGGCGGGTCTGCGTCTCAGCAAGCCAGGTCTTTCCTATTGTCTTTGTTCCAGAATTCATGCTGATCTCATTACAGAATAAATTTTGAAGTTGTAGCTGCTGCTTTTTACCTGGTATTGAATCCTTGCTTGAGCCTTTTACTTGAATTTTTTTATAGTAAAGCTATCATTAAATTATCTTCTTGGAATGAAATTCAGTCATTATCGGATATGAAAGTTGCCATGATTGTGTGGATGTGTTCAAGGCTGTCTGTGTATTTCTTTTGGTTTTAACTGTTGTTTACTTCAGTTCTAACCTTTGAATTGATATTGGAAGAGGGAATGGCTTCTTTTGGATTCTCAGAGGGACCGCCAGAAACAATTCTGCAAGAATCGCTGCTGTTTGTCGGAATTTTTGTATCTAATATTTAGTTTGGCCAAATTTAGAGAATACTTTAAAGTGAAAAAAGTGTTTACATTTGATACTTATAATTATTATATTGGAACACTTCTTAAATAAATATGCTGTGGTTGGAATCTTGTGTGGATAGGGCAGAGTAGTGAGGGAAATAATTCAAATTTTTCAGATATTATATGCTAAAATATTAAAGAATTGTTTATTCTCATTTTTTTAACCACTGAGTCTGTGCCTGTTTTAAAATCTTGTAGTATTATATGAAAAGAAAGAAATGAACCCAGTATAAGAATTTCACATCAATATCAGCATTAAGCAGTGGTTAATGTCTTATAAGTCAGAGGTCTGCCATGGTCAGGATTTTCTTTCACTGTGTACACTGCACAAGACATATTTTCCAATGGGAATAAATTGTGGGTTCTCAGAAGTCACTAATAATCCTGAGCCATCTTTTGTTCAGTTCATTTGCATTTTATTGCCATCCATTTTTATAATCATGTTGCATTTATTCAGTTATAGAAAGTGAAATGCTGATGGGTGCTTTGAAATTCTCTAGTAGAGTATTCTCTGAAGATGTGAATTTATTTTGACATTATTTGGCATCAGAAATATTTGTGGCACGTCAAATGCAATTACTAGCATATTGCTAACCTAGTCCTTTACACATTGCAGAGCAGTAGTTTTATTGCTAGCTTTACCCACTGGCCAGATAAGTTTCCATTGAACGAATATAAAAAACATTTTACATAAATGTTGAAGGCATACTTTAAAATTAAATACCCATTGCATTTTGAAGTTATTACATGTTCTTATAAGCTAATACCTTTTTAAACTATGATATTTTGTAAAACACTGTCATGAAGTGGAACTAAACAAAGCTGGCAGAAAGAAAGTCTTTGTATCTTACTCTGTTCTCTGGATTGAGTGGTTGATAAATCCTGAATGAATTAAATAGTCCACAGTTAATCAGGTAAACACTACTTTCTTTGTCCATATACATGTTGAGAGATATTGGTCGGCAGGATCAACACCTTTATATATATAGTTACACTGCACAATGGAAACTGGCTTCTTTATTTCCTCTCCAGTATGCCAATTTGTCTTTTCTATTTCACAAGAGGAAGCATCATGGATAGTTGAAATAATTTGAACTTCTATCCTTCCAAATCAATAATAAAACGTCACCTTTTCTTCAGAAAGCTATTTCACCTCTCTTAAGTGTAGATACTTCATCTTTCAAACATTTTGACAAGCCTCTATTTATTCAAATTGTTCTGCAAACTCTTTGTTTTATATAGTAATAAAGTTTCTGCAATTGAAACGTTATTGTAATAGTTTTGTTGGTATATGTGATGCCCCAATTCCAGATATGGCAGAAGTAGTGACAAATAGAGTCATTCTGTTTTTTTCCTTCACCTGTGTAAATTTCCTTATTGCAAATATACCCAGTCTTGCTCTCACGTACCATTCTTACAAGTGAACCATGTTTAATAATTTTAGCTGGGTTGTAAGTTTGAAATAGAAGACATCCCCTCCAGGAAATCATGCCTTCATCTAATGATAATTCTCACATAAGTTTATCTATTGTTTGAAATTTACTAATAAAGTGGTTGAGTACGGATTAAATTTTAAATAGCCTGGATGAACATTTAGTCATGTTTGCATTGTCATTGAAATGCCAATAATTCTAGGTTTGTTCAAAAACAATTTCGACTCATTTTCTGAGGAAATATTGGAACAGCTAGAACTGGATTTGTAGACCAATATTCTTTCCAAGTATCCTTTCGTGTATGCCCCATTAGCACTGTAAGTCCTAAAAAAATTTTCATATCTGTTGTAGTAACAGGAGACCATTTTATTGCTTTTGAAGTTTTGTGCTTTCCCAAATTTTGGTTATAATATATGTTCAATTGATGATAAAATTGTCCAAACAGATTGTTGTCAAAAATCAAGTTGGTGACTTCAGTGATGTTCTTAGATGGGATAACTGTAACCCCAGAATTACCTTCACATTTTCCCATTAGGTCAGAAGTCTTCTTTCAACCAATCATTATCTCGGCAACCAAGAGGCAAATTCATGTGTGGGATTGTTCAAATTTTCAGGTTCAGAATCACTTGAAATTACAGTATTTTTTGCCTTTTTGAAGGAATAACTATATCACTAACCCTGTCAAAGCTTTCATCAATTTCACTTGAAATTTGGAATATCTGATAAATTGTCAGCAAACATATCCAGAATTTTATCATGTTCTTCATCACTATCCATGGTTACTGAGCACTTTAAAAATATCAAATTGATCTTAAAAAGTTATTTTTATTGCTAACAACAAGAGACTAATCACTTTTAATTCCTTTTGTAGCTTTTAACTTCAGCGAATGTGTTTTCTGTTACACTGTTTCTCTCTAAATTACAACAATGAAGGGCCAAGGATTATTATGATCCATCTGCAATGTGTTAAGGAAAGCTACTGATAGCTTAAGAGGGGACTCCTGTGATTTGTTGTATGAAATTAAATTGTTAAGCTATATACAGAATACATAAATATAGTTTGCAATATATACAATAAAGCCCATTTCATTTACAGTAAACCTTATCTTTTGGAAAATTGGCCCATAACTTCTGTGAGCAAGGCACAGTGGCTCCCCCTGCATGTCTTTTTAAGTACCATATTTTCACATGTATAAGATCTACCTTTTTCTCAAAAAGCTTGGGGTCAAAAAACCATGTGTCTTATATAGTGGTTGTAGTTTCTTTTACTTACATTTCCTGCTTTTCTGCACTTGTTTTTGTTCTCATTGTTGACAGTGATTTGTCCTCAGACATAGATGAAGACAAGCTAATGGATGGGAGTCCTGACAGTGATGAGGAGTTGTATGAATTTTATGATGAATAAAACTTGACTTCAATAACTTTATGTAATAAATTTTTTCTTTAATTTCAAGCCCCCAAATTAAGGTACGTCTTATACATGGAAGTGTCTAATACATGGGAGTGTCTTATACATGGGGAAATACGGTAGGGTGTGTTGACAAGGGAAAGAGGCTAAGACTGAGATTTAACTTATGTAAACTGGATGAAAAGAGTTTGCTCATCAATTTAACAATTGAAGTAAAAAGATTAGGTAAGAGATGTAGTTTATTCAAGAATAATAACAAAGACAACCTTTAAAAGTACCAAAAACGTGTCCTCTACTGAAACCTTTTATGTACAAGAAGTACTATTTACAGATTTTAACGATGGAGAAAAAGAATATATACCTTGAGATTACCTCCCTCCCAGTAGTGAAAATAGTAAAATTATGCCTTCAAATATAATCTTCAGTTTATTTTTACAGAATCTCCCACCCACCCCCATTTATTTACAAATGAAAGATACTACTGTAGTCCTGTATGCTCCAGGATGAAATGAGTTATTGGCTGTTTTATTTAGATGATTTTAGAAGAAAATTCCAGGAATTTAAAAAATCTTAATACAGATGATGTCAGAGTAATGGCGGCATGAGAGAGACCCCTGATTTCTCCCCTTGAACTTTCAACAAATTGAAAAGCTATAACAGCAGAGCAACCCCAGGTGGGCTGGCAGGTGCACCTGAAAGATCCACGCACCAAATGGACTAAAGGTGGGAAAGGTTGAAAAGGGGGCAGAAGATAAGCCACACTTGCAGTCAGCTCTGGAGAAGAGGGAGGCCTGGACTATCCAGGTTTTCATCTGCTGGGAAAACCTGGAGTGACTGTGTTTGTTTGTTTTTCCCTTCCAGGGCTCTGGATAGGAAGGAAGCTTGGACTGTTTTGTCTGCAGGGGCTCTGGAGAAGGGAGAAGCCTGGACTGTGGGTTTTTCTCTGCCAGGGCTCTGGCAAGGGGAGAAGCCCAGGGTGACGGGATCTCCTTCTGTCAGGAAAAGCAGTGAGATTGAAGGACAAAGGGGGAGATAATAAAGCAGCAGCAGAAACAGGTCATGGCCAGTGTTCCCATGCTCTGGCCATAGCCCACACAGCAGAGAGAGAAAGCCAAAGTGCATCCCCGCCGCCCAGCATCTCAGATCTCACTTTCCTCACCTTGCAGGGTACAGAGGCAGGCAGAAACAGAAACCACAGCTAACGCCAGAGCCACTCTCTCCCCTGAAGGACATACGTGGTCCGTGTCTGGTCCCCTGGTCTGTTAAGACATGGGGAAGAGCACCCAGAGGCCTGAGATCACCGTTACTAAGGCCATAAGCCCTCATATGTCCCACCTACCAAAACGACTTTAGCACCACCTACATCATTGCAACAGCAACATCTCAGCAGAGGTCAGCCCATGAATTTCACAGAGCTAAAATGTATAACACTGCCAACTACTGGGGGGGAAAAAACTCAATTTTTTTTCCTTCTTTTGAATTTTATTTAATTGTAAAATTTTGTATTCTTACATTTATGTAGGTGTTTTCTTTCTTATTTTTTGGGTTTTTTTTGAGGTTTTTCTTATAAATTTTTAATATTTTTATTGTATTTTTCATTTTTTTAGAGTTCTCATAGTTGTTTTTTGTTAGAGTTCTTAACAGTACCACTTAAATAACATCAAGGAAGAAGAACTCTACTATGATGACTACAGAAGAAAGATACAGTTCAGAAAGAAAATGAAAAATCTCCAGAAAGCAAGCTCAATCACATGGAAACCTTGGGGTTAAATGATAAGAGTATTCAAAATTGAAGTTCTGAAAATACAAAATGAGATGCGAAGAAACACTGATAGCAATTTAATGAGTTCAAAAAAACAAATTAATGAACTAATGGCATACTTCAACAAGGAGACTGAAACTTTAAAAACAGCTGAAGAACTAAATACATGAATTAAACACTGAGGTAGGAAGTTTAGCTAATAGAACAGGCCAGAAAGAGGAGAGACTAATTGACATCAAAGACAGGCAACTAGAGATGCTACAGAAAGAAGAAAAAGACTCAAAAATTAAAAAAAAAAAAAAAGCTCTACAAGAATTGCCTTACTCTATCATAAAGAGCAATATAAAAATGGGTATATCGGGCCCTGGCCAGTTGGCTCAGTGGTAGAGCATTGGCCTGGCATGTGGGGGTCCCGGGTTTGATTTCTGGCCAGGGCACACAGGAGAGGCACCCATCTGCTTCTCCACCCCTCCCCCTCTCCTTCCTCTGTCTCTCTCTTCCCCTCCCGCAGCCGAGGCTCCATTGGAGCAAAGTTTGCCCGGGCACTGAGGATGGCTCTGTGGCCTCTGCCTCAGGTGCTAGAATGGCTCTGATTGCAGCAGAGCGACGCCCCAGATGAGCAGAGCATCGCCCCCTGGTGGGCATGCCGGGTGGGTCCCAGTCGGGCTCATGCAGGAGTCTGTCTGACTGCCTCCCCGTTTCCAACCTCAGGAAAAAGAAAAAGAATGGGTATATCGGAAGAAGAAGAGAAGGAGAAGGGGAGGGAGAGCCTATTCAAATAAATAATGAATGAGAACTTCCCAAGCCTGTGGAAAGAGCCTCGAATCCAAGAAGCAAACAGAACACCAAGTTACCTCAACCCAAACAGACCTTCTCCAAGGCACATTATAATAAAATTGTCAAAAATCAATGACAAATAAAGAATCCTCAAGGTAGCTGGGGAAAAGAACATAACCTATAAAAGAAGGCTCATTAGGTTGTCAGACTTCTCAGCAGAAACTCTACAAGCTAGAAGAGAGTGGGTCCAAACATTCAAATACTGAAAGAATTACCAGCCAAGAATACTCTATCCATCGAAGTTATCCTTTTATATGAAGAAGTGAAAAATTTTGCAGAAATGCAGAAACTGAAGGAATTGATCACCAGAAAACCTCCACTGCAGAAAATGCTCAAGGGCGTTGTTTCACCAGATACAAGGAACAAAACAAATCAAAACTACAAGTAAAAGCTCCAACAAAGTCACAATAAAAACAAGAATATTCTGTGAAAATACCATAAATAGAGGATAAAAATCTGCAGTAGCAAAGGAGGATAGAGTGCAGAAGCACTCATAAGACAAAGGAATCTTGTACATGCAACAATGTTTCTCTTAATAACCTAATGGTAACCACCCATGAAAAATCCACTACTGAAACCTGTAGCTTAAAAAAAGAAGAAACGGGGCCCTGGCCGGTTGGCTCAGTGGTAGAGCGTCAGCCTGGCGTGCAGAAGTCCCGGGTTCGATTCCCGGCCAGGGCACACAAGAGAAGCGCCCATCTGCTTCTCCACCCCTCCCCCTCTCCTTCCTCTCTGTCTCTCTCTTCCCCTCCTGCAGCCGAGGCTCCATTGGAGCAAAGATGGCCCGGGCACTGGGGATGGTTCCTTGGCCTCTGCCCCAGGCGCTAGAGTGGCTCTGGTTGCAACAGAGCGATGCTCCAGAGGGGCAGAGCATCGCCCCCTGGTGGGCAGAGCATCGCCCCTGGTGGGCATGCCGGGTGGATCCTGGTCGGGCGCATGTGGGAGTCTCTCTGTCTCTCCCCGTTTCCAGCTTCAGAAAAATACAAAATAAAGAAGAAACGGGAAAGAAGTATGGAATACCACCAAACATAAACAACCAACAGAAACAAAAAAAGAACCAAAGGAGACATAGAGCTACCACAAAATAAAACAAAATAGCTATAAGAAATCCTCAAGCGCCAATAATTACCCTAAATGTAAATGGACTGAATTCACCAATAAAGATTCACAGAGTAGCAGATTGAATCCAAAAGCAAAACCCCACAATATGCTGCCTTCAAGAGACACATCTAAGTTGCAAGGACAAAAGTAGACATAGAGAGATTGGAAAATGATTCTCCAAGCAAATAATATCCAGAGAAAGTAGGTATAGCCATACTCATATTTGACAATGCTGACTTCAAGACAACAAAGGTTACCCAGAGACAAAGATGGGTATTTCATAATGATAAAGGGGACATTGTATCAAGAAGACATAACACTTCTTAATATATATGCACTGAATTAGGGATCACCAAAATATATAAAATATCTACTAACTGATCTAAAAATAGAAGCAGACAAAACCAAAGTCATACTTGGAGAAGTCAACACAATTGATGGCTTTACATAGATCATCCAAACAGAAAATCAATAAAGAAATATTGACCTTAAATGACACATGTCATGAAATGGATATAATAGACATTTACAGGACATTTCATCCAAAACTTCAGATAATACATTATTCTCCAGTGTGCATGGAATAGTCTTAAGGATAGACCATATGTTGGACCACAAAACTAACATAAAAAAATCAGGATGGTTGAAATTATACCAAACGTATTATCTGACCATAAGGCTTTGAAATTAAAATTCAACTGTAAAAAGCAGGAGTCCCCAAACTACAGCCCGCAGGCCGCACGCGGCCCCCTGAGGCCATTTATCCAGCCCCGCTGCACTTCTGGAAGGGGCACCTCTTTTATTGGTGGTCAGTGAGTACTCCTGGAATACTGTATGTGGCAAGGCCGCAAAGCCAAAAGCAGGCCCATAGTTCCCATTGAAATACTGGTCAGTTTGTTGATTTAAATTTACTTGTTCTTTATTTTAAATATTGTATTTGTTCCCGTTTTGTTTTTTTTACTTTAAAGTAAGATATGTGCAGTGTGCATAGGGATTTGCTCATAGTTTTTTTTATAGTCCGGCCCTGCAACAGTCCGAGGGTCAGTGAACTGGCCCCCTGTGTAAAAAGTTTGGGGACCCCTGGTAAAAAGGAAGTAAAGAAACCAAAAAAAATTTGGAAATAAACAACATACTTCTAAAAAGTTATTGGGTTAAAGAAAAAATAAAAGATCAAAAGATACAAATGAGAATGACAGCACTACATATCAAAGTTTCTAGGATGCAGTGAAAGCAGTAATAAGGGTGAAGTTTATATCATTATAGGCTTATATCAAGAAACAAGAGAGATCCCAAGTAAACAACCTAACATCACATCTTAAAGAACTAAATAAAGAAGAACAAAGGCAACCCAAATTCAGCAGAAAAAAGGAAATGGTAAAAATTAGAACAGAACTAAATGAAAAAGAGAACAAAACACTATAAAACAATTCACACAACAAAGAGATGTTTCTTTGAAAAGATGAATAAAATTGACAAAACCCTGGCTAGACTCACTAAAGAAAAAAAGGACTGACATAAACAAAATTCAAAATGTAACAGGAGAAAGAAATTACCACAGACATCATATCTTTACAAAAGATCATACTAAAACAGAAGATTATATGCCACCAAATTTAAAAATCTAGAAGAAATGGACAATTTTCTAGAACTATACAATCTTCCAAATGACTCATAAAGAAGTGGAAAACCTAAATAGACCCATAAGCAGGGAAGAAATAGAAACATCAAAAGCATCCCCCCCCCAAAAAAAAATTCCAGAACCTGAATGGCAACACTAGTGAATTTGACCAAACATTGAAAGATTTAGTAGCTATCCTTCTTAAAGACTTCCAAAAAATAGAAGAAGCGATACTCCCTAACATATTTTATAAGGCCAAATAACCCTGACACCAAAACCTGGCAAGGACAACACACACAAAAAACACAGATCAATATCCCTACTGAATACATCAGAAATCCTAAACAAAATACACTGCTCACGAAAATTAGGGGATCAGGGAACATGCAGATACTCTATCTTTCAGCCTTTTGTATAGTGCATTTTCACCAAGGAAATAAAGGTTGGTTTTGCATCTCATTTGCATAATTGAATAACTTTCTTTGACTTGTCTGCTTTTCTGATGTTCTTGTTTAATAAAAAAAATCAAATGCTTTTTTTTTTATCGCTTCATATTCATTTTGAAATATCCTCTAATTTTTGTGAGCAGTATATTTACAAAGAACAGCTTTGATAAGGGGTTAATATCCAAAATATGTAAACTCAAAGCTCAGCAACAAGCAAACAATCTAATTTAAAAATGGGGAGAGGACCTGAACTGACACTTCTCCCAAGAAGACAAACAAATGGCCAATAGATATATGAAAAAATGCTCATCTTCACTAGCTATTAGGGGAATGCAAATCAAAACTACAATGAGATACCACCTCTCACCTGTTAGATTAGCTATTATCAACAAGACAGGTAATAACAAGAGTTGGAGAGGCTGTGGAGAAAAAGAAACCCTCATCCACTGTTGATAGGAATGTAAAGTAGTACAACCATTATGGAAGAAAGTATGGTGGTTACTCAAAGAATTAAGACTAAACTAACATGACCAGTGGTGGGATAATAATTTAACAATCAGTTCTCTGCCCTAATGACCGTTTTAAGTGTAAGAAAGGTATACAAAGGGTATTTTATTATTTCATGTATTTAATACTTAAATAAGAACAATAAAAGAGGAACACAAAACTAGATTGTTATAAGAAAGAGTTTTAAAATATTAATGAAAAAATATTAAATAATACCTGACAAAAAACAATAAAGTTGTCACCCCCCAGTTGTTTGACACTTTTTCTCCTTATATGTTAGTTTACTAAAGTAACAAATGTGAGGGAATTAAAATGTAGTATTTCATCAAAAGTATAATGAGTTTTATGATATGAACAAATACTACAAGCACAGTTCTTTCACATTTTTCCACTTATGTACAGAATGAACATTACTATGAGCACTTAGAATAAGCTGTTCCACAGATGAACATTTTAAAAAAGAGTAACGAATATAAATATGTGATTTTCACATTGGGAGGCTGCCCAGGCACCCACCTTAGAACCCTGATTACAAGTGCCATTTTAACAACCCGTTCTCCAAACTGAACAAAAGATTAGGTATTGGCTCTGCTGAACGGTGTGAGTTGGCTGAATCCCACCACTGAAGATGACCCACCAATCCCTCTGCTGGGTATCTACCCCCAAAACTCAAAAAACACTGATAGGTAAAGACACATGCACCCCCATGTTCATCGCAGCATTGTTCACAGTGGCCAACACATGGAAACAATGAAGTGCCCTCCAACAGAGGATTGGATAAAGAAGATGTGGTACATATATACAATGGAATACTACTCAGCCATAAGAAATGATGGCATAGTGACATTTACAACAACATGGATGGACCTTGAGAACATTATTATACTGTGTGAAACAAATAAATCAGAAAATGCTAGGAACTATATGATTTCACACATAGGTGGGATATAAAACTGAGATGTATGGACATAGATAAAAGTGAAGCTGTTACCAATATAAGGGTGGGAGGAGGGGGGAAGGGAGTAAAGAGGGAAAAATACACGGTGATGGAAAATGTGTCTTTGGGTGATGGGTACGCACATAATCAACAGTTCAAATGTTTTAGAAATGTTTACCTGAAACCTATGTACTCTTATTGATAGTGTCACCCTGTTAAATTTAATTTTCAATTAAAATTTAAAAAGTAAAGGATCTTAATAGTTTGTGCAGAAGAGGTGTTTGAAGAAAAGAAGCAGGCTGTACATTAGACTCATGTAGCTTTTCCCTGTGTTCTTTCCAGGATTTCTTAACCAGTTCAGACACTGTAACAGGGCCACTGAAGAATCTGGTGATGATAATGAAATGGAAAGAAGGTTAAGGCAGAAAATGTGAGTGTCCGTTTCCTGGCATTTTTGAAATGATATTGTTACAAAATATATGTGTGAGATACACATATATATTAAAGAGTTCTTTCTGAAAAACACTTGTTTGCATGGTAATGTTAGACGTATTATTTCTGAGGGCTACCTTTACTTTCTGTTAAATGGGGACCTTCATTTACTTCAGATTTTCAAAACTGAGTCTTCATAAGGCCTAAACTAAAGCAGATTAAATGTTACCGAAGTCGATTGGAAGTATCTTTCAGCATTAAAATCTTACTACCTAACTTGGCTTTTTCTGTGACGTGGTCAACAATGCATCAGATTACATTAGCCTAGATGCCCAGGTAGCATAGGAGGATCCCTGTAGAAAAGTGTGGACCTCTCCACCACCTTTGAATTTAACCACCTGCACCAGCATCTGTAGAACCAGAGGTAAGTACTTTTAATTATTCATTGTAAAGCCAGTGGCCTCCACGTGGGCAGCGCCATCTTTAACAAAGTGAGCAGGTCTTACATTGTGCCAAAGAGGAGCACATGGCAATGGCAGTCAGCATTTCCATCTCTGCTCTGGAGAGCATGATAGCGTTCAACCCTATGTCCCAAAATCGCAGACCTACCAGGGCCGTAGTAGGTGCTGCTTCCAGCTGGGCTTTCACCTTCTGGAGACTGCGAATTGCAACTCCAGCCCGATTCTCCTCATCCTCCAAAGAGGAACTGAAAACACCAGCTCCGGCTGCCGGGCTCGAGCCCCGGGCCGCTGCCGCCTTCTGCTCTGCAGACCTTGCAGCTCCGGACCCAGCCTCAGCCTCAGCCTCAGCCTCAGCCTCAGCCTCAGCTCCGGCCTCCTGCCGCTGCTGGCTCTCCACAACATCCAGGGCAATCTGCAACTCACGAACCTGTGATTCCTCCTCCAGCAGCTGCTCCATTTCCAGGTGAATCTCGCAAACCTGGTTGGCCTCCTCCTCCAGCGCTTCCTCCAGCTCCAGGGTCAGCATCTTTTACTTCCGCGTTTGCTCCAGGTCCTTCCACTGCTCGGTTGGCAGGTCCCGGGCAGCCTCTTCCACAGAGCTCTCGGTTTCCTCACGCATGGGTGTCAAAGTCAGCCAGCCTACGGTCCCCAAAAGGACAGCCATGGGGAACCATAACACTAGCCAGTCCTCTACTCCACCACTCAAAGGTGGTGGTGGCTCCTTGCCGATCTGTTCGAATCCTGCCACAGACTATGCCAAATGTGTAGCCAGCAGCCAAGGCCACCATCATAGCAGCCGCCTGGCCCATGCAGGTTCACATTGGATTCGGACAGTCGGTAAAGAAACAACGGAGCCAAAAACTGGTGGGCCATCACCTTTAATCCTAGCTTGCACCCAGCGGGCAAATAAAAACACACACTGGGCTCCAAAACCCACTCACATTCAGTGCTCACAAAGCTACTGACTTATCTGAGTTTCCTAGAATCAAAGGTTTCTAGCTCACCAGCCTTATTCACCTCTGTTCCCCATCTCCTTCCTTCTCTCTGCACAAACTGGCTTTTCCTTCAGTACTCTGCCATCTTAGCTGCTTCTCCTGGCCTCCTCCACGTGGCCTCTCTCTGCTCTCCTCTAATATTCATCTCAGGAACCAAGAGAGCAAGCTCCTGTTCTGCCCCCATTTTATAGTGTAGAAATTAAAACCTTTAATCCAATATACAAAATAGGGACGTCTCTAATACAAGTCACTTATCAGAGACATGATGGGATTGTACCACCCCACATCAAAAAGGGTGGAAAAGGCTTAATCCCAAAACCAAGCCCCAGGCTGCAAGGATTCTGCCTGCCCACAGCCCGCCCCCAACACAAATTAATATCACCTGGGTGACGGCCTCCACGTGGGCAGCGCCATCTTTAACAAAGTGAGCATAATATATTTTATCTGCCCAACATTCATCCTGCAAATATTAATTTTCTATTAGTCCATGTTATATAGTACCAAGTTAGTATTAACTGGGATTCCAAAAGATTCTGCATCATCTACCTGAAGGTACATTAGACTCAAGACTTCATTCACCTTTCCTTAGACCCGTGATGGCGAGCCTATGACACACATGTCAGCACTGACACCGTAGCCGTTTTCAATGACACACGGCCACATGCGGCCACATACCAGAGAAGTGTGGGGCTGCATGCCAAGAAGGACGTTTCAGGCGCTGGCCAGTTGGCTCAGTGGTAGAGCGTCGGCCTGGCATGCAGGAATCTCGGGTTCGATTCCCGGCCAGGGCACACAGGAGAAGCACCCATCTGCTTCTCCACCCCTCCCCCTCTCCTTCCTCTCTGTCTCTCTCTTCCCCTCCCGCAGCCGAGGCTCCATTGGAGCAAAGATGGCCCGGGCGCTGAGGATGGCTCTATGGCCTCTGCCTCAGGCGCTAGAATGGCTCTGGATGCAACAGAGACACCCTGGATGGGCAGAGCATCGCCCCCTGGTGGGTGTGCCGGGTGGATCCCGGTCGGGTGCATGTGGGAGTCTGTCTGACTGCCTCCCCATTTCCAGCTTCAGAAAAATGCAAAAAAAAAAAAGAAGGACGTTTCACCCTCGGCAGGAGCCAATGATAAGACATTTGCTGTAGTGTAAACACTCTGTGCTGGAGGTCTGTAGGCCAAAACAACAGAACTCCGGCACAGAGCGTCTGGTTCTGGGACTTCCGGTTAGGCCCTAGGGGTCCTTGACCTCACTTCCGGCAGGCGGAGCAGGGAGCAGCGGAATGCCTCGGAGGACGCATCTCTGGGGCCCTGTGATCGCCATTACCAGCAACCACATAACCATAGCAACCATCATCCAATCTACTGTTCTGGGGTGTCGTGGATTTCTAATTGACCATCATTACTGAGATAAGTGAGGGGGAGGCTGGGAGAGGCGAGGGCCTGTGCTACAGGTGCCGTTTCCCGCCATTAGAAATAGCGGCAGCCATCTTAATTTACATAAGATGCAACTTGCAGATTTTAAGACAGCATCTGGGCTCAGGTGTTTGTCGACTTGAGGTCAAAGCTTGAGAATCTGGAAAGGTGCTGCTTGGAGAATCAAGAGGTGTGCCACTACAAACAGGAAATTTGGAGTGCCTGGAACCGATTACCAGACACTTTTAGCACCCTGAAAAATAGAGCAATGGCTTTACTCACAACTTTTCCCTCTACGTACTTTTGTGAGACCTTATTCTCAGCGTTAAATAATATCAAAACCAACAAAAGAAACAGATTGACAGATGAAGTTAGTAGCACTTGCTTGGGCTTGAAGTATACAAAATACCAACCTTCAATTGAACATTTAGCCAGTGAAATTCAGCAACAAAAAAGTCACTAATAGGCAGGTTAAAGAATTACCCCTCCCCCTCACTTATCTTAGTTCACGACACCCCACACAAGTTAAATAATATCAAGACCAACAAAAGAAACCGACTGACAGATGAACAAAGAAGTCACTAAACAGGTAAGTTAAATAATTAGTTTTTTGTTTATTAAATACAGTTATATATTACAATTATACATTTTGTTATTTAAACTATAAATATCACAAAATTATGGGGTTTTTTTCTCGAAGTGACACACCACCCGAGTTATGCTTGGTTTTCTGGCGAATTTTGACACACCAAGCTCAAAAGATTTCCCACCACTGCCTTAGACACTTGAATGATCTAGAAGAGTGGTTTTTGACCTTTTTAACCTTGGAGACTGGCAAAAATAGAATTATTTCAGGGACTGCTAAGACAGATATCACTCTGAGCATAAATGAATTCAACTAAGATCACTAGGTCTATAATCTTCATACAACATCAGGGTGGTTAATTCTTTTGTGGACTGGCCTGGAATTTCTGGCAGATCAGTCTGCACACCAGTGGTTGAAAAGCACTAGTCTAGAGCAGAGGTCCCCAACCCCTGGGCCGTGGACCGGTACCAGTCTGTGGGCCATTTGGTACCAGTCCGCAGAGAAAGAATAAATAACTGATATTATTTCCGTTTTATTTATATTTAAGTCTGAACGATGTTTTATTTTTAAAAAAATGACCAGATTCCCTCTGTTACATCCATCTAAGACACTCACTTTTGACTCTTGTCTCGGTCACGTGATACATTTATCCGTCCCACCCTAAAGGCCGGTCCATAAAAATATTTTCTGACATTAAACCGGTCCGTGGCCCAAAAAAGGTTGGGGACCACTGGTCTAGAGTACCCACTCATTCCTAGAATTTGTCAGCCCTGTATTTTGTCCTGGCCTTCTGATGGTTGAAAGATCTTTCTTCTGAACTTTGAGCTTGTAACTCAGTTGAGAAGTGCTAAATCAGGCCTATTGGATATATTTTTTCCCTTTGTGAGATTTTCCTATGAGACTTTTGTGTCAAGTTGGCTTATTTTAAATAGACAAAACAAGTTTTTGATCATCTTGCTTCTTCAGGGTTAGGCTTTGAAAATCAAGCTGTATTCTTCCCTATGCATCACTGACAGTAACCAACAATAATAATTACAGATCATGATTATCTTGTGGCATTTATTTGCCTATTTTGATAAAAATTATCTTCTTAGTAGAAAGAATGCACCTTGATTTCAGCAACCTTCAGGGCAGAGTATAAAGCCTCTCTATTCTGATCACTTGATTGGACAGCCATCATGGGGAGGTACACAGGCCAGCCAAGTCAGTGTCAGGCTGTGTAGCTCCCGTTTACAGATAAGAGTGCTTGCAGAGAATAGGACAGGGTTCAGGAACCTATGGCTCGCGAGCCAGATGTGGCTCTTTTGATGGCTGCATCTGGCTCGCAGACAAATCTTTAATAAAAAATAATGATAACGTTAAAAATATAAAACATTCTCACATATTACAATCCATTCATTTCCTACCACTCATGTTCATGGTTGCGGGTGGCTGGAGCCAATCACAGCTGTCCTCCGGGACAACACCACATTTTTACTGGATAATGCGTAACGTACATGGGTCGTTGTATGGCTCTCACGGAATTACATTTTAAAATATGTGGCGTTCATGGCTCTCTCAGCCAGAAAGGTTCCCGCCCCCTGGAATAGGTTGAGGTAGAAAACATTTGCTCGTTGTGTTTTCTGTGGGACAGCATGGTCCCCGAGAGCAGAAGCCCTAGGGTGGCTGAAAGGTGTCCTGCATGCTGCCAAGGTGAAAGTACAGTCTCGTTCTGCCCCAAAATGAGGATTGCAAAGAACCTTTTAAACTTTCCTTCTCCCTCCCTCCGTCCAGCATTTTTCTGTTTTAAATTTTGACCAATTGAAATGTTAGGAAACTCTCTGAAGTGAGACAGATACAGGCAAGTTTGCAAATGAGCAGGCCTGGCTTTCTGTGTGGTGACACTCCCGTCCTCCCTCTCTGTCTCTGGGGGAGGTGCCACATGGCCCGTTCGTCATGAGAGTGGGACAGGAAACCTGCAGTTGTTCCCTGGCTTTTTAGTACATGTTGAAAATCAACCTTTCATTCTGTTGAGATAGTAACAAATTTACTTTAAGCAGATGACATGAAATCATGGCAACTCTTTAATCCTCCCTTATACCAGTTAGACTCCTGGAATGAAAAAAAAACAGCAGCAGCATTTTCTCTATACACACAGATACCTCAGTTATTACTTCGTATGTGCTTCTAGATTTGAGATTCTGTAATGATTGAACTATATATTTTGAGTATGTTTTGTTGAATTTAAGTCAGTATTTTCTTTGGACGCAGCACGGTGACTTAATTGTCACGGTTGTTTTACTTTACTAAGAATAGCAGAGACTTCGGTTCTCTCTTATGCTTGGAGTGCCAAAAGCAAGGTCTGTAAGTCCTCACCTGCCGGCAGCCGCTCTGGTGCCCTTCAGCTCTGTCTGCAGATAAAATTACAGGGCTCGGTTGCCATGGCGCTCCATCAACATGCGCTTTTTATTTCCCTGTTGGAGAAGATGCAGGATACGCTGGGTGGAATTGGCATTCCTCACAGAAATAAGGTAATAAGTAAAGGACAAGTCTTAGTTTCTCAAAAAAGCTAAAAATACTGCCTAACACTTCAGTTCCTAAAACCTAATAATGTGACTTTGTTGAGAAATCTAGGCCATTTAGTAACTGCATTATTTTGGAAGCATTTTATTTATTTATTTATTTATATTTTTCTGAAGTTGGAAACGGGGAGGTAGTCAGACAGACTCCCACATGTGCCCGACTGGGACCCACCCAGCATGCCCAACAGGGGCTGATGCTCCGCCCATCTGGGGCATCGCTCCGCAGCAACTAGAGCCATTCTAGTGCCTGAGGCAGAGGCCACGGAGCCATCCTCAGCGCCCGGGCCAACCTTGCTCCAATGGAGCCTTGACTGCGGGAGGGGAAGAAAGAGACAGAGTGGAAGGAGAGGGGGAGGGGTGGAGAAGCAAATGGGCGCTTCTCCTGTGTGCCCTGGCCAGGAATCGAACCCGGGACTACCACTGAGCCAACCAGCCAGGGCCTGGAAGCATTTTAGATTAATAGGAGTTTTGAGTCAAACGCCAGGCTTATAGCGATTTTATATAGAATTTTGTCTTTAGTGGGTCACCTTAGGAACCCAAAGCTGCTGTTCTCCCTGGAGAAGGAGGCACAGGAGAGCTGACTCTGAAGGCTGAGTCTCCCTGCCAGTGAAGGCGTCTCCTCTAGTCCAGGCACTAAGGTGAAGCAAGACCACGCTTCAGCATTTTTGAAATTCTTTGTATTTTTTGGAGCTAAAGCCAATTTATGAATATTCCTTGATCTCTTTCCTACTGGTGCCTTTCATCTTTAGGCTTTTGGCTTAATTTTTCTTTCATTCTTTTAGATTTTATTCCCATCACCTTTTTCTTTAAAATGATAGAAGGAGGTGAGAATAGCTGTTCTTTTCCCTCATTTATGATCACAGGAAAGAGGCATTCATTCATTTCTCTCCTGCTCCCACCTCCTTTTCCTCTCAGACTGCAAGATGGGGAAGGCTCACCGTGGCCAGCTCTGTGCTAGCGTCTTGTTACTGTCTAGTCTGACCTTGGCAAAGCAGTTAGTAGCTCGGATTGTGACAGTCTCGACATACATTTTGAGTTTAAGACACTCACTCCCATAAAAAATAAATTGAGACGTGTTTCCGCTCACCCCGTCAGTGTTATACTTATGAGCTACATGAGAGAACTAGCTTGGATGCGCACGGCAGAAGAACTGCATTCCCCCGTGAATAAGACACACATTTTTTCAAAAAATGTGGGGTCTAAAAACTGGGTGCGTCTTGTACAGTGGTTGTAGATATTTTACTTGCATTTCCCGCTTTTTCACGCTTGTTTTTTGCACTCATTGTTGAAGATAGTGATTCGTCATCAGACACAGATGAGGACAAGCTAATGGATGGGAGTTTTGATGTTTTGACAGTGATGAGGAGTTGTATGAATTTTATGATGAATAAAACTTGAGTTCAATAACTTTACGTAATACTTTCTTTTTCTTTCAAATTTCAAGCCCCAAACTTAAGGTGTGTCTTATACATGAGAGCGTCTTATACATAGGGAAATACAATATGTCCTTTTCCTTTTTCTGTGGCTTCGTTGTGTTTTCATGTTCTAGATTATGATTTTACAATTGTATTAAGATAGGTAGGTGACTTAGACTAGGGTGTGTTTCGACTTACACCACAATTTGGGTCACGTCTCTGTCGTAGGCACAGAACCGTGGCGTAACCCAAGGACCCCCTGTGTTTTCAAACACTTAAATATATGTTTGAGAGCAAGTAATCTGAACTTCAGTAATTAGATCTAGTCTTTGTGTATCTGCACATGTTTAATATTTCATATATTCAAAGAGGACTTGACCTCAGGAAATACCATGTTGCCTTCTTGTTAAAAGTGGTTGGCTTTTTCCTATTGTCCCTGAGTGGAGGGTCATGAGGTGTGAGTCTGTATTTGTGGCATACTTGGAGCCAGCTCAGATTAGAATTTTCCATTTACTTGGGGCCCAGCCCTGGAATATCTGAAGTGATCAGAAGCTGGCATTGGTGGAAAATTTTAGCATTGAGAAGTTAAGTATTTGCCTAAGAATTTTAGTTTTCTTTAAAGGACCGAGGTTGGCTTCTCTTAATCCCATGAAAATGAAACTTGAAACAGTGACACTTCACACTCCCTGTGACCATCTCCGCAGTACCATGAAGTGGTAGAGAAAGCTGTGTTCTGCAGAGTCTTGTTGCTACATGGGCTCTGTGCAGGGGACAGTGTCTATTGGACCTGATAGGCTAAAGTTTGCTGTGCTGCATTTGCCTGTGTCACTCGCACGTGGGTATCACGCATACACACTTCACAATTACACAGCGAGGGTGGAGAACTCAATATGCCTCTATCGTGGGCAGCAGCCCCTCCCTCTGAACGCAGAGGCCCAGATGGCTGCAACATCTTACCTCTCCCTTCCTTTAGCTGTGCTTAGCTGACACGCAGCAGCAGAACTAGCAGGCAATGAGAGAAATGTCAGCGTTGAGAAAAGAAGAACGTTTATGTTTAGAGCAGGTTGATGGTAAGGCAGGAGCCCGAGTGCCTGCGGCTAGTATTCCAGAAGAGAGTGGTGGTGCTAATGTTACCAAGGAGACGCGAAGAACGTGGCATGAGTTCTCATGTGAAAAGGCACGGGTGCCCTGAAGTGCAAAGTCCCAGCACTTGGAGCCTGAGGCTCACCCAGGGTCTACTTCCGGTCTAAACTGGGGAAGTGAAGAGAATGCTAAGTAACAGTGCTCAAACAAACATTTAAAACTATTTCTTCTCCCTTTGGAATTTTTTTTTCTTTTTCTTTTTCTTTTTTTTAACTAAGGCTGTAAGAAACACTAACACACACCCCTTTCCCCGCAATATGGTTCGATTAACTAAAAATTATGTGTATGTCTAGAATACATGGGAAAATAAACAGATGTGTTTTACTTAAAACCTATGGGAAAGAAGTTTCGGGCCTGCTGATTTAGTCTTCATCTTGATGTCAGGTACTCCAAGCCCACATGGTACTAGGCTAGATAGAGCATTAAACTGGTGCCTGTGTCTTTCACTGGCACTGGAAATGGCCATAGTTAGTGTATAAAGCATTCTAGGGCAAAGTGCTGTTTGTAAGTCTGCAGTAATTGGGCAAAATGTTTCTTAAATTAAGCCTAGAATATGAAAGGTACAGCAAACAAATGGCAGCTCCATTCTTTATGGAGGGCCCTGTGTGGCAAACACACCCTTCTCCAGACTTCCTATGGGCGTTCCTGTTGTGCAGGGGACACTTAAAGACAACCACCCTTCAGGGATGTTAACTTGAGGCAACGCCAGTAGTGGGATGCAGCTGGTTTGCACCGGTTCAGCAGAACTGATACCTAATTTTTTGTTGAGTTTGGTGAACTGGTTGTTAAAATGGCAGTTGTAATCAGGGTTCTCTCAAAGGTGGGCACCTGGACAGCCGCTTAATGTGGAAATCACAAATTTACATTCCTTACTCTTTTTTAATGTTCACCTGAGCAACAGCATATTCTAAGCTTCCATAGTAATGTCCATTCCATCCTATAGGTGAAAAAAAATTGCAAGTGAGGACACCAATCAAGAAGCAATACGGCCCTGGCCGGTTGGCTCAGCGGTAGAGCGTCGGCCTAGCGTGCGGAGGACCCGGGTTCGATTACCGGCCAGGGCACACAGGAGAAGCGCCCATTTGCTTCTCCACCCCTCCGCCGCACTTTCCTCTCTGTCTCTCTCTTCCCCTCCCGCAGCCAAGGCTCCATTGGAGCAAAGATGGCCCGGGCGCTGGGGATGGCTCTGTGGCCTCTGCCTCAGGCGCTAGAGTGGCTCTGGTCGCAACATGGTGACGCCCAGGATGGGCAGAGCATCACCCCCTGGTGGGCAGAGCATTGCCCCTGCTGGGCGTGCCGGGTGGATCCCAGTCGGGCGCATGCGGGAGTCTGTCTGACTGTCTCTGTTTCCAGCTTCAGAAAAATGAAAAAAAAAAAAAAAAAAAAAAAAAAAGAAGCAATACGGAAATATCTTAAATAACAGTTTTATTGTTTTTTATCAGGTATTATTTAATATTTTTTCATTAATATTTTAAAACCCTTCATCTAGTTTTCTGTACCTCTTTTATTGTTCTTATTTAAATATTAAATGCATGAAATAATAAACTACCTTTCGGTATATTGTTTTTTTATACTTAAAATGGTCATTAGGGCAAAGAATTAGTTGTTAAATTATTTGAATCCCACCACTGGGCAACGCTAATGTTTGAACTACCCAGGTTTGTGGTGAATCTGACAGAAGTGGGACAGATGCTAAATCACCTCTGAGTCCCGTGCCAAAGTCGGCATGACTAATGGGGCTCTTGTTCAGGCAGCAGCTCACGGAGGAGAACACGCTGGCGTAGGGGGAGGCCCTCCCCAGCACAGTGGAGAGACCCAGTGTTTGTCCTTTGGTTTCAAAGCATGCTTACTCTGTCTGCCAGGGCATTTGGTGCTTACAGATGCCAGATAACAAGAGCAACAGTACAACTGTATAGATGCAAACGGCTTTGTAAAGAGGTTAAGTTATACAAAAGCTACTGCACACAACGGTCAGTATATATGAATGCTTCCTGCTAAGGCCATTCAAGTCCTGTATTTCAGTCACCACGGTGCTGTGTTCAAAGGATTAATTAAAACTTTCTTTTGCACTAGCTGGTGATCAGAAGCTACATAAGGTTACTTATGCTAAGAGCCTTCTTGCTTCATTCCCTATGGTTTTGTATACATATTGTAGAATCAAATTGTGTATATGTGTTATATTGGAACCAAAAGAAACAGATATTTGCCACACAATTAAGTAGTCAAATTAATGCATCTTTATTACAAAAAGCCGGTGACCAACGAGTGGACTAATGTCCTAAAGAAACTTGTGGCCCCGAGTTGATTCTTCTAGATCTGGATCTGGGTCCTGAGTAGTTAGTGGGTTATACTGTCTTCTGATAATCATAAGCTTGACAGAGTTTCTGTGATTCTGAATAAATTTAGTTATGAAGTTTATGAGACAGGGTCCTCCAAATAAGCCTACCAGAATTAAAGTAAGGGGACCTGTGGCTGCTGACAGAAGGGTGGTGAGCCATGGGGACCAGTTGAACATACGCTGGAACCAATGTTGGGATTGTTCTAAGATTCTTTTTCTGCTTCCTATATTATTTCTAACTAGGGAGAGATTTTCTTGGATTAATCCAGTATTATTAGCATAAAAACAATTTTCCCCTAAGGCGGCATGCATAAAGTCCTCCCTATTGAAAAAAAAAGAAGATCTAAACCTCATCTATTTTGGAGAACCATTTCAGCTAAAGAATCTAAAATATTGCTAGACTTACGACCTATGCAACTTACGACCATTCGACTTTACGACCACAATCACTAGCCACGACTGCTCCACGTCTGGCAGTGCGAGCATTGTCCAGCTGGGCATACGACAGTGTACGCCCAGCTTCCGGCAGCACTACCATCTCCGCGTGTACCATTTCAACTGTTATTATCCTAGACTCGGTACAGCAATTTGGTTTTGTGTCTTGGATATTTTTCACCAAACCCCTCCCAAGATGTCTACCAAGAAGAAATTGTCTTTGCAAATATTAAACCAGTTGTATTGGTAATGCAGTGTTTTACTTAAACCCGACAAATGTAAAAATAAGAAACAAATGGTGTAGAGATGATACAAATGGCATAAAATAACAAAGAAAATTATGATATATAACAATAATGAAAGAAAATTATGATAAAATATGACTTAAAGATTTTTATAACATCATTTCACAGTACTGTACATACAGCCTACTCAACTTACGACCAAATTGTGTTGACAGGTCTGTTGGAACCAGTTGTGGTCCTAAGTCGAGCACTAGCTGTACTTGTTTGTTTAGTTGGGAAATTGATCTTTCAAGGTGACCAGGGTCTGCATTCACTTGGCTAGTAAGCGCTTCTATATGAATCTCCCCTTTGATTATAGCAGCTGTTCCTATGGCTGCAGACCCTGCCAGCCCTAACCCTACTAATATGGGGACCAAAATTGAGGCCCTTTTGTAATTATCAATAGTAGAAATAGTTTTGCAACCCTAGTGGGAGCAAAATACTATCCTGCATTTATGCCGTTGCAATTAAGTTTTCCTGAACCTGGGCAGATAAGAATCCTAATCTCTGTAAGGCTTTTCCTGCTGATATAGTTCCACAGCCCCGGTTTCTATCTCCTATGTAGTGGCTGAGTACATACGAGTCCCCACTTGGAATAGCCTCTTTAAACAGACTACAGAGATCAGTATTTATAGTGACACCTGCCCAACCCCGAGTGAATAGAGTTGACAAGGACTTCCCCGTTCTTCCACTCTGGAGTTCATAGATGCTTTTTGGTGGGGGTCTATGGGGGACCCTTGGCAGGTTATGAAAATGACTACTACGAGCGCAAGAGAAAAGGGAGGCATGAAAGTCTTAGCTTTAACATGTTTGGCGTCGTTTTGACTTTCCATTCTGGATCAGCTGGCTTGAGCTGGGAGGGGTGGATCCATGCAGGTATTCCTTCTACCTTCACGGAGGTTGGAGTGGTCAGGGTGACGGTGTAGGGTCCATTCCAGGCAGGAGTCAGTCCCTCCTTGATAAACTTCTTGATGAACCCCAGGTTGGAAAGGATGAACGGCATCAGAGCTGGGTGAAAGTTGAGTCCCCCAGACTTATTTATGAACGAGTGCCTGAGTGGACGGTAGAACCGGTAAGGACTTAAGTAGTGAAGCGTTGTGGATTTCGGCAGAAATTCGTCATGGAGTTTAAGGAGAAGGGGGGTTGCCCTACCAATACAATTTCATATGGGGTGAATCCTGCTCAGTAGAGGGAGCATCTGGCTTTTGACAGAGCCAGAGGGAGCAGGCTGGCCCAGTTTTCACCGGTTTCTAGAATGAATTTAGTTAAAATTTCTTTTAAGGTTCAGTTCATTCTTTCTACTTGCCCTGAGCGTTTGGGTTCATAGGCACAGTATAATTTCTAATTGATATTTAAAACCTCACCTATTAGTTGAGAAATTTTAGAAACAAAAGCGGGTCTATTATCAGAACCTATAGCTAGAGGCAAACCAAACCGGGGTATAATTTCACGTAAGACTTCTTAATAATTGTGACGGCAGTCTCTTTTCTAGTAGGAAAGGCCCCTACGCAGCCGGAGAAGGTATCTACAAAAACTGAGAGGTAACGAGACCCTGCTGCCGGGGGCTGGACCTCAGTGAAATCTGCTTCCCAGGGCTCTGCTGGCATTGCTCCTCTAGCCCGTATACCTGAGGAAGAAGGGTTTGTTTTTCTTGTCTAGCACTTACCTCAGCATACGTTAGACATTTAGATACTAGACTGTCTCCTATAGAGTCTAATTTGGGTAAACAGGAAGTTTTCCTCAACAGTTCAGCTAACTTAGTGTACCCAAGGTGCGGAGCCTGGTGGAGCTGGTTCCTTATCATTCTTCCGAGGGCCTCAGGCAGGAATGGTCTCCCGTCTGGGAGGATCAGCCATCCCTCGGAGTTGAAATGTGCTCCTTTTTCTGCTGCCAAGGCTTGGTCCTCCTCGGTGTACTCTGGGGTAGTAGGGAGCTGGGGGTCTGGAACAACCAATAGGATGTCAGGGGGCCCTACTGGTTTTAGGGCTGCCTCTTCGGCAGCAGCTGCTCGGTTTCCTTGGGCTTCGAGGGAGTTTCCCTCTGGTGCCCTGGACAGGGAATGAGGGCCACTGCTCTCAGTAGCCACATGGCCTCGAGTAGAGCTAAGACTTTTGTTTCTTTTCCTGCAGATGTCAGTAGGCCTCTCTCGTTGTGTATGGCCGCACGGATGTGTGCGGTGGCAAAAGCACACCTGCTGTCTGTTTTGGATCCGAAAAATCAACAGGGTATTTTGCAGTTTGGATTTTGAGGACAGAGCTGACTGTAAGCTGACAGTCTGCCCAACCCCTCTTCTCACCTGCCCGATTGAGTTGCAAGAGGCTGTGCTTCTGTACTCGTCCTGTCCGCCCATGTGCCCTGGAAGGACTGGAAGTTAGTGACTTCTTTGTGTAAAGTTAAGATGGTGGGGGTTTTTCTGCACCTGGTGGTTTTCTTGTGTTGCCTTGGAAATGTGATTGATTTACTAATGGCCCACCCACCTTGCCCAGTAAATAAAGGGTGTCTTTCTGGGGGCAGCCATGTTTTGCAGCTCAGCTAAGGCGAAAAGTTACTGCTGGCTGAGGCTGTGAAAATCCTCCCAAAACCCATCTTATATATGTCTTGAAGTCTTTGTCTATTTTTCATTAATTCATACCGTTCTTGCACGGGACCATGGAATAGACTCCTCCCGTGTGTCGCGACAGCTGTCCATATAAATGTTCACAGCCTTCCCTTTCGCCCACCTCACGGTCTGTGTAAGTGTGATGAGCTCAGCCCGTTGAGCTGATGTTCCATGGGGTAAAGCTTGAGCCCAAATAGTCAGCTCCAGGGTGACTCCCCGCTGCACCCACATGCCGAACTCCATCCTGCATGAAGCTACTGCCGTCTGTAAAGAGCTGCCCATCCAGCTTGGTCAGAGGAACATCAGTTAGGCCAGGGCGGGCTGACTAGCTGAGAAAGAGTTCCTGCCTAAGGGTGAGCTTTATCAGCTTCTCCAACCAACATTGCAGTGGCTGCTACTGCCCGTAAGCAAGAGGGCCAGCCTGATGCAACCGGGTCAAGCCTTTCTGAGACGCAAGCTACCGGCCTATGCCAAGGTCCTAGGGTCTGAGTCAGAACCCCTTCTGCAATTGCTTTTGCTTCATACACAAACAAATGGAACGGCTGTGATATCTGGCAGGGCTAAAGCAGGGCAGAGACAAGGGCTTGTTTTAACTGCTCAAAAGTTTGCTCCTCTGTATCAGTCTAGGTTCGGGCCTGAGTTCCCCTGTGGCTCCTAGGGGCTGATGGGAGCGGAGCCCTGGTCCCACCAGTCCTCCTGTAAGAAGAACTTCTGAGTAAGACTGTCCCTGTGGCTGCTTATCTTCCCCTTTTGGGGGCACTCATTCCTCCAGTGTTCTTCCTCTCCGCAATATGCACATTGATTTTTACCTAATTTTGGTCTTTCTCCTTTTTTATTATTCCTAATACTTTTGCTAACTTTTTTTTTTTTCTTCTCAGTGGGAATATATTACTGAAAACTTTTTGTGCTATTTCAACTAATTGTGATAGGTTCATTCTGAGAAAGCCTTCTAATTCTTGTAGTTTCTTCCTAATGTTTGGGGCTGACTGAGACACAGAAGCTAAGTTGATTGCCCTGGCATTTTCGGGAGCATCTGGGACTATAGGCGTGTATACCCTGTAGGCCTCTTGTAGTCTCTCTAAGTAGGCTGCAGGTGACTCCTGTGGTCCCTGTATTGTCTCTGAGAGCTTAGGTAAATTTATTGGCTTCCTCGCTGCCCCCCTTACGCCTGCTAGCAGAAAACGATAAAAAGTGTCCAGGGAGGCTATTCCCCCAGTCGTATTTGGGTCCCATCGGGGTCTAATGGAAGGAAAAATTTCTTCCATATGCTCTCGGTTTTCCTCCAACGAGCCCCTCTGGTTCCAACCACGACTTTCCTTGCCTCAGCCCTAATTCTTTCTCTTTCTCAGAGGTGAACAAGGTGACTAGGAGTTGCTGACAGTCGTCCCAAGTGGGATGATGAGTATGGAAAACAGACTCGAGGAGCCCAATCAGGGCTTGTGGCTTCTCAGAAAATGGGGGGTTTTGAGTTCTCCAATTATATAGGTCGCTTGAGGAAAAGGAGACTGTAAAGCCAGCAACCAGGGCCACCATCACAGCAGCCTGGCCCATGCAGGTTCGCATTGGATTCGGACAGTCTGTAAAGAAACAATGGAGCCAAAAACTGGTGGGCCATCATCTTTAATCCTAGCTTGCACCTGGCGAGCAAGTAAAAACACACACTGGGCTCCAAAACCCACTCACATTCAGTGCTCACAAAGCTACTGACTTATCCGAGTTTCCTAGAATCAAAGGTTTCTAGCTCACCAGACTTATTCACCTCTGTTCCCCATCTCCTTCCTTCTCCCTGTACAAACTCTGCACTAACTCTCTTCTCACTCAGCACTCCGCCATCTTGGCTGCTTCTGACCTCCTCCACGTGGCCTTTCTCTGCTTTGCTCTCTGCTCTGCTCTCTAATGCTAATCTCAGGAACCAAGAGAGCAAGCTCCCGTTCTGCCTCCATTTTATAGTGTTGAAATCCAAACCTTTAATCCAATATACAAAATAGAGAAGTCTCTAATACAAAGTCACTTATCAGAGACATGATGGGATTGTACCACTCCACATCAAAACGGGTGGGAAAGGCTTAATCCCAAAACCAAGCCCCAGGCTACAAGGATTCTGCCTGCCCACAGCCCGCCCCCAACACAAATTAATATCACCTGGGCGACGGCCTCCACGTGGACAGCGCCATCTTTAACAAAGTGAGCAAAATCTATTTTATCTGCCCAACAAACCACCCCTATGCTCACTTTACTACCCACAATCTACATCACCGGCATCCCTGTGCAAGGAAATTAGGCACATTACACAAATTACAACAGCAGAAATCATACAGTTTCAACAATTACAAAGGTACACTTCACCAGTCTGAGCACAGCCCAAAGCGCAAAATGTCCTCAGCCTTCTTTCTAGCCATGCGAAAAGCTTCCCGGGGCAGGGGAGTGCTTCCAGCAAAGCCACCCCCCACCCCCATCAAGGTATTTCACATTGTCCAAAATCCGTAATCTGTAAGTCCATCCAACAAAGGAGTCAGTGCCCACTCCAGTCGTAGTCCAGGAAATCAGTCCACGCACATGGGGCGTCAGCCACCCCCCCCTCATTCCTGCTGTCCTGGCAGGTCCTACACTGTCGCAAAGAGGGGCACATGGCAATGGCAGTCAGCATTTCCATCTCTGCTCCAGAGATGGTGTTCAGCCCTATGTCCCAAAATCGCAGACCTACCAGGGCCGTAGTAGGTGCTGCTTCCAGCTGGGCTTTCACCTTCTGGAGACTGTGGATTGCAACTCCAGCCCGATTCTCCTCATCCTCCAAAGAGGAACTGAAAACACCAGCTCCCACTGCCAGGCTCAAGCCCCGGGCTGCCGCCGCCTTCTGCTCCGCAGACCTTGCAGCTCCAGACCCAGCCTCAGCCTCAGCCTCAGCCTCAGCTCCGGCTTCCTGCCGCTGCTGGCTCTCCACAACATCCAGGGCAATCTGCAACTCACGAACCTGTGAATCCTCCTCCAGCAGCTGCTCCATTTCCAGGCGAATCTCGCAAACCTGGTCAGGCTCCTCCTCCTCCAGCTCCAGGGTCAGCATCTGTTTCTCCCACGTTTGCTCCAGCTCCTTCCGCTGCTCGGTTGGCAGGTCCCGGGCAGCCTCTTCCACAGAGCTCTCGGTTTCCTCACGCATGGCTATAAAAGTCAGCCAGCCTACGGTCCCCAAAAGGACAGCCATGGGGAACCATAACAGCAGCCAGTCCTCTACTCCACCGCTCAAAGGTGGTGGTGGTGGCTCCATACTGAACTGTATCGAATCCTGCCTCAGACTATGCCAAATGTAAGGCCAGGAGCCACCATCGTGGCCATTCACATGCAGGTTCGCATTGGATTCGGACAGTCAGTAAAGAAACAACGGAGCCAAAAACTGGTGGGCCATCATCTTTAATCCTAGCTTGCACTTGTCGGGCAAGTAAAAACACACACTGGGCCCCAAAACCCACTCACATTCAGTGCTCACAAAGCTACTGACTTATCCGAGTTTCCTAGAATCAAAGGTTTCTAGCTCACCAGACTTATTCACCTCTGTTCCCCATCTCCTTCCTTCTCCCTGAACAAACTCTGCACTAACTCTCTTCTCACTCAGCACTCCGCCATCTTGGCTGCTTCTCCTGACCTCCTCCACGTGGCCTTTCTCTGCTTTGCTCTCTGCTCTGCTCTCTAATGCTAATCTCAGGAACCAAGAGAGCAAGCTCCCGTTCTGCCTCCATTTTATAGTGTTGAAATCCAAACCTTTAATCCAATATACAAAATAGAGAAGTCTCTAATACAAAGTCACTTATCAGAGACATGATGGGATTGTACCACTCCACATCAAAACGGGTGGGAAAGGCTTAATCCCAAAACCAAGCCCCAGGCTACAAGGATTCTGCCTGCCCACAGCCCGCCCCCAACACAAATTAATATCACCTGGGCGACGGCCTCCACGTGGGTGGCGCCATCTTTAACAAAGTGAGCATAATATATTTTATCTGCCCAACAGAGACATACACCATGAAGGGCGCCCCCCCCCCTTGGCAACCCATCAACAGGCGGGGCTTCCCTCAGGGGTAAAGTGGGTTCAGAAGAGGCAGCGTTCCCCAAGTCCTCCTTTTGGGTTTGGCTCTGGGTATGAAGTGGTGAAAAAGTGGCCTCTTGTTTATTCCCTGGAGCCAATTCAGAGGAGGTAGGTGGGGCTGTGGCTGGGGAGTGGTAAGGGGCTGGTAGCCTGGATTCCTCCGAGGTGGTTTGCAAAACACGAAGCTATTTGGGAATGCAAATGTCTCTGGCTGACCGTGCTACTAATACCTTTTGTCCTGATCACATGGCTCAGCCCTTGAGCCAAGAAGGAGGGTTCTTTACTAGAGCATTCCGCTAGTCAATATAGGGGAACTATTCAGGGTGCCGGGATTCCCAGGGAAGGTGGCAGACACCAGGAGCTGCGTGAGTAGCCACCATTCCAAGCCATGGAGCGCAAGTGAGCATGGAGTGGGTCCAGCCGACCCAGGACAACATGGAGGTGGCACCGCCCTGGCCGCTGCTTGAGCTCTGCTGCAGCCCAGCCCCCACCACAGGTAAGTGTGCCCGGTCTGTAGGGACAGTGGCCTAGGCGCCCAGGAGGCCCGGTGATAATATTCCAAACTTCCCGCACTTTCCACAGGTCTAGAGATCCTTGACTGGGCCAATCTACCTCGAAGTTGGCCACTTTAATTCACAGAGAGTTTTCAATGTACCTTTAGACAATTTTATACCATAATCATCAGAAAATCCCAACTTAAAATTCTTTTTTTTTTTTTTTTTGTATTTTTCTGAAGTTGGAAACCGAGAGGCAGTCAGATGGACTCCCGCATGCGCCTGACCGGGATCCACCCGGCATGTCCACCAGGGGGCAATGCTCTGCCCATCTGAGGTGTTGCTCTGTTGCAACCAGAGCCATTCTAGCACCTGAGGCAGAGGCCACAGAGCCATCCTCAGTGCCGGGGTGAACTTTGCTCCAATGGAGCCTTGGCTGCGGGAGGGGAAGAGAGAGACAGAGAGGAAGGAGAGGGGGAGGGGTGGAGAAGCAGATGGGCGCTTCTCCTGTGTGCCCTGGCTGGGAATTGAACCCGGGACTCCTGCACGCCAGGCCGATGCTCTACCACTGAGCCAACCGGCAAGGACCTAACGTAAAATTCTTAAGCATGCACTGAAGGGGGAGTCTGTGGAGTAGTAGAACCTCCACCCATCGTAAAACAGAAGGTCACAATAGCTATGGATAGCAGGAGGAGTGGCATCAAAATCCGTGGCGATGTCCAGTGACCAATGAAGAAGGAGTCCCTTGCTGGACTCTGTCCTATAGGGAAAACAGAGTAAGGACAAACAAGGGTTGGGCTCCTCTTAGAAAGGGACTACAAAGATGCCTGCCTGGCTACATCCCTTGTGAAAACTGAGGCACCTCTTAGCATTGGCAAGTCAGTATAAAACCCCAACTGAGATTAGGCTATGCCTAATACTGCCCTGAGCCATATGAGGTTGCCATGGAACCCGCAGGATAGGGCCCACTCAGACTCCCTAGCTTATGCTGTTGAGCCACAAACTGGAAACTCAGGTGCAGGCACCTTGAGAGCCTCTCACACACATCATTCACTCAGGGGTTTTTGGTGTAGAGACAGAATAACAAAGCAAAAGTGAAGAATGAGGTCTTGGCAGGAGCTAAGTTGGAGAGGGATCCTTGAAAATAAAGGTCCTCAGTCCAGTGAAGAATGCAGAAGGGAGATCCCAAAGAGGGACCAAACCAGGAGATGTCCTCTAGGATAGTTTGTAAAAATGAACAAAAGCAACAAAACAAGTAGAGGGTAAACATAGAAAGCGAAACAAAACAGGTCCTGGGAAGCCCAAGGTGGGACTTAATTCAGTCCCTGCCAATGTCTTCCTGAGACCATGACAAACTCCCCATTAACATCTTAGCCTTGAGGAGCCTACTGTGCAGGTCTGATGGCATCTAATCCCCAGCCACAATAGTTTCAAATTGACTAGTCACTGACAAATTGCTCTACTCACCTCCAGAGGATCTTCTAATGGCTCCAAATGGGTTGATAGGCATGCTGGTTGTCCCTGTGCTGACTGTCGGTCCACAGAAACACCAGTGGGGCCCTGGAACATCTAAGGGGTCACATCCCTTATGGGTTGTCTGTTCCTTGGCAGTCCACTGGGGAGGCCATCCACCTGTGGCAGAACCAAATGTGTCCAGAAGACATGATCTCCCTGGGGCCTCCAAATGTTATATCAGAACAGTGAGAAACAGACATCTGCCACACAATTAAGTAATCAAATTAAGGAGTCTTTATTACAAAAAGCCGGTGATGAACAAGTGGACTAATGTCCTAAAGAAACTTGCCGTCTGGGGTCAGCTTTTTTCTTTTTTTTTTTGCATTTTTTTTTTTTTTTTCTGAAGCTGGAAACAGGGAGAGACAGTCAAGACAGACTCCCGCATGCGCCCGACCAGGATCCACCTGGCACGCCCACCAGGGGCGATGCTCTGCCCATCCTGGGCGTCGCCATGTTGCGACCAGAGCCACTCTAGCACCTGAGGCAGAGGCCACAGAGCCATCCCCAGCGCCTGGGCCATCTTTGCTCCAATGGAGCCTTGGCTGCGGGAGGGGAAGAGAGAGACAGAGAGGAAGGCGCGGCGGAGGGGTGGAGAAGCAAATGGGCGCTTCTCCTGTGTGCCCTGGCCGGGAATCGAACCCGGGTCCTCCGCACGCTAGGCCGACGCTCTACCGCTGAGCCAACCGGCCAGGGCCTGGGGTCAGCTTTTAAAGACAAAATTACATGCTGGTTGAGATATGGGGAGAAGGGGGAGCCTTGCGAAGCATGGTACAAAAGCAATAAAACAAGCTTATTAATCTTGCTAACAAGCTCATTAAATATTACTGACTTTTTACAATGTTTGTCTATAGGAACAATTTAGGGAGAAACATCTGGAGTTTTATGACCCTATATACATTCCTATACATATCTGCAATCTTGCAAACCAAGCTCTGAGGCCAGGGTTAGAGATCTTTTAGAAAAAGCAAGTTCTGGGGTTACTTTAGAGTTCAAGATAGTAGTCAGAAGCTACATAAAGTTACTTATGCTAAGAGCCTCCTTGCTTCATATGCACCACAGCTTTTTTATCCACTGGTCCACTGACAGACACTTGGGCTGTTTCCAGATCTTGGCTATTGTAAACAATACTGCAATAAGCATGGAGGTGCATATCTTTTTTTTGAATTAGTATTTTGGGATTCTTAGGATATATTCCTAAAATTAGGATAGCTGGGTCAAAAGGCAGTTTCATTTTTAATTTTTTGAGGAAACTCCCTACCTTTTTCCACAGTGGCTGCACAAGTCCGCATTCCCACCAGCAGTACAGGAGGGTTCCCTTTTCTCCACATACTCACCAGCCCTTGTTGTGTGTTGATTTGTTAATGAGCACCATTCTGACAGGTGTGAGGTTATATCTCATTTTGGTTTTAATTTGCATTTCTCTGATGATTAGTGAACATTTTTTCATCTGTGTATTGGCCATCTGCATGTCCTCTTTGGAGAAGTATCTATTCAGTTCCTTTGCCCATTTTTTAATTGAATTGTGTATGTTGGTCAAATAAGTTTGTGAATATGATCTATATGTTTGCTCACTTTGGGTGTGGTAGACAGGCTGTAAGCTAGCAAAGCCATTATAGGCTAAGGCTTAGTCTTAAAACTAAGCCTTTCCCTCCTTTCTAATATTAAGGTCTTCTCAAAACTAAGCTTTTCCCCTCACCCTTGACTGTTGCATGATAGGGGGTGGTGCACTCTTATGAGGAATCCCATTTATGCTTCAGACAAGTGGCTTTGTATCACAGACTTCTTTATTTGTATATTGGCTTAAAGGCTTTAATTTTCTACACTATAAAATGAGACAGACTAGGGCAGTGGTTGGCAAACTCATTAGTCAACAGAGCCAAATATGAACAGTACAATGATTGAAATTTCTTTTGAGAGCCAAATTTTTTAAACTTAAACTATATAGGTAGGTAATCAAGGGGCCAACGAGCCACATGTGGCTCATGAGCTGCAGTTTGCTGACCAGTGGACTAGGGGCTTTCTCTCTCGGTTCCTGCCATCAGCATTGCAGAGGCCTCCCTGATCCCTTGCCCTCTATGGGCTTCTCTTGTGGCTTGCCTGTCTTGGTGAGAAACCAATGGACAGAATGGCCCACCATCCTCCGACTCTGCCATTTCTTTATCGTCTGCCCAAGTTCAATGAGAACCTGCACGTGAATGGCCACGATGGTGGCCCCTGGCCATGCAGTGTTCCTTTCTGGTGTTGAATTTTGGAAGGTTTTTTTTTATAAATTTGGGTTATTGTAAGGCCAGTGGCCATTGCTGTGGCCATGCAGATGCAGGTACACATTGGATTTGGGCAGATGGTAAGGGAACTACGGAGCCAGAAATGGTGGGCTATTCTGTTTATTAAAGTCTCGTAACAGTGGATGAGCAAACAGGCAGGGAAGACTGCTTCCATTTCTCTCAGAGCTCCCAAGCCCGACTCACCTCTCTGGACTTACTGGACTCATTCTCCAGACTTACCCAGACTCACAGGCCCCCACCAGCCTCAGCACTCTCTAGCAAAACATGCTGGGAGAAAATACCCCTTTTCTGGCAAACAATAGCAAATGGCAAATAATCATCCTTCCCCATGGAGCCAGGCAATCCACAATTTGCAATCTGCTGCCCTGAAGGCAAGTACCTGCAGCCTTTCACAGACACCACACACACACACACACACACACACACACACACGGCACTGCCTCACACCGATGCAAAATACAAGGAGCAAACCTAAACACACTTGTTTACCCAACATTCCACCCCTTTGGGATTGCTTGCTTCAAAATCTCCACCACAGGTATCCCTGTCTGAGGAAGGAGGTACATTACATAAACAGACTACAGCAACAGCACAAGTTATACAGTTGCAACAATCACAAAGGTGCCCTTCACAATATCTCCCTGAGCACTCTGCTCAAGGTGTAAACTGAAGGCCTATCCCTAGCCCCATACACCATGGTAGGTGGGAGGGCTTCAGGGTTGTGTCCATGGAAACCTTAAAGTGTCCTTGGTGTGTTTCTCCAACTGGATGAAAAGCTTTCCGGTGCAGGAGGGCCCCCACCAGAGCTGCCCACCCCCCTTTCAGGGTCTCTCATACAGTCCAAAAGCAGCATGTCCATTCAACAAAGGAGCCAGTGCCCCTTCTGGTCATAGTCCAAGAGTCCATTACACTGCTCAATGACCAGTCCACAATAGATAGACCAGCTGTCTGTGGAAATTACAAGCTAAAGGTCCATCACAGGCAACTAGGTTCACATGGGCCTCAGGCTTCCCCCTCATCTCTGCCATCACAGCAGCTCTGAAGATGCTGTCCCAAGGAGGAGTGTGTGGCAACGGTGGCCAACTCCTCTCTCTCTGCTCCAGAGAGGATGATGCCATTCACCCCTGTGTCCCACAATCGCAGCAACTCTACCGGGGGCTCAGTAGGTACTCTTTGCTGCTGGGTTTTCGTCTTCTGGAGCATGTGGATGGCAGCTTCAGCCTGAGCCTCCTCACCCTCAGAAGAGGAGCTGGAAATGCCCGCACCCATCGATTCAGAGCCACTCCACTGGAACAGCTCCATTTGGCTGCCAGCTCTTGGCCTGAAACTGAACCTACCTGGTTCCTCCAACAACTGCCACTACCAACGTGCAACTTCCAGGGCAAACTGTGACACACAAACCCGTTCAGCCTCCTTTTCCAGAGACCATTCCAGCTCCAGGTGCCATACCTGGAGTTCTCAGAACTGCAGCTCTTTCTCTTGTGACCATTCTAGCTCGTGTTGCCACTGCTCAGTTTGCAGATCCTGGGCAGCTTCTTGCAGAGAGCTCTTGGTTTCCTCTCTCAGGGCTGTAAAAAGAAGCCAGCCTACAGTGCCCAAAAGAAGTGCCAAGGGGAAGCATACTCTGGGGAGCAACGACCACTCCCCCACCCCACTCCTCAAGGGTGTCTGTGGCTCCATACCAATCTGGTACAAATTCTGCTGGCTGTGCAAATGTAAGGCCTGTGGCCATTGCCGTGGCCATGCAGAAGCAGGTTCATATTAGAGATTTAGGAAGACGGTAAAGGAACTGTAGAGCCAGAAAATGGTGAGCCATTTTATTTATTAAAGTCTCATAATGGTGGATAAGCAAACAGGCAGGAAGACTGCTTCCATTTCTCTCAGGGATCCCAAGCCCGACTCACCTCTCTGTACTTACTGGACTCATTCTCCAGACTTACCCAGACTCACAGGCCCCCACCAGCCTCAGCACTCTCTAGCAAAACACGCTGGGAGAAAATACCCCTTTGCTGGCAAACAATAGCAAACAATCATCCCTCCCCCACGGAGCTAGGCAATCTGCAATTTGCAATCTGCAGCTCTGAGGGCAAGTACCTGCAGCCTTTCACAGACACCACACACACACACACACACACACACACACACACACACACACCATTGCCCCACACCAATGCAAAATAAAAGTGAGCAAACCTAAACACACTTGTTAACCCCTTATCACATATTGGTGAATATGTCCTCCCATTGTGTGAGTTGTCTTTTTATTTTGTTAATGGTGTCTTTTGCTGTGCAAAAGCTTTTTAACTTGATATAGTCCCATTTGTTTATTTTGTCCGTCATTTCACTTACCTGTGGAGGTAAATCAGCAAAAATATTGCTATGAGGAATATTGGAGAGTTTACTACCTATGTTTTCTTCCAAAATGTTTATGGTTCGTGACTTATATTTAAGTGTTTTATTCATTTTTAGTTTATTTTTGTGAATGGTGTAAGTTGATGGTCTAGTTTCATTTTTTTTGCAAGTATTTGTCCAATTTTCCCAGCACCATTTATTAAAAAGACTATCTTTATACTCCATTGTATACTCTTGCCTCTTTTCTCAAATAACAATTGACCGTAAAGGCATGGGTTTATTTCTGGGTTCTCTGTTCTCTTCCATTGATATGTTTTCCTGTTCTTATGCCAGTACCAAGCTGTTTTGAGTACAATGGCCTTGTAGTATAACTTGATATCAGGAAGTGTGATACCTCCCACTTTATTCTTCATTTTCAAGTATGCTGAGGCTATTTGAAGGGGGGGTTGGCTCCATATAAATTTTTAGAATATTTGTTCTATATCTTTGAAGTATGCCACTGGTATTTTAATAGGAATTGCATTGAATCTATAGATTGCTTTGGGTAGTATAAACATTTTAATGTTTATTTCTCCTATCTATGAACATGATATATGTTTCCACTTGTTTGGATCTTCCTTGATTTCTTTTTTTCAATGTCTTATAATTTTCTGAGTACAAGTATTTTACCTCCTTGGTTAAATTTATTCCTAGGTATTTTATTTTTTATTGTTGCAATAGTGAAGGGGATTGTTACCTTAATTTCTCTTTTTGACAGTTTATTGTTGGTGTATAAAAATGTCACTGATTTCTTAATATTAATTTTATGTCCTGCTACCTTGACAAATTCATTTATCAGGTGTAGTAGTTTTCTGACTGAGACTTTAGGGTTTTCTATATATAGTATCATGTCATCAGCAAATAATGATCATTTTACTTCTTCTTTTCAATTTGAATGCCTTTTATTTCTTCTTGTCTGATTACTGTGATGAGGACTTTCAGAACTATGTTGAATAAGAGTGGTGAAAGGGGGCACTTCTGTCTTGTTTCTGATCTTAAGAGGATTGCTTTTAATTTTTGCCCATTGAGTATGATGTTGGCTGTGGGTTTGTCAGAGATGGCCTTTATTATGTTAGGTATGTTCCCTGTATTCCCACTTTGCTGAGAGTTTTGATCATAAATCAGTGCTGGATTTTATCAGATGCTTTTTCTGCATCTATTGATGTAATCATGTGATTTTTATCCTACATTTTGTTTATGTGATCAATCACATTTCTGATTGTGAATACTGTACCAGTATTGCCTCCCTAGAATAAATCATACTTGATCATGATGTATGACTTTTTTAACGTGTTACTGGATCTGGTTGGCTCATGTTTTGGTGACGATTTTCGCATCTAAGTTCATTAGGGATATTGGCCTATGGTTTTCTTTCTTTGTAGTGTCTTTACCTGCTTTTGGAACGAGGATAATGCTTGCCTCATAAAATGAACTTGGAAATCTTCCCTCCTCTTGAATTTTTTGGAATAGCTTGAGAAGGATAGGTGTTAGTTCTTCTTTGAATGTTTGGTAAAATTTGCCTGTGAAGCCTTCTGGTCCAGGATGTTTGTTTGCTGGCAGTTTTTTTTATAACTGTTACCATATCATTTGTTGTAATTGGTCACTTTAGGTTTTCTGTTTCTTCCATATTGAGTTTTGGAAGATTGTATGTTTCTAGGAATTTGTCCATTTCACCTAGGTTGTTCAATTTTTTGGCATATAGATCTTCATACCATGTTTCCCTGAAAATAAGACAGTGTCTTATATTAATTTTAGCTCCTAAACACTGGCGAGGTCTTATTTTCAGGAGATGTCTTATTTTTCCATGAACAAAAATTCACATTTATTGTTGAACAAAAAAAAATCAACATTTATCAATATACTGTAGTCATGTCATCACAAACATCAGCATAACCAGCCAAACTCTGAATTCCATCAAGAATTTCTTGTGACTCTATTTCCATAAACAACAATCTACTCTGTTTCCCTGAACATAAGACAGTGTCTTATATTAATTTTTGCTCCTAAAGATGCGGTAGGTCTTATTTTTAGGGGAGACCTTATATTTCTAAGCTTGAAAAAAATTGCACTAGGTCTTATATTCTAAGGATGTCTTATTTTTGGGGAAATGGTAGTATTTTCATACAATCCTAAGTTGTTACTTCTCCACTTTCATTTCTAATTTTATTTGGATCCTCTCTCTTTTTTCCTTGATGAGTCTGGTTAAAGGTTTGTCAATCTTGTTTATCTTTTCAAAGAACCAGCTCTTGGTTTCATTGATACCTGTATTCTGTATTTTTTTTAGCCTCTATGTCATTTATTTCCACTCTGATCACTATTACTTCCTTCCTTCTACTTCCTCTGGGCTTTATTTATTGTTCTTTTTCTAGTTCTTTTAGATGTGGGGTTGTTTATTTGAACTTTTTCTTGCTTCTTAAGGTATGCCTATAATGCTACAAACTTCCCTTTATTTTTTTTCTTTTTTTTTTTTTCTGTATCCCTCCGAAGCCGGAAACGGGGAGAGACAGTCAGACAGACTCCCGCATGCGCCCGACCGGGATCCACCCGGCACGCCCACCAGGGGGTGACGCTCTGCCCACCAGGGGGCGATACTCTGCCCCTCCGGGGCGTCGCTCTGTTGCGACCAGAGCCACTCCAGCGCCTGGGGCAGAGGCTGAGGAGCCATCCCCAGCGCCCGGGCCATCTTTGCTCCAGTGGAGCCTGGGCTGCGGGAGGGGAAGAGAGAGAAAGGAGACGGGGAGGGGTGGAGAAGCAGATGGGTGCTTCTCCTGTGTGCCCTGGCCGGGAATCGAACCCGGGACCTCTGCACGCCAGGCCAACGCTCTACCACTGAGCCAACCGGCCAGGGCCCAAACTTCCCTTTCAAGACTGCTTTTGGTGTGTTCCATAGATTTTGAGTGCTGTATGTTCATTTTCATGTTTCAAGGAAAATTTTGATTTCTTCCTTTATCTCATTGTTAACTCATTCATTATTTAATAACATGCTATTTAGCCTCCAAGTGTTTGAGTGTTTTTCAGTTTTTCTGTAGTAGTTGATTTCTAGTTTCATGCCATTGATGCTTGATCAGAGAAAATGCTTGATATGATTTGAATCTTCTTAAATTTATCAAGACTTGTTTTGTGTTCTAACATGTGGTCTATACTAGAGAATGTACCATGAGCACTTGAAAAGAATGTATATTCTGCTGCTTTGGGGTGAAATGTTCTGAAGATACCATTTAATTCCAGTTGATCTAGTGCAGTGGTAGTCAACCTGGTCCCTACCGCCCACGAGTGGGCATTCCAGCTTTCATGGAGCAACCAAAGTATAAATAAAAAGATAGATTTAACTATGTAAATTGTTTTATAAAGATTTATTCTGCCAAACTTAGCGAAAATCTGACATAAAGTACTTGGTAAGTAATTATAATTATATGCTTTAACTTGTTGTAACTCTGCTTTATAAATTTTATAAAGTAAATTTACTTCCCTACTTTATAATCACCATTACTGTGGAACTGGTGGGCAGTTAGAAAATTTTACTACTAACAGAGATACAAAAGTGGGTGGTAGGTATAAAAAGGTTGACTACCCCTGATCTAGTGTGTCATTTAAGGTTGCAATTTCTTTGTTAATTTTCTGTCTGCAGGATCTATCCATTGATTTTAGTGGGGTATTAAAATCCCCTATTATAGTATTGCTGTTGACCTTGCTCTTTATAGTCCATCAAAATCTGCTTTATATATTTAGGTGCTCCTATATTAGGCACATAGATATATACAATGATTATATCCTCCTGTTGAATTGCTCCCTTTATCATAATGTAGTGACCTTCTTTATCCCTCACTACAGCCTTTGTTTTAAAGGCTATTTTGTCAGATATAAGTATTGCTACCCCAGATTTTCATTTCCATTTTCATAAGATACTTTTTATATTCCTTCACTTTCAGTCTATGTGTATCTTTTGTTCTGAAGCGGGTCTCGTGTAGACAGCATATGTATGGGTTCTGTTTTCTTATCAATGCAGCTACGCTATGTCTTTTGATTGGAGCATTTAATCCATTTACATTTAACGTTATTATTGATATGTACTTATTTATTGCCATTTTATTTTTTAAACCTACAATCCTCTTTCTCTCTATTTCTTTTTTCCTTTGCTCTTTTTACAGCAGGCACCTTAACATTTCTTGCAGTATTGCTTTGGTTGTAATGAATTCCTTGAGTTTTTTGTTTGGGAAGCTTTTTATTTCCCCTTCAATTTTAAATGATAGCCTCGTTGGATAAAGTAGTCTTGGTTGTACGTTCTTGTTTTGCATCACTTTGAATATTTCTTGCCAATCCCTTCTGGCCTCAAGTGTTTCTGTTGAGAAATCATATGTCATCCTCATTAGGGCTCCTCTGTAGGTAATTAACTGCTTTTCTCTTGCAGCTTTTAGGATTCTTTTTTTTTGTCTCTTAACTTTGGTACTTTAAAAATAATGTGTCTTGGTGTAGGCTTCTTTGGGTTTCTTTTTAATGGAACTCTCTGTGTTTCTTGAACTTGTATGACTTTTTCCTTCATCAATTTAGGGAAATTTTTAGTCATGATGTCTTTAAACACTTTCTCTATCTCTTGTTCATTCTCTTCTCCTTCAAGAACCTCTATGATGAGGATGATGTTTCCCTTCATGTTGTCACAGAGATTTCTTAGTTTCCTCAGTTTTTTTGAGTCTCTTTTGTTTCTGATACTCTGCTTCTGTGCTTTCATTTATCTTGTCCTCTAAATTGCAGATTCAATCCTCTGCTTCATCCAGGCTGCTCATGATTCCTCTTGTGCAGTCTTCATTTTTTATATTGTATTTGTCATTTGTTTTTTTTTTGTTTGTTTTGTTTTGTTGTTTTACAGAGTCAGAGAGAGGGATAGATAGGGACAGACAGACAGGAACGAAGAGAGATGAGAAGCATCAATCATTAGTTTTTTGTTGAGACACCTTAGTTGTTCATTGATTGCTTTCTCATATGTGCCTTGACCGTGGGCCTTCAGCAGACCGAGTAACCCCTTGCTCAAGCCAGCGACCTTGGGTCCAAGCTGGTGAGCTTTTGCTCAAACCAGATGAGCCGGTGCTCAAGCTGGTGACCTTGGGGTCTCGAACCTGGGTCCTCTGCATCCTAGTCCGACACTCTATCCACTGCGCCACTGCCTGGTCAGGCTCATTCGTTTTTTTAAAATTATTTCAGTGTCCTTTTTGGTGCATGATATCTCTTTGTTTAAGTTTTTATTGTGACCATTGTTGCTCTAATATCCTTGAGCATCCCAAAAATCATTAATTTAAATTGTGTCTAGTAGTTTGGTTACTTCCATTTCAGTTAGTTCTCTTTCTGAGGATATCTCTTGTTGATTCATTTGGCTCATATTTCTTTGTCTGATCATTTTGTTTGTGTATTAGATAGTGCTGACTTTACATTTTTCTGATATCTTTATGAAGAAGATGGGTTCGGTGGTTCTGACCTCCAGACCACCTAATTTCCTTGCTCTAGGAATTCTTCTTGAGGGTAGTATTTACCTTCCTGTTGTATGTGAGTATTGAATGCAGTTGGTCCTTTCTTGGGTAGGATTATCCCTTCAGGCTAGGTGGTTCTAAGGGTTAACCTTGATAATGTGTATTAGACACTGTGCAGTGTCTGTTCTGTCAAGTATATTTATTCTCCACAGGGTCTGGTGCCTGCTGGACTTCTCTTTTGGGTGTGCTGCTTGTGTAGCTATCTGAGTCTAGCACTGGTGCTGTCTGCTACCCACTACTTGGTTGTATTGGTTCTAAATCTTCTTGGGTTGCCATCAGCGGTAGTTTGTAACCTGCCATGGGCTACCTGTCTGAAGCTACTTCTGTTCACTGTTTGTCTGCATTTTCTGTGTCTGGGTAGCATGGGAGGGGCCAACCTGTATATAAGAATCAGTTTCTTCCTGCTTAGAGATTAGAGCAGTTCTGTAAAAGCTCTAAGCTTCATAAGATTTGCCTCTACTTTTCAGCTGTTTCACCTCTTCTTAAAGCTGCTTGGTCTTCCCACATAGTCTTCGGTAGAAAGCCTAGTGTGGGCTCAGACTGGCCTCACCCAACCAACCCCTCTACAGGTTGCAAGCTTGGTGGGTTAGAGCATCTGAAGTTGGGGATACAACATTAGTGGGACTCCTTACTTCAGAGGTTTCTTAGTCAGGAGTTTGGTATGGGGAAGGTGGCCCCTACTCCAGAGCCTAATCTATTAGCCAATGCTGGACACTCAAATTTTATTTCTCCCCAGCGAGGCGAGCAGCAGGTTCAGATTGAGTGGGGCTATGCAGAAGTTCTTAGAACTGGTGAGACCCTGGTCTCAGGGAGGAAGACTGAGAGACTCCTTCCCTGGGGTTGACTGTGCCTGCTCTCCCCCCCAGAAAGTAGCTAATCCCCTTGACCAGACCCAACAATAGGCTTGCAGGGACCCACACTTTAAATGCCCATGCTTTCTCTCTTCCCCTGGGAACCTTGCCCAGCAGGACAGGATATCCAGCACCCAGGCTGGCTGACTGTGAAGTTCTACCATGTCCAATGCACATGAGCCGCTGTGCTGGTGCTGATCACAGATAGTGGAACTCGCCTCAGCCAGGCCAGGTGTGAGGAACCTTTTCTTGGACACACCAGCAGCAAGGGCTGTTAGATCCTGAACTGATGCTGCTCTCTGCATGTGCTGGCCCTGGGCCTCCCTGGAGGGAACCCAGCACAGACCAGTGGAGGATACTGTGACTGGCCCTCAGCAACCTTCTTGGAGCTACATGCAACTCAGAGTTTGTGGAGAGTTTTTGGCTACCTCTGTCGGGCCCAGGTGCTCATGGAAATACTAACACATGCACGTAGGCTGGCTTTTACCCACACTGGCCTGGGGGAAGGTCTGCTTAAAAGGACAAGGTTCCCTGAGTCCCACCTTCTGTAGCCTCTGTCTGTTGGCTGCTTTTTGGGCTCAGCCACTGAAAACACCTCTGGTAGAGTCTAGAGCCTGGGGCTATTCAGAGATTAGGAAGGGTGGTGGGTGTGGCTCAGCCTGTCAGCCCCAAGTATCAGTTTGTCCAGACTTTTTTCATAGCCCTCAGTAGGGTGTGGCCTCTGAGACCCAGAGATGTGGTCTGTCTGCAGTTGAAACAGGTTCTACTGAACCTCCCATAAGGCAGAAGCACCAGTCATAGACTTGAGAGAGTATTGGGGAGGGGAAATGTCAGCGGCAGGGGGAAGCTCTGGCCTTATCACCAGAAAACTGAGTCACTAATGAGCCCCCTGCTTTCTGGCTGACTTCTCAGAATGGCTCAGTTTCCATTGGCTGGGGCAGGAGAGAGTCCCGAGGGGGGGCAGTTGCTTTCCCCCAGGCTGATGCCTCCAGAGGAGACTGCTCCACCCGAGAAAGATGGTGACTGCGGTATTGGAGAATGACTCAGCACGGGGGCTCCGGTGGCCATCCCCCATGTCTCTTCCACAAACTTCACACTCTCTTCACACAACTCTGTTCCTCTCAGCCCTCCCTCTGCAGGAGTCCTGGGAAGTGGCTGTGGTTGAGATTTTCTAAGAGCTCCATCTCTTTCTTGCAGATAGAAACTCTGGCTCTTTTCACTGCCAAATGCTGTGTGACTGCCTCTTCTAGGCTCTGGGGCTCTAGGCTGGGGTGTCATCCTGGGGCTCAGGACCCACACCTCTCAAAGTGAACCTCCCTGCAGTGAGAGTCCCTTAGACCCTCAGCCCTGCTTGCTCCTGGGAGCGAGTCAGCTCTTTCTGGGACTCCACCCTTCCTACCAGCCTGGGGTGTGGCTTCTTCTGTGATCCTTGGTTATAGACTCCTCTTTGTTTAGTCCAAAGTTGGTTTATCAAGATGACTGTTCTTAAAATAAGTTGTAATCCAATTTGGTCCTGGGAGGTGGCAGTTGAAATGTCCATCTAATCCATCACCATGTTGACCAGAGTTGTTTATAGCAGAATATAATGATTAAAAAATAAAAAAAAAATCAGAATGAATAAAAACTGAATGGGAAGGTTAACTAGGGGACCATAGAAGTGTTTTTCTGAGATGGGTTTTAAAACACCTGTAGTTTTCTCCCACACACATGTGCTTTGCTTTTGAAAAATTAAAAAACAATCCAGGAGACATGTATATCACTGATTATTTTTAATAATTTTGTGCTATGGTTTGACCACAGCATTAAGAACAAGCAGAAAAAGCTGATTTTATAACTTTAACAGCACTTAGAGCAACATCTTTCTTTAAAAGTAATGCAATTACAGACCTTAGGTCTAACAACTACATCACCAACGCTCAGTTAAAAAGAGGCAGATACACAAGAGTTGGGAATCTTTTTTGTATATAACTGGGAATTATGTTGAAACGTAAGCACAAATGGCTGTTAAAGACTTTAATGACATCTGATTATCATAGCTTACATAATCAAGTACTGAAAAGTTCAAGTACAGCTATACTTTTTAGTAGGCTGCTTTATAATAATTAAATGAACTAAATGCTGTGAATAGTATTACATATTTTTAAACAACTTTAAACTAGACAATTATACAATTAGAATATGCGAGTTTGAAAGCCATGAAATGCAAAATAGGAATATACCAATAAGCACATTAAAATGAACCAGTAACATCAACAATAAAGTTTAAGCCTTGGTTAGTTCTAGGAAAAGAAAGTAATGGTGGTAACAGAATTCAGTACCTCCGAGTCCTGAACGTTCTCTGATGACACCCACACTCAACGGTTCTCCCAAGAGATTGAACCTGGAGGGTGGGAGTGTTCCTGATGGTAATGAGCCTCTGATCTTAATGCTGGGCCATGGGGGAGCCCTGTAGTATACAATGGGCAGACAGTGGAGGCTGCACAGGACAGAGAACACACAGAATAATGATCTTTTCGTGGCCCTTTCAAACAGATAATACAAGAAGGGCTGACGTTTAGTTCATTCTGCATTAAGAACTGCATTGTAGAAGTGTTTTCAGTTTAAGGATAACTGGTAATATTTTGTTTGTTGAAGGGTAAGGGTATGATCCTATTGAAATTTTCAAGATCAGAACATATACCACTGAGCAAATAAAAGCCATATTTTATCAGAATTCATATACTCTTGTGACAGAAAGCACTGGAAATACAGATCAAATGGGTAAAATTTCACTGACGGCCTTTGTGGACAATGCTGGAAAGGATGCTCACACCCACGATTCAACAGAGGTTAGGTGAGCATGATCTAGGATTTTCTTTTTTCATAGTAGAATATTTGAAGATAAATGCAGAGGTCACAGTCAGACACTAAAAACTGAGCTGGATGTAGACACTGTAAGAGAGGTGTGACAGTCGCAACTGGAAACGTTATCCTTAACCGGTGACAAACCTAGTTTGATTTTTGAGTCAAGATCAGCATGAGACACCGAAAGGAAGAGATGAAAGAGTCTTCACTTGGCTGCTGATAGCTAATTCTCTGCTAATGAGAACCCAGAACCCAGAACCCAGACATAGCAAGGCGTTTGTTTGAAGAATGGGGTCTCCTCAAGTGGATTCATTTTTCCTGAGGTATTCTTCTACTCTAATTTCATTGGCTCCACAGCTTCAATTTGTCAAAGCAAAAGCCAGAGAGAGACTTGGGACACAGAGGGTCCTAACTGTCTCTGTACTGAACACAGCCCTTGACTGCAGGCCGATTTACTCTGCATGTAAGTTTTGCAATGTTAACAAAAATGTGCACTTTCTCTGGGGTCTGACATCTTCATTATTCTACATGACGTAATGATTTTTCAGAAAACAATTGAAAAATCAACATTTCTTTTCTCACTATAACTAATACTGGTTCAACTGAGCATTAAAAGAGATTAAAAGAAGAAACATCTAGAGGCAACCAAAAAGCTACAAAATTTTATAACATTTTTTTTTAAGTGTTTTCACAGCAGAGATGCAGCTCTCAATCGCTACACACTTGCTGGTCATAAACTGTGGCTTGCTTGTTCAGACTTCTTTCCCTTGTGTTATAATATTGATATTTAATAGGAAAATAAACTACATAGACTTTTATCTATGTGCATCCATTTGCAAATTTCCTTACAAAAGAGGACAAAGCACATAGGCATTCACAAATTCTATGCCATTTCTGTTAAAATTGGTATCTATACATTATATTACAGTATTAACAATGTCTGTTCTACCCATTGGGTAGGATATGTGCATAATATATTCAAGTTATATACAGCACCTTACAAATAAAAACATAAGAAAAGACAGACAACTGAAGAAGCACCATTGTAAGTGAGGCACAACGAAGATGGGAGCACAGAGTGCGGGGTGGGGGGAAGGGGGGCTCGGTTCTCGCGTCTGCTGAAAGCAGAACCGGAGACACACGTTACTTAAAAGCTACCGACATGCAGAGCTCCCTGCGGTGCTGTGGGGCTTACAAGATGCATGGGTCGAGCGGCGAAAATCTCTAAGGCCCACCACAGCACACTTACCAAGCACACACCGAGGAAGGAAAGAAGGGATGAAAGGAAGACGGCTTTCTCAGCAAGGAATCCCACTCACACCCCAGCTTCCAAATGCAGCCAATTCGAAAAGCAACAGCAGCAGCAGCAGCAAATGACTGTCTAACCCAGGCAGAAATGATAAACTTGAACTAGGCAAAAAACACGGCGCTTTCGGTAGTAACATAACCTCGGCTGAAATGTACATTATCTCAAGGCAGGAGAGGACTTTCCATCCCCATCCGCCTCTCTGATCTCTGGCAGCTGGTTGCATGGCCCCTCGTTGAAATCCATACAAGTTAGTGAGCCCCAAGGCTGCCGAGACAAACGCGTGTGACCTGCGGTGATAGCAGCTTCTCAATCTGTGACTGGGGTGCCCCTGTAGACTCAGCGTTCCTCACGCTGCAGGGGCAGACTCGCCCACTCGTTACCTGATCGGGTTTTTGTCTAAATCTGCCTGGGGCCGTGGTGGCCCGGGGAAGGTAGGCAGAACACGAGCCTGCGTCCCTGCTCTCCAGCTAAGGTTGGGGAGGTTGAGGGACAGCGGTCACTGCACTGACGCTCGGTGCCAAGCCCTGGCACGTCTGTTTTTAGTGACTTAGACCAAGTTAAAATGTTAACAAAAACCAAGGGTCTTTCCCAGGTTGTTTTCCTTCATACACTGCTGAGCTTTCGAAGCTTTAAGAAGAATGAATGGCGTGCCAGTTAACATGCAGTGAATGTTGCCGTCCTAAGTAGCAGACCTCAACGAGTGGCCGCCAGCGCAGCAGACAAGGCAGGGTGGCTTGGAGCATGCAGAAGCCTCATGTGGCCACAGCATGGATGGATATTCTTCTGAGGGCTGGGGGTGGACGGGTGGACCTCTGTGCTATGGACCAGTGTCTGAAGGCCATTGGGCCAGCACTCTTCCTAGAAAGGACTTCCTTGAGAGATGAGCAATGGATGGAAGACACAGGCTCACCCGTCAGGATGTAACTGCTTGTTCTGAGCAGAAGGCAGGAATTTGAGTGCATGCTTCTGCATAAGAGAAGCTTTCTGAAAGTAACTGTTTGTTGACACCTCCTCATTCTTATGGAGATAGAAGTGAAGAAGATCAGAAGGAGATATTTAGAAGCCCCAGACGCACTCATCTGTGTCCCACACCCTGATGCCCGTGTTAGAAAGCCACCAGTTTACTGTTGGCCCGTTTCTTCCCCTGTAAGTTTAGTGGATAGAAGCGTATCCTCATGACAGATCTGTGCAAGTTTTACGTCTTAGTCTCTGCTACCTTGAAGGGTCTTGCGGATTGTGTCTGTGTGTACACATTAAGGGGAGGGCAGAGGGGATGCCTGTCAAGCTTCTTTAACACTGAATTTTGGTCAGAAAGACAAACAATAGTTTAAGCTTTTAAATGCATAATTTGTTTAGCAAAATCTTTTTTGTACTAAAGACTGCTTCAGTTTCTGAAGAACACCAGATTTTCTGAAAAAGCAGATATATGCCTAAAGACTGTGTTCCTATAGATGGGACTCAACATGTGTTCAGTTTTTCTGCTCCTAGAAGTCCCAGGGACAATGGGCAAGTCACAGAGGGATGCAGAGAGGATCAGTTCCCATCAACTGTTCTTTTGAACAATGCAATTTCTTTGTTTTAACACTCCACTGAAACAATCACCCTATGATTGATCACCTAAATTAGTGCTTTCTACACTGGGCTAGGGGCTTTCTAAGCTCACAGGCTTCTCGAACATCACACCCCACTGCACAAGTCGCCTCTTACTGTCACTCCTCTTTGCATACCAGGCCAGCCAGGAGGCGATGTGGTATGGACAGGTCGGGCACAACCTTCAAAAGAGCAAGTGATCAAAATCACCTTTTCCCTGTGTCAAAGGGAAATTGACTATTAATTCAATTTATGACCTTGGCTTTTAAACAGGGGCCTAGCCTCAAGACCATTCAAGTCATGATTTCATATGTCTCTGTCTTTAAATAACTATTTACCTTAATGGGTAATTCTCTAGAGTGGCTGAATGGGAGAAGCCTCTCTTTTGAAGACTAATTAAAATTACTTGAACTAAATCACTGTTTTGCCAATACTGTGGGCATCCGCAAAACATCCATAATACTCGCAAAGTGACTGAGAGCTGACGAGTTTCTGACCTTCGTTCGTTCTTGCAGCAGGTAGGAAAGTTAAGGGCTGTAAAACCACTCTGAGTTAGTTACAGGGTGGGTTCACTCCCTGTACAAAAATTGCAGGCAGGGTTTGGGATGATATCATTATCTAACCTTGTCATTTTTCATCTGAGGGGAAACCTGACCAATAATCTGCCCTCAAACCTCCACCAGTGGGGTCCTGTCTGGGCCGGTGCTCCCTAGTGTTCATGTGACAGGGTGCGACAAGTCTTCATGCCCCAAAGGTTGCCAGCTTCCTTCAAGCGCAGGCTGTGCTCCAGGTAATGAGCTGAGCAGTCCAGAGGCTGGCCCGGGGACAGGGCTCCGGGCCTCTGCCCAATGTTGGAATTGCCACGGCAGCTCCCAGCATACACACTTCCACACAGAGTCTGGGGTAGGGGTGACAGCTGTTGCTACCTTTCGTCCCTCTCTTCCTAAGAGTTTGAATAGTTCTGTGGCTATTACTGGGTGAAATGAAAAAAATCTAAGGAAGAGTCCAATCCTTAAAACAGAACAAAACCCAGACACCTACCAACCGACCGAGAAAAGCAGCAGAAAGGAGCAGAGAGCAGCAGGCAGGATGCGTGGTCAGAACAGTCTCTCCTGTTCCCAGCCAGCAGCACAAGGTCACTTCACCGACAGACTGTCACCGAGACCCAGGGACAGACTCAGGCACACGTGTTATTCAGCTTTAAAACTGCAGAGATCAGAGTCACCGAGTCATCATTCAAACCCATTTTGTTCCACGCAGAGGCCAGAGGGGCCTCACCTGTGCAAAGCAGGCCGGTCGCTACAGACAAGCCGTCCCTTGGCATGGCAGAGGCTGAACTTATTGGCTGGTGCTATTGTAAAAACCAGATGCTTATTTCCAAGCAAGTTATTGTATATAATAAATGTTTGTAAATATCAGGAATATTAAAACAAACAATATTGAAAATTAGTTTCTCGTTGCACTTTAAATGCATGTTGTGCTTTTTATCCTGTGCTTTTAAAGTCGTTCCCGGCCCAGCACTGTTTTGTGAATGACTGTCCAGTTCTGGCCACCACTGCAAAGGCTGAGTGAACTCCCAGAGAAATGTAGGTTTGGAGCACTGCATTCCCCCAAGAATGCTCTGCCAATACTAGTGAAGTGCAATGGCCAATTATGCTCAGCAATGTGGGATTCTTTGGCCAGTGCCTGGGGTTTCCTATGCATAAGGAGGCCACTGCCAGCACCACTCACATACCAAGGCTGGGCAGGCTCCCTGGGAGTGACCACTGAGCCTCGCGAGCACTGACCAGCTGTCCGTGACTGAACTGAACTGTCTAGGAAAGGAGAGCGACAACAGAATACACTGAGAACTCACATATTTCAACAGTATTAAAAATAACCACCTTGCATTGAAACAATTTATTGCATAAAATAATGTATGTATCTGAGTATACTTCATGCTACAGTGAAAAGAATCTAAATGATTGGAAGGACTCACTGCTGGAGGAAGAGGGCGGCGGCACGACCCCGGATGTGTGAGTGCACGGCGGCTTCAGTTTCCAAGACACAGGCAGCCTCAGGCTAGCAGAAGAACTCCGCGAGTCAGAGGTGCCGAAGCTGAGTATTTCCTACCTTCCGTCCCAAAGTCTCCCAATGCTTCAGTGATGCACTGCTATCTGACGCCAAGTCTTCCAGTCAGAACGACTTTCTGGTTTATCTAAGTTGGCAGGTTAGACTACAGCCCCAAACCTCTTTTCTTGCACCGATTACGGGGAGCACTCCAGGGTATCCCTTGGGCCTACTAATCATCCACAGGTGAAAAAACATACAGAACGTCACATAAAACAGTTCCCTCATATATATTTTAAACATTAAGATAGTGCAACTTTTAAGAACACATCATCATAGCAACACATAGTAACTCCTTGCATTCATCTGACTTCTCCACTTTATACCTTGGCACAAAAAAACAGGAATTTTGAATCATATTTTTAAAACAAAATAAAAGTTCTACACCTTGGGAGAAAAAGCAAACTGGACAATTCTTCCCCATGATAATGTATAATAATAATGCTTCCTTCTTTATTAATTATAAAATGGGCCATTTTGGCCTCTTTCTCAGCAGTCTCTTTTCATAATTAAATAAATCAAATACCTCTGGGTTTTATTTCCTATCTTCAAAGCATCCCTTTCTCCGTGTTCCCATGCCCACCCTTTGCCAAAACCATCCCCCCTCCCGACACCTCCCCCCCCAAATAAACACTGTTTATGGTCAGACCGGATGGAAGTTTGTATTATTTCAGTCTAGTTTCCATGCACTTCCCCTGAAAGGAATCAGAAAGAAAGACAACACGTGCCCATTTGGTTTTACTTAGTTGTAGCAGGTAAAACTGAATGGCACTGTGCCGGCACGGAAGATCATGCAATCCTCCTCCCTCCTCCGTTTCTTTCTCTCAGCCCACGTGCATGCTGGGGATCAGACAAGACTGCTCGGCTTCGGGTCCTTGCTCTGGACCGGCACCGCGGTGCTGCCCAGGCCGTCCTGCTGGAACGGCGGGGGCCTGCTCCCTCTGTGTGCGCTGCTGTGCTGGTGATGAAAGAAAGAGGCTCCTGGGTAGTGGCCCATCACCTCGCTGTACGTCGGTGGTGGCCCCTCCATCCTCCCGTTGCTGCTGCAGGTGCTGGCACTTATGCCCGAATTGCTGCTGGGTGGGCACGGGCCCCCACTGTACACAGAAATGTCTATCAAATCGCTGTCAAATATGGTCCGGTTGGGCGGGGCCCTCACAGATTCTCGGTTGAGTTCCATCTGCTGTTCGGGGTCCCTGAGCTGCAGGGCGCAGGGCCCCTGGTACGGAGGCGGCTCCTCCCCATCAGACAGGGAGATGGTGGGGGGAAGGTCGATCTCGTGCTGCACGTAAGGGTAGGTGGGCTGGAAGCGGCTGAACCGGTCCCTCTGGATAAAGGACGGGGCGGGAAACCTGTCCCTAGATCGAGGGGCGTACATGATCTGCAAGGAAAAGAGGAGAGGCTTGCAGGCATTCTTGCCATAATAACAACCACAACCGTGATGGTATCAAGAAATCACACTGGGTCTGTGTTCTCACCTGCCTGAAACCTTACCCCCTCCAACAGAACAGAAAAAGGTTGTGCCAGGAAAAAAATACAGTTTTCTTATACTCATGAGTTTGACCACTCACCTTGTCAAACTAGAGTTGATCCGAGTTGGTTCAACAGTGGAGAACTGTGGTTGACTGAAAATTTGGATTTAAATGGGAGTTATTGTGTATGTTATGTACAAGTTTGCCACTGAGTCAAGTGGATACCACAGTCACTTCCCGAGAGCAGTCAAGAGTCACCTAGTAGACGAGTGCCCTGCATATGAGGCTGGTCCTGCTCACCCGTGGCCTGGTCTGGCTGCCACGCCTTCCCAGATACAGTGAGAGGACAGGCCTGCCTGCTCTCTCAGCCCCCTTCCCGCCCTCCTGCCTAGGGTTCAGTAGACTGAGGAGAGGCTCGGTTTCCACGGTAAATATAAGTTGTCACTTCACACGATGGTACTTAGAACAGCTGCACTGGCTCAATTTATGAATTATTTATAGGAGCTTGTTTGCCCTATCAAGTACTTAGAAAAAAATACGGAACAAGTGACTTCTTTTTCTCTCTGGTTTCTAAACCTTTCCTGCTACTTCTTTCTAGAAAAAAAGTTTCCTTTTGTTATTTTTAGTAACTGATATGGAACATGTTTTATATTTCAAAGTAAACATGGTTATAGATTTTTTTAAAAAGTGAATTCTTACACAATCCTCTCATTTATTATTCCACTGTCCATTCATTGGCTTTTTTCCATACCATATTTTTAACTTAAAGACAAAAAACTATGTTATTTTTTAAGTCATAATATTAAATTTGGGGATGTGGAAATGAGTCATGCTATATTTATAAACTGTGCCCACTTCTGCCAAGCCTCTTCATTAGCAGCCTGTGGGATCATGGACAGATCAGTGACCCTTAGCCTGTTTTCTGTGGGAGCTGCAGACTAGCACAGACCATCTCCAGGAGAGGATAAAGAGCCCCTCCCCGGCTGGTCCGATGGTAGTGGGTTATTAGAACTTATTAACTTAGTGTCACTAAAAAAGCCCCTCCCCCACTTTTAAAAACAAAGTTATAAAAGTTATAGGCATATGCCTTCATCTAAATGTTATTTCTTACTCTATGTGGCCATACACTGAACTTTTCCACCATTCTGTTGTCATGGTTTACTTCCCTCCTCCGTGCCCTACGCACAGCGGGTTCAGCAGCCACCTGAAGCCACCCATCCTCCTCCCTTGTCCAGCCCCTTACCTCTGAGGCACCTGGCCGAGGACCGGAGCTGTCGGAAGGCCACAAACGTCCTTCCTGGAAAGGCGTGGGAGGGGGGAACACCACAAGAATATCGTTAGTTTCGTGTGGCAGCACCTAAACTCAAGGAACCACATTCCTCTTTAACAGCAGCAGATCTGTTTAAGTCACAGAGCAACAAAGAACTGATTGTTTTTGTTTTTTAAATACCAAACATCTAAAAGGAGAATTGTGAATTGTGACCATCAGGAAAAGTTAGAAATGTTAGGTTTCTTCCAGATTTGAAATAGACTACATTTGAAATTAAACAGCTTTCAAACTAGACACATGTGTTTGAAATATATTCCAAATGCCACCCAACCCTGTTGTCACTACCTAGATGTGGGTGGAGTCTGGGTGAAAGTGCTTATGCAAATGTGCAGCATCACCACCGGAGGCCCAGGGCCATCTGAGGCCCTCCTCAGCCAAGGCTCCGACTCCACAGCGGAAAGAAGAGCATGCCCAGCCACACTGGTTGACTTTCAAACTGAAAACAGTTTCCAAAGCCTGACTGTCCTTCGAGAGTTTTCTAGTCAATTTATTCTTCAGTCTTGTACTCCCAAGATAGATATAACTTGACATCTAGTTGTTTAACATCTATTGTCATAAAGGTTTGGTCAGGCCGGCAAGGTGACAGGTGAACAGTAGGCATTATCAGGGTCATTTGTAACATCATAAACTTGTTTGCCAAGCACTTAATTATTTTTCCCTTTTGAGCCTAAATTGGTGGCTACTAGCAAAGGTTTGTTGGGCTATGAGCTGAAGGCCTATTCTTGTAATAAAGAGAGGAACTATGGGGGAGTGGCCAGATGTCTATTTTTGGATTCTCAGGAATATTCACACATCATCTTGTGCAATCATTTAGTCTCCTGAGAACCTATAAGTGCCCCAAAACAGATCTGTGAGGTAAGACACCCCAAATCTCTCTTGCTTTCCTTTGTAGGCAGCATCTAGTAAAAAAAACACACCTCATTAAGACATCAGAGTGTATGTCCGGTACATTTGATCCAAAGATACCCGCAAGACATCGTGGACTCAGCAGCAGACATATCAACAGACTTGGCAGAGTGGAGACTAAGTCTGGGTTAAGGTTTGACTATAAAAGTATGCAATGGTCCATTACAGCTCTGGCCTGGCGACAGGGGACAGACCTAACTGCATCTAATGAAGGTGCCGGTCCACACCCACAGACAGTCCTGCCTGGGTGGAAGCAGCATGCACAGAGCTCGTGTTCCTACTGACCAAACTGGCATCCTGGGTTTTCTCACATTGAAAATGGCATAAAAACTCATCCTTGGATGTTGCTAAGACTCATAATTCTCTCGCTGGCCGGTTGGCTCAGTGGTAGAGCGTCGGCCTGGCGTGTGGAAGTCCCGGGTTCGATTCCCGGCCAGGGCACACAGGAGAGGCGCCCATCTGCTTCTTCACCCCTCCCCCTCTCCTTCCTCTCTGTCTCTCTCTTCCCCTCCCGCAGCCAAGGCTCCACTGGAGCAAGGATGGCCCGGGCGCTGGGGATGGCTCCTTGGCCTCTGCCCCAGGCGCTAGAGTGGCTCTGGTTGTGAAAGAGCGACGCCCCAGATGGGCAGAGCATTGCTCCCTGGGTGGATCCCGGTCGGGCGCATGCGGAAGTCTGTCTGACTGCCTCCCCGTTTCCAGCTTCAGAAAAATACAAAAAAAAAAAAAAAAAAAAGACTCATAATTCTGCCCTAGCTTCCTCCTCCTTCCTTCAGATGGTGCCTGGTACCGCACAGGATGACAGCACGTGACCCAGCAGTAGGGGGTGGCACATTTTCTGAAAATGGCAATAACTGTCCTCAATGACCTTATTCTCCTAGAAAGGAGCAAAACTGAAAAAAAGCCTAAAGAGATGAAGCCTTGTGCACACTCAATCTTACCTTTTTCCAAATGCACATCCCACTCCTTCTCACTAAGCTCATTCGGCACCTCTGGCCCCCCTCTCGCCCAGCATCCCAGCTGTCCCGCTTCCTCTCTTGGGGACCTCAGGAATATTACCCGTCTGGTTCATACTCTGCCGGCTCTGTCCACACTGCCTGCTCTTTGGGGCAAGAGGGCTCTAACTCTGAATTTTGATTAAAAGCCGGCGTTCCTGAGAGCCCTGATGGGGGCCCCTCTCCACTGACTGCCGCCTCCCTGGGCCACCTCATTCCCTGCACAGCTTACAGGGCCACCCTCACAGGCATGTGTCTATCTCTGACCCCACCTTCTTGTATGAGCTCCAGACACGTCTGACCATGAGAGCCTCCTGGATTCCAACAGACTCCTAAAATTGGGCGTGTCTAAAGTGGAACTCATTGGCTTCTCCCCCAAACCGCTCATTCCTTTGAACGGCTGTGGTCTCATCAACTCACCACCTTCCTTCACCCTATTCCATTTCCCTCTGTTGCCATCAGATTTCAATAATGATGTATTTATTCACTGACAGTTGCCCTCCCCCCCCCCCAGAATTTATTCACCTTTATAGGACACTGATTTTTCAGGTCTTTCACCATGTGATTCACAGGAGTCATCAAAACTATATAAGATGTTAACTGACAGAACTGCTTAATGCCAACAGCCCAGAAAGCGGCCAGTCCAGTTGTGTGCCCAGCGCTGATATGCAAAGAATCCAGACATAGAACATGACCAGAATTCTAGAAAGGCTGGTTCCGGGTCATCTTGCTGCAAACAGAATTGCTTCGCACTGGCACCCCTGTCACAGCCTGCTCTGGTGGCCCACGCTGCCCATTGCCAGATGGCCCTCATTAGCACACTGCTGCAGGATCCTGCTGATTCCTGCTTGCCTAAATGAGACGGAGTCCTTTGACTATGGTCTCCTGCAAGGAGCAGCCCTGTAATGTCTGCGAGCCTGTAAGCAGAATTCAAAGACATGAGTCCTCTTGTCTAGACCTGTCAGTTTCTTCATCTCCAAATGCTAGTGACGACATTTTCAGGGACAAGGTTCACTGAACTGCTGACATCTACACTCAAATGGCTACATTTCTGCATCCTCATTATGGAATCAATTTTTATCTCAACAGTGAAGGTTCTAATGTTCTTGGCTAATGTTGGTATTGTTGCATTGCATTTTACTCAGAATAAGCTGTGAAACAAGACTGTAATTGAAGTAGTTCACAAAATTTTGAGCAATAGGAACAACATTTTGCTAAGGTTTTTTACACAGGTTTAAATTCATTCCCTCTCTTAAAGCTGTTTTCTTATGAAAATACTAAGTACAAGGAAGGGAAGCATCCACCATCCACTCGTTCGTTACTTCACTATACTTCTACTGAGTACTGTACTTCCTGGCAACGGGCTCAATGCTTTTCCATTGCAACATGTGAGATGGACCCTGGCCGATTGGCTCAGTGGTAGAGCGTCGGCCTGGTGTGCGGGAGTCCTGGGTTCAGTTCTCGGCCAGGACACACAGGAGAAGTGCCCATCTGCTTCTCCACCCCTCCCCCTCTCCTTCCTCTCTGTCTCTCTCTTCCCCTCCCACAGCCAAGGCTCCACTGGAGCAAAGTTGGCCCGGGCGCTGAGGATGGCTCTGTGGCCTCTGCCTCAGGCGCTAGAATGGCTCTGATTGTGGTAGAGCGACGTCCCAGATGGGCAGAGCATCGCCCCCTGGTGGGCATGCCGGGTGGATCCCGGGGCGCATGCAGGAGTCTGTCTGACTGCCTCCCTGTTTCCAACCTCAGAAAAATACAAAAACAAAAACATGTGAGATGATGTGCACACATAACCTAACAGGCACTGTGCCACACCTTCCCTGCAGGACGCTTGAGGATGAGCCAGTGCTTCTGTCTGAGTTTGGTTGAAAAAGAACTTAGCCTATGTGTACTGCTTTAAACACTGGAAGAATGACAGATGACAAAGATGTGCTTCGAGATACGGGGTTTGGAGAAATTCCGACCTACTTCACCCTATATCAGGATGAAATAAATGATCAGAAGGCAGAACCATATTATTTGCTTTTTGCCAAGAGTAAGTTATTTGACGTTGGTAACTGATGAAATGAAAAGGCACTTTCAGAAGTTTATGAGACATTAGTGAGATACAGTTTGACTATGAGGGCACACCACTGAAATGGCATCATACCCACTCGATTTGCTATTTGATCTTCTTGCATCAAGTTCAGCTTTTCCATGGAACATCACAGTACATTTTAAGGGTTTTCCAGGAAAAGGCTGTCAGCACTGTCCATCTAAGGATACAGTTGGAGCTCATTTTATCTCTCATGTGAAAGAAGCTTATGTTTCAAAGTGCAAAAGTCAAGTAGTCCATGACATGGAGAGAAGAGATCACAAGCAGCTCTGGGCGGGGTTACATAATGACAGCCACGCATTTGGCTCTGTGACCCCCTTGTCCTCAGCGATGATAAGCGCAACGAACATTTTGTAACACTAGATAATCGAAAGAGGGCCAAGAAAAGTGAAAATAAAGCAAAGAAAGAAAAAGTGACAATCTGGAAGTGAAGTTTGAATAGAACGTACTAGGATTATAGATGACATAACTGACTATGAGAATGTGACCCCTCGCTGTCTGAGAGAGTCTCCATAGCAGCATCAGGAAATCGGTGAAGGTGAACGTTGCCACATGAATGGGGAATGTGGTTGTGATAAAAAGGATGAAGTTATCCCAGAGGAAGTGATGCTGGCAAAAAATTCATTTAAAGGGACAGAGATACTTCATGATAGCGAAAGTGCAAATGATAGTATGTTAAAAATTGATCCAGACTTGGAGGCGTATGACAGTTCACCATGGCTTATGAAAGATACTTGCTTCTAAGTTAAATGTCAAGGAAGCAAGTACTATTCAAACATGCTGAAGTTATTTTTAAACAAATAAATAAAACACTTTAACTAAAAAAATGTAATTTTAATCATTTAAAAGTGTTCAGTTCTGTGCCATTAAGTACATTCATATTGTCATGCAACTATTACCACCATCGACTCCAGAACTTTTCCATTTTCCCAAACTGAAACGCTATACTCATTAAACCACTAAACACTAACTCCCAACCCTTTCTCCCCTCAGCCCCTGGTAACCACACCCTATGCGCTCTGTCTCCATGAATTTGACTGTTCTAGGCACCTCATGTAAATGGAATATATATAAAAATATATATATATATTTTTTTGTGGATACATTTAATATTATGTCCTTATTTCATTTTAGCATTATGTCTTTAAGGTTCATGCATTTAATTAAAATAAAAGATTCATCCATGTTGTAGCATCCCCTTTTAAGGTGAAATAATATTCCATTGTAGGAATATACCATTTTAATTTTTTATTTATTTATTTATTTTTTCATTTTTCTGAAGCTGGAAACAGGGAGAGACAGTCAGACAGACTCCCGCATGCGCCCTACCGGGATCCACCCGGCACGCCCATCAGGGGCGACGCTCTGCTCACCAGGGGGCGATGCTCTGCCCATCCTGGGCATCGCCATGTTGCGACCAGAGCCACTCCAGCGCCTGGGGCAGAGGCCACAGAGCCATCCCCAGCGCCTGGGCCATCTTTGCTCCAATGGAGCCTTGGCTGCGGGAGGGGAAGAGAGAGACAGAGAGGAAAGCGCAGCGGAGGGGTGGAGAAGCAAATGGGCGCTTCTCCTGTGTGCCCTGGCCGGGAATCGAACCCGGGTCCTCCGCACGCTAGGCCAAGGAATATACCATTTTAAAAATTCATTCATTTATTGATGAATGGTTTGTTTCCTTTTGGGTTATTGTGCTTAATGCTGCTATGAAGGGGAATATGTAAATATCTCTTTGAGTCTCTACTTTAAATTCTTTTGGGTATATACTCAAGTGAAATTGCTGGATCATATGGTAATTTTATGTTTAATTTTTTTATTTAGAAATTTAATTTAATGAGGTGACATCAGAAAGAGTACATAGCTTTCAGGGAAACATTTCTATAGTGTTTGAACTGTTGATTGCATTGTGTGCCCATCACCCAAAATCAAATCATCTTCTATCACTGTATATTTCTCCCTCTTAACTTCCCTTTCCCTGACACCCTCTCCCCCTGGAAACCACTTCACTTTTATCTATGTCCATGAGTCTCAGTTTTATATCCCACGTATGTGTAAAATAATATAGTTCTTAGCTTTTTCTGATTTACTTATTTCACTTAGTAGAATGTTCTCAAGATCCATATATGTCGCTGTAAATGGCAGTATGTCCTAATTTCTTATGGCTGAGTAGTATTCCATTGTAGATATGTACCACATCTTCTTTATCCAACCCTCTACTGAGGGACACTTTGTTTCCATGTCTTGGCCACTGTGAATAATGCTGCAATGAACATGGTGGTGCATGTGTCTTTGTGTTGCAATGTTTTCAAGTTTTTTGGGTAAATACCCAGTAGGGGGGTTGGTAGGTCATACAGTAATTCTATTCTTAATTTTTTGAGGAACCACCATACTGTCTTCCATAGTGGTTGTACTACTTTACATTCCCACCAACAGTGAATAAGGGTTCCTTTTTCTCCACAGCCTCTCCAACACTTGTTATTACCTGTCTTGCTGATAATGGTCCATCTAACAGGTATGAGGTGGTATCTCATTGTAGTTTTGATTTGCATTTCTCTAATAGCTAATGAAGAAGAGCATCTTTTCATATATCTATTTATTGTTTGTATGTTTTCAAAAGAGAAATGTCTGTTTAGGTCCTTTCCCTATTTTTTAATTGAATTGCTTGCTTATTTGTTGCTGAGCTTTATGAGTTCTTTATATTTTTTGGATATTAAACCCTGTCAGAGCTGTTTGTGAATATCAACTCCCACTGGTTGGCAGTCTGTTTGTTTTGTTGTTGGGTTCTTTTGCTGTGCAAAAGCTTTTAAGTTTGATATAGTCCCATACATTTATTGTTGCCTTTACTTCCCTTGCCTTTGGGGTCAAATTCATAAATTGTTCTCTATGGCCAAGGTCCATAAGTTTAGTGCATATGCTTTCTTCTATGTAATTTATTGTTTCAGATCTTATATTTAGATCATGAATCCATTTTGAATTAATTTTTGTGCATGGGGACTAATTATAGTCAAGTTTTATTCTTTTTCATGTGGCTTTCCAATTTCCCCAGCACCATTTATTGAAGGGGTTTTCTTTTCTCCATTGTGACTTTTTGGCTCCTTTGTCAAAGATTATCTGTCCATACATATGTGGGTTTTTTTTTCTGGGTTCTTGATTCTGTTCTATTGGTCTATGTGTCTGTTTTTCTACCAATACCATGCTGTTTTGATTATCGTGGCTCTGTAGTATAATTTGAAGTCAGATAGTGGCTTTATTCTCTTTTCTCAAGATTGTTCTGATTGTTCAAGGTTTTTTTACGGTTATGGTGATATTTTGTTTTATTTCACCACAAATTGGTGATTTTTTTGTTTTATTTCTTTAAAGAATGACATTGGGAGTTTAATGGGTATTGTATTAAATTTGTGTCTTGGTTTGGAGAATATAGGTCATTTTAACTATGTTGATTCTTCCACTTCATGAACACAGAATATTTTTCCATTTCATTGGGTCTTTTTCAATTTCTTTCAGTAATGCTTTGTAGTTTTCAGTGTATATGTCCTTCACAGCCTTTGTTAAGTTTATTTTTAGGTATTTCATTTTATTTTTTGTTGCAATTGTAAAAGAAATTGTTTTTTTTAATTCATTTACTGAAGTTTCATCGTTGGCATATAGGAGAGCAGTAGACTTTCATATACTGATTTTTGTATCCTAAAACTTTACTGTATTTGTTTATTGTTTCTAACAGTTTTCCAGTGGAATCCCTGGGGTTTTCTATATGTAGGATTATGTCATCTGTGTATAGTGATACCTTTACTTCATCTTTCTGGAAATGAATGCTTTTTATTTCCTTCTCTTGCCTGATTGCTCTGGCTAAAACTTCCAGGACTATATTGAGTAAGAGTGGAGAGAGTGGGCAACCTTGTCTCATTCCTGATTTTAGTGGAAAAGCCTTCAGTTTTTTACCATTTAGTATGATATTGGCTAATGGTTTGTCATAAAAGTCCTTTATTATGTTGAGGTACTTTCCTTCTAGACCCATTTCATTGAATGTTTTAAACATAAAGGGTTGTATCTTACTGAATGTCTTTTCTGCATCTATTGATAGAATCATATTGTTTTTGTACTTTGTTTTGTTGATATGGTATATTATGTTGATAGATTTACTTATGTTGAACCTTCCTTGCACTTCTGGAATGAATCTCACTTGATTGTGATGTATTATTATTATTATTTTTTCTTTTTTCTCTTTTCCAAAGCTGGAAACGAGGAGAGACAGTCAGACAGACTCCCGCATGCGCCTGACCGGGATCCACCTGGCACGCCCGCCCCTTCGGGGCGTCGCTCTGCCACGACCAGAGCCACTCTAGCACCTGGGGCAGAGGCCAAGGAGCCATCCCCAGCGCCCGGGCCATCCTGGCTCCAATGGAGCCCTGGCTGCGGGAGAGGAAGAAAGAGACAGAGAGGAAGGAGGGGGGGGTGGAGAAGCAAATGGGCACTTCTCCTATGTGCCCTGGCTGGGAATTGAACCCGGGTCCCCTGCACGCCAGGCCGACGCTCCACCGCTGAGCCAACCAGCCAGGGTTGATGTATTTTTTTTTAATGTGTTGTTGTATTTGATTTGCTAGTATTTTGTCTAGGATTTTTGCATCTATTAGACATTGGTCTGTAGTTTTCTTTTTCTGTGTTGTCCTTGGCAGTTTTTGCTGTCAGGGTTATGTTGGCCTCATAAAATGTGTTAAGGAGCCTGATTGGGTGGTTGCACAGTGGATAGAGCATCGGACTGGGATGCGGAAGACCCAGGTTCAAGACCCAAGGTCGCCAGCTTGAGCGAGGGCTCATCTGGTTTGAGCAAAAGGCTCACCAGCTTGAGCCCTAGGTTGCTGGCTTGAGCAAGGGGTTACTCAGTCTGCTGAAGGCCCACAGTCAAGGCACGTATGAGAAAGCAATCAATGAACAATTAAGGTGTTGTAACGTGCAGTGAAAAACTAATGATTGATGCTTCTCATCTCTCCTTTCCTGTCTGTCTATCCCTCACTCTGACTCTCTCTCTGTAAAAAAAAAAAAAAAAAAAAATTTGTTAAGGAGTATTGCTTCTTCTATTTTTGTAAGACTTTGAGAAGGATAGGAACCAGATCTTCTTGGAATGTTTGGTAGAATTCACTAATGTAGCCAACTGGTCCTGTACTTTTATTTGGGGGGAGGGTTTTGATAGTTTTTTCTATTACCTCCCTTATTGGTCTATCTAGGTTTTCCACTTTTTTGTGACTCAGTTTAGGAGATGGTATTGTTCTAGGAACTTATCCTTTTCTTCTAGATTGTTGAATTTGGTGGCATATAATCTTTCATGGTATTCTACAATAATCCTTTGTATATCTATGAGGTTTGTGGTGATTTCTCCTCTTTCTTTTAGGATTTTGCTTATATAAGTTCTCTTTTTTCCTTAGTGAATCTCACCAGGGGTTTGTCAATTTTATTAATCTTTTCAAAGAACTGGCTTTTTGTTCTATTAATTTTCTTTTTGTTCTCTATTCCATTTAGTTCCACTCTAACTTTTACTATTTTCTTCCTTCTGCTGACTTTGGGTTGCCTTTGTTCTTCATTTTCTAGTTTTTTAAGATGTGATGTTAGGCTGTTTACTTGGGATCTCTCTTGTTTCTTGAGATAGACCTGTAGTAATATAAATTTTCTTTTTATTATTGCTTTTGATGCATCCCAGAAGTTTTCATATGTCATGCTGTCATCCTCATTTGTCTGTATGTATCTTTTTTTTGTTTGTTTGTTTGTTTGTTTTTTCCATTTTTCTGAAGGTGGAAACAGGGAGAGACAGTCAAACAGACTCCCACATGCGCCCGACCGGGATCCACCCGGCACGCCCACCAGGGGGCGATGCTCTGCCCATCCTGGGCGTCACCATGTTGCGACCAGAGCCACTCTAGCGCCTGAGGCAGAGGCCACAGAGCCATCCCCAGCGCCCGGGCCATCTTTGCTCCAATGGAGCCTTGGCTGCGGGAGGGGAAGAGAGAGACAGAGAGGAAAGCGCGGCGGAGGGGTGGAGAAGCAAATGGGCGCTTCTCCTGTGTGCCCTGGCCGGGAATCGAACCCGGGTCCTCCGCACGCTAGGCCAACGCTCTACCGCTGAGCCAACCGGCCAGGGCCTGTATGTATCTTTTAATCTCTGCTTTTATTTCTCCTTTGACCCAAACACTTCTTAGAAGTATGTTAATTTCACATTTTTGTGAGTTTCTTTACTTAACTTTTTTCAGTGTGAGAAAGCAAGAGAGTAAAGAGAGAGGGATAGACATACAGGAAGGGAGAGAGATGTGAAGCATCAATACTTCATTGCAGCACCTTAGTTGTTCATTGATCGCTTTTTCATATGTGCCTTGACCAGGAGGCTCCAGCCAAGCCTGTGACCTCTAGCTCAAGTCAACAACCTTCGACTCAAACCAGTGACCTTTGGGCTCAAGCCAGTGACCTTTGGGTCATGTCTATGAACCCATGTTCAAGCTCGTGATCCCACATTCAAGCCAGATGAGCCAGTGCTCAAGTCAGCAACCTTGGGGTTTCAAACCTGGGTCCTCAGCATCCCAGGTTGATGGTCTATCCACTGCACCACCACCTAGTCAGGCGGTTTCTTTCCTTTCTTGCCTTTGAATTCTAATTTCAGAGCATGATGATAAGAGAATATTGTTGATAAAATTTCAATTGTCTTGAATTTGTTGAAGCTAGTTTTGTGCCCCAACACATGGTCTATACTTGAGAATGTTCCATCCAAACTAGAAAAGTATGTATAATCTGATGTTCTGGGGTGAAATGATTTGTAAATGTCTAGTGTATCCTTTTGGGCTAGTGTGTCATTTTTTTAAAAATTTATTTTTATTTATTTATTTATTTATTTATTTTTTCATTTTTCTGAAGCTGGAAACAGGGAGAGACAGTCAGACAGACTCCCGCATGCGCCCGACCGGGATCCACCCGGCACGCCCACCAGGGGCGATGCTCTGCCCACCAGGGGGTGATGCTCTGCCCATCCTGGGCGTCACCATGTTGCGACCAGAGCCACTCTAGCGCCTGAGGCAGAGGCCACAGAGCCATCCCCAACGCCCGGGCCATCTTTGCTCCATTGGAGCCTTGGCTGCAGGAGGGGAAGAGAGAGACAGAGAGGAAAGTGTGGCGGAGGGGTGGAGAAGCAAATGGGCGCTTCTCCTGTGTGCCCTGGCCGGGAATCGAACCCGGGTCCCCCACATGCCAGGCCGACGCTCTACCGCTGAGCCAACCGGCCAGGACCTGCTAGTGTGTCATTTAACTGATAACTTCTTTATTGATTTTGTTTGGGTGCTCTATCTAAAGCCATCAATGATGTGTTGGTATCTCTAAGTATGATTGTGTTTTTGTCTGCTTCTATTTTTAAATTAGTTTGTAGATGTCTTATATATTTTGGTGCTCCCTGATTTAGTGCATATATAGTAAGAAGTGTTATGTATTCTTGATATAATGTCCCCTTGATCATTATGAAATGTCCACCTTCGTCTCTTGTTACCTTTGTTGTCTTGAAGTCAACATTGTCAGCTATAAGTGTGGCTACAACTGCTTTTCTCTGGGTATTATTTGCTTGGAGAATCATTTTCCAACCTTCTGTTTTAAATCTACTTTTGTCTGTGCAGTTTAGATGTGTTTCCTGAAGGCAGTATATGGTTGGGTTTTGCTTTTTATTGCAATATGCTACTCTGTGACTCTTCATTGGTAAGTTTAGTCCATTTCATTTAGGGTAATTATTGATGCATAAGGATTTCCTATAGCTATTTTATATTTTGTTTTCTGGTAGCCCTGTGTCTCCTTTGGTTCTGTCAATTGTTTTTGTTTTGTTGTATTCCATACTTGTTTTCAGCTTCCTCTTTTTTTATGCTATGTATTTCATTTTCTCCCCCATGCATTGTTACTATTAGGTTATTAAGAAAAACATTTTTATATATATGAGTCCTTCATCTTATGAGTGCTTCTACACTCCATTGTCCTTTGCTACTACAGATCTTTGTCTTCTTCCCTTTTATGTTATTGTCACAGATTATCCTTATTTTTATTGTGACCTGTTGGAGCTTTTACTTGTAGTTTTAATTTGTTTTGTTTTGTGTGTGTGTGTGTCTGGTCCAATAACCTCTTAGAGCATTTCCTGTAGTGGGAGTTTTCTGGTGATAAATTTCCTCAGCTTCTGTATGTCTGCAAAAGTTTCTACTTCTCCTTCATATTTGAAAGATAACTTTGATGGATCTAGTATTCTTGGCTATTAATTCCTCTCTTTCAGTACTTTGAATGTTTGGGTCTGCTCTCTTCTGGCTTGTAGAGTTTCTGCTGAGAAGTCTGATGATAACCTAATGGGACTTCCTTTATGTTATGTTCTCCTTTTCCCTAGCTGCCTTGAGGATTCTTTGTCATTGATTTTTTACTATTTTATTACAACGTGCTTTGGAGAAGGCCTGTTTGTGTTAAGATAACTGAATTCATGAATCTAACTCTTTACACAGGCTTGGTAAGTTCTCATTATTTGTTTCAATAGGCTCTCCATTCCCTTTACCTTCTCTTCTTCTTCTAATATGCCCATTATTCTTATAGTGCTCTTCCTGATGTAGTCAGAAATTCTAATAGAGCTTTCTAATTTTTTAAAAATTCTTGAGTCTCAGCCCACATTAGTTGGCTCAGTGGTACAGTATCGACTTGATTCCTAGTCAGGACACACAGGAGAATTAACCATCTGCTTCTCCAACCCTTCCCCTCCTCCTTTTCTCTATCTCTCTTCTCCTCCTGCAGCATGGCTTGAATGGTCGAGCAAGTTGGCCCTGGAAGCTGAGGATAGCTTCATGGCCTCGCCTTAGGTGCTAAAATAGCTCGGTTGCTAAGCAATGGAGCAGCAGCCCCAGATGGGCAGAGCATAGTTCAGTAGGGGGCTTGCTGGGTAAATCCGGATCGGAGCACCTGCAGGAGTCTGTCTCTATGCTTCCCTGCCTCTTACTTAAAAAAAAGTTCTTGAGCTTCCCTCTCCTCTTCCCTCTGTATCATCTCTAGTAGCCTGTCCTTGACGTCGCTGATTCTCTCCACTATCTGGCACGTTCTATTATACTACTCACAAAAATTGAGGATATTTCAAAATGAATATGAAGTAATAAAAAAAAAGCATTTGATTTTTTATTATTAAACAAGAACATCAGAAAAGCAAACGACAAGTAAAAGAAAGTTGTCCAATGATGCAAATGAGATGCAAAACCAACTTTTATTTCATTGGTGAAAATGCACTATACAAAAGGCTGAAAGTACTGGAGTATCTGCACATTCCCTGATCCCCTAATTTTTGTGAGCAGGTAGTTAAACTTGCTACCTCAGTATTCAATTCATGTTGAGTTCTTCATCTCTGTTTATACAGTTTCAACCTCCTTGGTGAAGTATTCGTTTTCTTTTCTCAGCTCCTTAAATTGCCTAGCATTGTTTTCTTGTAACTCTTTGATTTTTTTCAGTACTTCAATACTGAACTATCAATTAACTCCAAGGTATCCATGTGTTTAAAGTAGCTTTCTGGAGATTTTCAATTTTCTTCCTGAACTGCATCTCTTTTTTTGTATAGTCTTGATATTTATTTTTTTCTGCCTTGATGGCATTTGAGAGTGGTATTATTAAGATATCAAACACAAAACAGTAACATAAAATAAAAATAAAAGATAAAAATTCAAATTAATTAAAAAAATAAAAGACAAAAGAGAAAAAGAATGAAAACTAAAAACAGTCCCAAACAAATAGAAAAAGGAGAGGTTTTTCTATTATTTCATAGTAGATGGTGCTGGATTACAAGTATTAGTTAGCTCTGTGAAATTCCCTGGCTGACCTCCACTGAGAAGCTGCTGTCGTGATGATGGAGGTGGGGCTGCAATCACAATAATGTGTGGGGTGTGCTGTGAGGTTTACGGCTTTAGCAATGGCAACCTCAGGCCTTCGTATGCTCCTCCTCCCTGTGTCTCAACAGACTAGCGAATAAGACATAGAGCACTTCTGATCTTCAGGGGAAATAGTGGCCCTGTAGAACTTGCTGTGGGGTACGTCTCTGCCATTCTCCATAAGCATGAGGGGAGAGAGATGGGAACTGGAAGTCTGGGGGACACACATTATATATCTTTGTTTTTGTCTAGAGGGCAGGCTGCCAGAAGCCCGTCGGAACACCGGCAGTGACCCCTTGCTCTGTCACCACTTTGGTTCAGTGTCTCTCCAAATGCTCCCCAATCTCCACTCCTCCCAGCTGAAGAAGGCCCAGTAACTCTGTGTTTCTCCCCCTTCCTGAGCCCTGGCAGACAAAAACCCAGACAAACCAGGTTTATCCTCTCTCCGGAGCCCTATCATCAGCGTTTCTTATCCTGATGTAAGTTTTAAACTCCAAATGCCCAAGGTCCAGGAGCTCCAATGTCAGAGGGCAAGAGAATAGAATGTCCCACTTCAAGAAGAAAAAGATTTGCCTTCCTCCAACTTTTTGTTTTATTTAGGTCCTTGAGGAGCTGGAAGATGCACATCTACATTGGTGAGGGCAGAATTTCTTTATTCATACTACTGAGTCAAATATTAATCTCTTCTGGAATTACTCTCACGGGAACATCCAGAAATAATGTTTAATCAGCCATCTGGGTATTGCTTAGCACAGTCATGCTGACATATAAAATTAGCCATCACAATGAGAGATACTGAGCTCTTCCCATATGCTTATTGGCCATTTGTGTATCTTCTTTGGAAAAATGTCTATTCAAATCCTTTGCCTATTATCTTGTTGTTAAGTTGTAGGAGTTCTTTTTTTTTTTTTTTTTTTTTTTAATTCAGTGAGAGGAGGGGAGGCAGAGAGACAGACTCCTATATGTACCACAACCAGGATCCATCTGGCAAGCCCACTAGGGGGCGATGCTCTGCCCATCTGTTGCTGAGTGACAGAGCTCTTCTAGTGTCTGAGGCAGAGACCACGGAGCTGGGGCCAACTCACTCCAATTGAGCCATGGCTGCAGGAGGAGAAGTGAGAGAGTGAGAGAAGCAAGAGGGGGAGGAGTAGAGAGGCAGATAGGCTCTTCTCCTATGTGTCCTGACCAGGACTAGAACCCAGGACATTCACACACCAGGCTGATGTTTTACCACTGAGACACTGGCCAGGGCCAGGAGTTCTTTGCATATTCTGAATATTAACACTTATCAGATACATGATTTGCAAATATTTTCTCCCATTATATGAGTTCCCTTTCACACTCTTTTTTTTTTCTTTTTCTCTTTTTTTCTCTGATGAGAAGCATCAATCATTAGTTTTTCATTGCGTGTTGCAACACCTTAGTTGTTCATTGATTGCTTTCTCATATGTGCCTTGACAACGGTCCTTCAGCAGACCGAGTAACCCCTTGCTCAAGCCAGTGACCTTGGGTCCAAGCTGGTGAGCTTTTGCTCAAACCAGATAAGCCTGCACTCAAGCTGGCGACCTCGGGGTCTCGAGCTTGAGTCTTCCGCATCCCAATCCGACGCTCTATCCACTGCGCCACCACTTGGTCAGGCCCCTTTCACACTCTTGATAGTGTACTTTGACAAACCAACATTTTTAATTTCTAAAGGCCAGTTTTATATTCTTTTTCTGCTGTACTTCTGGTGTCATATCCAAGAAATCCTTCCCAAAACCAATGTCATGAAGTTTTCTCACCAGTTTTCTTTAAGAGTTTTATAGTTTTAGTTTTTACATTTAGGTTTTTGATCCATATGGAGTTATTTTATATATATATATATATGGTATAAAATATTTTGCATGTCGATATCCAGTTTTAACAGTTTTGAAAATACTGTCCTTTCTCTTTGAATGGTCTTGGCACCATTGTCAAAAGTCATTTGATGCTGAGGTCGCCGGTTTGAAACCCTGGGGCTTGCCTGGTCAAGGTACATATGGGAGTCGATGCTTCCAGCTCCTCCCCCTTCTCTCTCTGTCTCTCTCTCCACTCTGTCTCTCTCTCTCCTCTCTAAAATAAATAAATTAATAATAATAAAAAAAAAGGCAAATGTATCTTCTTTTAAAAAAAAAAAAGTCATTTGACCATTGTAAAGCCAGCAGCCAGGGCCACCATCAGAGCAGCCTTCTGGCAGGTTCACATTGGATTCGGACAGTCGGTAAAGAAACAACGGAGCCACAAACTGGTGGGCCATAGTCTTTAATCCTAGCTTGCACCCAGCAAGCAAGTAAAAACACACACTGGGCTCCAAAACCCACTCACATTCAGTGCTCACAAAGCCACTGACTTATCCGAGTTTCCTAGAATCAAAGGTTTCTAGCTCACCAGACTTATTCACCTCAGTTCCCCATCTCCTTCCTTCTCCCAGATACAAACTCTACACAAACTGGCATCTCACTCAGCACTCCGCCATCTTGGCTGCTTCTCCTGGCCTCCTCCACGTGGCCTCCTTCTGCTCTCTGCTCTGCTCTCTCCTCTAATGATAATCTCAGGAACCAAGAGCGCAAACTCTCCTTCTGCCCCCATTTTATATTGTAGCTTCACAACCTCTAATCCAATATACAAAATAGGGAAGTCTCTAATACAAAGTCACTTCTCTGAGGCATGATTGGATTGTACCAGCCCACATCAAAAAGGGTGGGAAAGGCTTAATCCCAAAACCAAGCCCCAGGCTACAAGGATTCTCAACACACATTAATATCACCTGGGCAACAGCCTCCTCGTGGGCAGCGTAATCTTTAACAAAGTGAGCATAATACATTTTATCTGCCCAACAACCATATATGGGAAAGTTTGTTGCTGGGCTCTATTCTATTCCATTGGTTTACATGTCTCTTTATGTTAATACTGTAATGTTTGTTATTGTAGTTTAGTGGTAAGTTTTGAAACCAGAAAGTGTGAGATGTCCAACTTTGTTATTCTTTTCCAATATTATTTTGGCTATTTGGGAATGGGGGTTCCTTGAGATAGCTCATGAACTTTAGGTTGGACTTTTCTATTTCTGCAAGAAACATTGAGATTTTGATAGGGATTGCACTAAATCTGTGTTCTTTGTTTGTTGGAATCTTTAGGTTTCCTTCATATAAGATCATGTCATCTGTGAACAGAGATAACTTCTCCTTTATAGTTGGAATGCCTTTTTTTTTTTCCTTAATTGTTCTGGCTAAAACTTCCGATAAATACTATGTTGAAAAGAAGTGGTTAAAGCATGTCTCCTTGTCCTTTTCCTGATCTTAGAGGAATAGCTTTCCGTACTTCACCATTGAGTACAAGGTTAACTGTGGGCTTTCCATAGATGCCTTTCTTATGTTGTGATAATTTCCATCTATCCTTGTTTGATGGATGTTTTTATCATGAAAAAGTACTGAATTATGTTAAATACTTTTTCTGTATGATGAGATGATCATGTATTTTTCCCCTTTGTTTTGTTAATTGGTGTATTACACTGATTTTCATATGTAAAACCATCCTTGCATTACAAAAATAAACTCCACTTGGTCATGGTATGTAACCCTTTTAGTATGTTGCCAAATTCAGTTTGCTAGTATTTTGTTGAGGATTTCTACATAATACTCATAAGAAATAATGGTGTTTTGTTTCTTTGTTTTTTCCTGTTGTGTTTTTGTCTGGCTTTGGTATTAGAGTAAAAATGCTGGCTTCACAGAATGAATGAGAAACTGTTCCTTTCTCTTCGTTTTTTGGAATGAGTTTGAAAACTATTGGTGTCAATTCTTTGTTAAGTGTTTGGTAGAACTCATCAGTGAAGCCATCTGGTCTAGGGATTTTCCTTGGGAGATTTTCAAAGATTGAGTCATTCTACTTACTAGTTACAGGATCTATTCAGATTTTCGGTTTCTTCAAGATTCAGTCTCACTAGAGTGTATTTCTAGGAATCTGTCCATTTCATCTAGGCTATTATATTTGTTGATAACTAACTGTTCATAGTACTCTTTTATAATCTTTCTTATTTCTATATCTCTTGGATCTTTTTCCACCCAAAAGATAGGTTGATATTGTTTTTTAGATTTTTTTTATTTATTCATTTTTGGAAAGAGAGAGAGAGAGAGACAGACAGATAGACAGACTATGAGGTGGAGCAGGAAGCATCAACTCCCATATGTGCCTTGACCAAGCAAGCCCAGGGTTTCGAACCAGCAACTTCAGCATTCCAGGTGGATGCTCTATCCACTGTGCCACCACAGGTCAGGCCAAGATATGTTGATATTGTTAAATGAGAGTAAATGTCATAGTTATGACTGTGATTTACTGGCACTCCCGCTGTGAGCTGTGGTTGAAGCCTGCTGCCTTGGTTCATGTGCACTGTGACCATGTGTGAGGCCATTCTCATACCCTGAACCTTCTTGGCTTTGTGTATTGCACTAAACTCTCCTTACCACATGCCAGGGACCACAGGATCATCAGGTTTGGGGACTGAAAACATCTAATACAACATTTTCCAAACTGTGAGTTGCAACCTCACAGAAAGCTAGAAAATCCACTTAAGTGGGTCACAGCCAGCATTTGAAAAAATGAAACAATAGAAAATATCATTGTCTGTAAATATTGTTTGGTGAAACCTTTGTCTTAATATAAGTATTGTGGATTGTGGTATCAAATGTATTTCTTACTGTTCTTCATAGTCAAAAACAATCTGAAAGTCTCTGATTTAAGCCAATAATTCCTCATTTTAGATAGGATGACACTGAGGCCCCCTTGGGAACATTACTCACTAGAGGTAAGATAGTCTATTTGTGGTAAAGCAAGGCCATTGGTGGGTAATTTGGCTTCTACTCAAGGGTTCCTCTCAATGAATAAATGTATTGTATGGCCTCAAATATTTGGAAATATATATTTCTTCCTGTCCAAGGGTAAGAATTTCAAAGCATAGGTAAGACTGATCTTTGGATATTCAGCAACACCTTTACCTTCTGATAAAAATAAATTTTCTTTCTTCCCTTTTCTCATGGAACCTCTCTACCATCCAAATGCTTCAGCATTACTACCTTTCCCACCCTAGATGGCAGTAACAGTTTACATGTAAAGGCAGTGCCTCTAGATATCAATCACCATGTTCTCTCCAGCATTTCCCCTTCTATTACTCCTTGGGAATCCATCATCAGACTTCTCAAGACTTAATATTTCCCTCCCAACTCTACTCAATTTAGGGCATGTCCCTTAAGAGAAAGATAAATCATTCAGGAAGGCATGTTGGGAAGAAAGGAAAAGAAATCCTTTCTATGTCCAGAATAGTATACTAGATCAGGGAGGTCTGTAAGCCTGGAGGAACAAGCAGAAAAGGAGTTAGGGCTTGGTGCTAAAGGAGAGTGAGCAGTGGGACTGCATGAGAGACCAGCCTGGGAAACAGAGAGCTCAGGGCAACAAGGAAATCGGGAACTGTCACACTATGTCCACCTAATATCAGTGGTCGGCAAACTCATTAGTCAGCAAAGCCAATATCAACAGTACAACGACTGGAATTTCTTTTGAGAGCCAAATTTTTTAAACTTAAACTATATAGGTAGGTACACTTTTGTTAACTTAATTAGGGTACTCCTAAGCTGGCCTTTGCTAAACACTCAAGGGGCCAAAGAGCCGCATGTGGCTCGCGAGTCGCGGTTTGTTGACCAAGGGCCTAGGTGGGCACAGTCACCTCCTTAGGGTGCGAGAGGAAGCTCAGATACAGGGCAAATGCTTTCCCCAAGGTCAAGAAGCTGGTAGGGAATTAACACAGGGCCAGAACCTGGCTTCCTTCCTTGGCATCTCTGACAGCTCTGGGGAGTCCTCTAACAAGTACCACTCAGAATTAGAGTAATTTAGAACACTTTCCCCCCCCTCAAAATAGACCACACCAACTTTCAAGGGCTAAGTAAAATCAAACAAAAGAAACCAACTACATCATTAGATTATTAATGCTAATACCTATTTAAAAGATTATTAAAGTTCTTTGGTTTACAAAATTTTTCATTACTTTTATTTAAAAATCTAATTTTAGCACATTTTGGTCACGATATAAAACCATGTTCAAATGAGTTACCTTGGGAGTCTACAGATACTCAGAACATTATTGGAATTGTCTTGAACATTAGTTTATGTGAGTTGAGGATAGTTTTAGTTGTAAAAACAATACATTAATTCATTCTTACCATACAAATTTTAACAACACAGACCAGACTCCCTTTGGCCACCTCTTCCCATCCTGGCTCCTCCCCAGAGGGAGCCGTCAGTTTCTCTGTGGGTCCTTCCTGACCTTTCTCTACAATATCAGTTTGTAACTCAAACAACATCATTTTTACTAATTGAGTCATACTTGGCTGTGCACCAACACTGTATCATTTAACTTGATCAGTCTCACATCATTCATAAAATTTAACTCCAAATAGATTTTGGTTGGTACCAAAAATCAAATCAACCCTCAAAGAACAAATAAGAAAAAGGAACACCTGCCATTATCAGATAGAATTAAAAAAAAAAAAAAAAATCCCTGAAAATTTTCCAAAACATGAACTGCAAGCTTTGAAGGTAATTTCAAAACTGTTGTGAGCAATGCCGGCCTAAGCAGGACCGTCTGCCCTACTCTCGGTGCTTTAAAGACGACTCTTGACTACTGGAAAGCCCTGTCACTCCTGTTCAGATGAGAATCTGCTGTGTAACTGACGGCCCAGCGCCCTTATCCAGTTTTTGCCAGCAACATGGCCTCCTGCTTCTCATACTGGAAGGGGACACTCTCATTTTGAAGCCGTGAAAATGATCAACCTTTTCATTTTCCATTGGAAACACTAAAGCGTAAAACTTTTTCAATGACCAGTCTGGCAGCCTGACTGCGCGAATACACTCTTAGCGCGAGAAACAGCGTGGCTGATGGTAGGAAGCCGTGCTTGGAGCTGGCAGTAGCAGCTGACCTGTCCCTTGGAGTCCCCTCAACCTCTGGAAATGCATTTAGGTGGCTCATGAAATAACGGAGAATTGTGACTGCACACGGTTGACAACAAATGTTCGGGTCTTATGTTGCAGCAAGAATCTGCCTCACCCACAGGCAAACTGTCCCCTGCCGCCTTTCATCCCACCGGACGCCACATGAAGCCTGTGGCGCTCTTCTCCTCAGTCCGGAATGTCAGAGACATACCTACGATCAATGCATCTTCAGCCCTTTAGTTCCCTGCGTGGTACCTTACTGGATGAAAATAGCTCATTTCTATCATCCTAGAAATGCTTTTATAAATTCAGATGAAGTAGGTAGAAATATGAAAAGGCAGGTGCACAGTGGTCTAGCTCTTCAGAAACAGCGGCAATGAACTGGATGCGTGGTGACTCCCCCGCCCTGTGCCCTTCACTGGACCTCAGGGTACAGCCTGGGGGCTCCTCAGGCTCTGTGAGCTCTGAGCTCAGTGTGATGGGTTCCTGTCCCGCTTCTTAGAGGTGACCAGAACTGCCCGTCCTTAGGCCAACCCTGGTCCCAAGGCCAACAGAAAGGAGCCCGCAGCCTACTCTGGCCACAGACTCAGCCACAGAGAGGAGGGCCCTACCCTGGGGTGATTACTGGCAGCAGGGGCCGGGAGGAACACAAGGGCCGGGCACAGGAAATGCCATACTCCGTGGGCTCAGACACAGTGGGTTAAGCGCCTAACCTCATGGAAATGATCTTTATATCCACAAGGAAATTCTCTCCATTTTTATGGAAATCAGTGGCGCCCAATCTTTTGTTTTCACCCTTTTGGTAAAAGCACGAGTACAGAATAATATTTTCTCTAAAAACAAGCCACAAAGAAAGATGGAACCGCAGCCAGAAGGTGGGCACCAGCCCGTCCCGAGTGGTCGCTCCTCTGCAGCCCCAGGCTGGGGGTGCAGGAAGAAGTCGAGGCCAGTGTGTGATCTGCTGACTGTTCCGGAAAAGATGTACATTCCAATATTGATGTGAAATCTCAAGTTTTACAAGCTCATTCGAGTTTTGTCAAAACACCCTGTGAAGCAACCACATACACTGGCCACACTCCAGGCTAGGTCTGCAGCTTCTGTAGAGAGGGTCTCAGGGCCCTTTGGATCTAAGGAACTCAAGTTTCTGTACCAACACAGCTGGCATCTTAGTCTTCATCCTTCTTCCCAACAGCTGGGGGGAAGCCATGGCTCCTTCCCTGCCCCCACCCCCGGCCCAGACTAGGGTAGCCCTGGTTGCATCAAGAGCCAGCCTGATGATTTCTCCACAGGGAGGCCCAGGCATCCACATTTTCACCATGATTTAAACCTTGCAGCAGTTAGTAATGAAGCAATACCTGATGTCACTCCTTTTGTTAATTTTTAATTGAAATTGCTGTTTTTATAGGTCAAAATAGTTGAATATCCACTGTTTCATACGGCTCAAACTAAGTAAAATGTTCCCATTTCTCTGCCACTCCTTGGTAAATGGCCACATGGGACTTGCCCAGGACCCACCAAGCCCTGGGCTGTCCAGGCAGGCTGGCTGGCACCCCCAGGCTGGGCTGCAGAGCATCCGAGAAGGCTGCTCAGGCCTTTGCCAACTCTGGCAAGAAAGGCGCCAGCGACGCGTGTACACCCCCCCGCCCCCGGGCTGTGTCTGGAATATTTATGTCCCTTGTATTGTTTTCCTGTTACTTGGCAGTCTAAGGTAGTGAAAAGACATCTAGACAGTCTCAAAACTCTGCAATCACATAAACCAGGCTCGAAAAAAATAAGCCAAGGCTACCTCAGAAAGGACACATCGAGTTTCTATCACAAACCCACTCACTGCTGTTTGCTGTGATTGACAGGATTCACTTTTTCTGTAATCGGACTTTCATTTTCATTCAGAGATGGCTGCTTCCACTAACTTCAGAGCTGGTCTGCCCCATCCGCTGGCCTCCCTTGGAGCAGTTTCTCAGAGACACCGGGGGGTGAAGGCTGACGGGCCTCAGCCAATGCAACTCCCTCTGTTCCTGCCTTGGCCAGAGGGGACCTGGCACAGGAAGTGTGTTCTTCCTTCAGGCGCTGTTGGAGTTAGCCAGAGAGGAAACTGAGGAGAGGCTGGGGCGTGAGGAGGAGAGGGCATGGGAAAGTCAGGGTGAGGGCTCTGCTCTCACTGAGGAAGGTGCCTCTGACTGTACCAAGAAAACCTTCCCGAATCAGGATGAGCCTGGCGCTTGGCCCAAAGGGGCAACTGGTCCACCCATCATTTCCCAGAAGGAGACTTTCTCTGAAAACTGGGGTTATTCAGAGTTACTAAGGTCTTCTTGACCTTAGCCTGGCTTTTCCGTTTGGGTTTGTGGAAAACCCACGAGCGAGGAGAGGGCAGCTGAGCTGGGGTGGGGAAGTCCACTCAACCAAATCCTAACCCCTGCATGTTCAGCAAGCCTCTTTCTCAGGAACAAACCCAACTCTTGTCCTTTATTTCTCCATCTTGGCTATCAAGTCTTCCGGCAGAAATATATTAAAATAAAATTTAACCAACGGTGTTAAACCAAATTACCTAGAAGTTGATAAATTAGATGCCCAACCCTTTTCACACCAGTCTAAAATAAATATATACCTTCTACTAACATGCTTAGGGAGACCGCAAATAGTTCTAGAACAAATGGGCCCAAAGGGCCCTAGAAGTAAGTGGGTCCCAGCAATGCACAGGCTCACTCACCGGGACCCTGGTGGTGGTGCCCACACCCACAAGCTGCCAACCAGCTGAGCCCCACCACTGAGGCTCTTGGGAAGGCAGGATTTAGATACTGACAAAGTGAAAGGCGCTTCAGGAGCACTGAGGTACTTGGACAACAGAGATGAAACCACACGGACAGCAACAACCGCAAACCTTCATCTTTACCAATCACTTTTGCTGCAAGGAGTGCAAATCTGCACTGTGCCAGGGCGGGTCCCGAGGCCACCACTGCGTGCTTTGTGAGTAAGAGCGGGGCCTTCCCCCTACACTGTCACCGTCCAGCCATGCCCCTGCCTAGCTCCTTCTGAGCCCCTTAGGACAGGAGGCTGCTTGGCACAGGACATCACCATGGGACACTGTGGAACAGCCATCGCTGGGGGGGGGGGGGGAGGACTGTCCCCAAGGCAGAATCCCAGACTAGGACCCTCTGAACATGCAGTGTCTCTGAGGACCCCAACGCTCTCCGTTGAACTGCTGGGAAGTGTGGCATTCAACACTTGAAAGACAGGGATTCCCTATCACAGCACAACTGGCTCTGGGGTCAGACCACTCTGTGGTGGGGGCTGACCTGTGCGGGGGGTGTGTGTGTGTGTTAGAGCATCCCTGTAGCAACTCTCCGTTGAGCTGACCAACAAAGAGTCTTCTGACATTGACAAATGTCCCCTAGAGGTGAAAACCACCCCTGGTTGGAAATCATGAGTGTAAATGAATCAGATAGCTTTCCTAGGGGGGTCCTCAGGTTACAACAGTCTCAACATACAACATTTTGAGTTTACAATGCTTATTCCCATAAAAACTTGGAAAAATTGAGACATTGAGTGTTTTGGCTTACACTGTTAGCATCACACTTACGGACTACAGGGGCGAACTAGTATGGTTGTGCGTGTCGGAAGGATACGCAGTAACACGTACAGTATATTATGCCCTTTTCCTTTTTCTGTGGCTTAGTTGTGTTTTTATGCTCTAGATCAGTGGTTCCCAACCCCTGGGGCCATGGACCGGCACCGGTCCGTGGGCCATTTGGTACTAGTCCGCAGAGAAAGAATAAATAACTGACATTATTTCCGTTTTATTTATATATACTTAAGTCTGAACGATGTTTTATTTTTAAAAAAACGACCAGATTCCTTCTGTTACATCCATCTAAGACTCACTCTTGACACTTGTCTTGGTCACGTGATACATTTATCCATCCCACCCTAAAGGCCGGTCCGTGAAAATATTTTCTGACATTAAACCGGTCCGTGGCCCGAAAAAGGTTGAAGACCACTGCTCTAGATTATGATTTTACCACTGTGTTAGGACAGGTAAGTGACTTAGGCTAGGGTGTGTTTTGACTTACACCAAAATTCGAATTACGTCACTGTGATAGGAATGGAACTGTGTCATAACCCGAGGACCCCCTGTACTGTATGTATTATGGAAACTGGCATTTCTTCAAGAAGTTTTAGAAAGGACATGTAGGTGACTGGGAGGCAGGAAGCCTGGCGAGGAAGCACGTTCGTATCAGGCGGGCTGCACACGAACGACGGTGCAGCACAATGTTACCTAGAGCTCCGCCCCCGGGAGAGAAGTCAGGTTTTCTCCTTACCCTCTGTCCTCCGTGCTTGGACTATAAACTAGGCTAATGGTCCCAGTCATGAGGTGGAGCTACAGCCGGGACTAGCCTGTTTCTGTCCCTGTGTCGAAATACAAACTGAGTTTATGAAACGTCGAACAGAGCCCACTGCTAAGCAGTGTAAGATGTACATTCCCATTTTACGGAAAAGGACAGTCCCAGCCCTGAGAAGCAACAACACCTGTAATGAGCTCTCAGGGGCCAAACCTTCAAGCGCTAGTTAACGAATGAGACATGGCCAGTGACGGAGATGTCCACAGACACAATCTCAGCACTGACTGTCTCCACTTGCCGTAAGCGGGCAGCCCTGAAGGAACCTCTGCAAGTCACTTAATTACTTTCTCGGGTTTGAGAATAGGAGGCCCTGCTACCCATCAGCCCTGGAGCAGGGAGGACACAGGCGAAGTGCTGTCCCTGTGGAGGGCTCCAGGGGGACCCACTTCCCAATGAAATAGAACACATGCCCCAAGGGAAAACACTTGAGTTTTTCTATTTTTTTCTCTTTGTAAAGCTGTCTTCCTGTTTCCCCTCTTTGTTGGTCCTTATATCATACTATACAGTGTGACTAGCTGTGTGCCTGTCCCGTCACCTGACTGGGCAGGGAGCTCCCAGTCAGGGGACAGAGGCCAGTGAGTAGACACTAAGGCAACAACGAATGGGAACAGTGAGAGGAGGCATGGGTAGGTCTGCATCGAGGAGTAGAGATAGGAGCTGCCTTACCGTCCACGACAGGGCAAATCAGGTGGGAGGAAGATCCCAGAAGCCAATCTGAGGGAGGCCGGCGGGCGGGCGGGGGGGGGGGGGGGGATCAGGCCAGACACTGGAAAAGCAGCTTGAGCAGCGACTCCCAGCACTGTGGGGCTCGGAGCAGAAAGTATAAGACGAGGAAAGATGAGGAACTTGGACGAATCGGTGGCAGGTACTCCCTGGAAACGTGATGATGACAACGAGTGGGACAGTTTTGCTTATTTCTTCGGGGGGGGGGGGGTCGGCCTTTATAGTCCTGCATTAAGGCTGAGGCAAAGTGATGACAGCTGATTCTTTTACAGTTCTGAAACTGCCGCCGTGTCCTCTCTATTAAAACTCAGAAGACTGACATGAATTTTGTGTTCAGAACTTCAGAAGAATTAGCTCCCTCTTTCAGGTAACAGAGCTGCTTTTCTATAAGCGGGCTGGAGGACCCCGGTGTCCAGTGAGTCTGGACCCCGGGCGGCAGCCTGCTAGGACAACAGAGGGGAAGCCATCCTGGTGTGATGAAAGCCACGTGAACAAGGCTGCGGGGGGCTTGTGGATGAACTGGGGACCCAGGGAAGTGGAGGAAGGGGACAGCAGACGACAAGAGAAAGCAAGAGGGGACAGCGGTCCTTGTCAGAACTGACCCCACAGCTATCATGGCATGCTGTCTCGTCTCTGTGCCTCTGATGGTGGCACATAGAAGCCCTGTCCCTTCTCCCCCTTGCCACGCTACAGACACGGCACGCTTGGCCAGCCCCGAGTCCCACCCACAGGGAGAACAGAACTGAGGGTTAAGTGAACAACCCTGCAGCCCCAACAAAGCAGGGCTCTGACCTCCGAAGGGGCGCTGGGCTGGGAGGGCTGCACCCAGCAGGACGGCTGCACCCCCACACTCGTGACGGTCTCCCGAAGGCAGGCGGTCACCAGTCACCCTGGTCCTGACACACACTCAGAGGCTGAGTACTACGGGGGAATGCTGCCTCCTTTGCCCTCCACCAAAACCAAGAATTTACAGGCGCCTAAATCCACCATTCCCAAGCCTTTCACTGAAAGCCACCAGAATCACAGATTATAAAACTAGCTCAGCAGAGAAAGTTCTAGCAGCCCTTGGTCTACCAGGTGGAGAGAGATCCCAGAGCAGCTTAACTGACTATCAGTGTTTTACTTTCCAGAGGAAGAGGTGGCTCAGAAGTAGCTAGAATCCTTGAGATGCCAACCTGCAGAGCCTTCCTAGGGGCCGCTCTGTAAGCGCCAACAGGGCCCAGCCTGCGCTGTCAGGGAGGAGGCCGGGCCCGGTGTCCACCGCCGCTCCGCAGAGCCTTACCGGCGCAGATCGCGAGCCCCGTGCACTAGGGGCAGCCTTCTCCAGAACAGCACGGATGGACCTCCCAGGTGTGATGGGTGTAAAAGAAGGCAGACCCCTACTGTGCAACTCTACTGTTACAAAGTTCACAGGCAGGTGAGGGAAAGCAGCTCTCTGTGCTTACAGCCGTCCAGGCCGTTGCTGTCTCCAGCCCAGCGGGCCTGGAACGGGGCCCAGCACGTTTCTGGCGGCTGCTCCTGTCACTTTGCTGACTGGGTGCTGGCTACTACACAGGTGTGCTCAATTTGTGAGAATTCACTGATGCACATGCTTGTCTGAAAGTGTATGAACCTCCACTAGAGAGTCTGCAGGGTTTCTGAACTGTGGTGGGCTGACAGGAGAGGCCGTCCTGCTTCGCGGCGCTCCGGGCCCCCAGCGGCACCCCGGCAGCTGTCCAGAGGCCTGGGCGGCACACTTACCTGCTGCAGCCTGTCCTCTCGCCTCCTGCTCTGACTCGGGCGGTTGATGAAAGACCGCGTGGATACTTTGTAGTGATTCAGCAGGCAGACAATGACCACAACCATCACTGTTACCACCACAACGATGATGATGATCTGGGCGAACTCCAGCTCGGCTGCGATGTAAGAGGAGACCGTGTTACCACCCTCTGCACCGCCGTCCCCTCGGCCACCATGTGCCCCTCTGCACTGCCGCCCTCTTAGATCTCCACACCCCAGCTCCTCGGGGCCCTCTGACCAGGACAGCCACCGGGCATGGAAGGCCTCTGGCATGAATCTGGTCCTCACAAGAACCTCTGGAGAGAGAGACTGTTTTTCCCCAGGTCTGCTACCCAGCCAATGCCAGACTTTGACATTCGGATAACATTTAAATAGAGGGAGACGCAGGCATGGGCTCACGTTCTGGCAGACCTGTGGCACTCAGCTTAACCTTGGTGCTCAGACAAACCTTGTCTTTGCAATTCTATAATGAGAAGAGCCTTAGGAACATGTATTCCATGGGCCCTACAAGACCCCCAGAGCCGCTGTGCTGTAACTGACACTATTCCACACACGAACGAAACTCAGACACAAGCCCAGGCTGCCTGCCGCAGGCTGCCTGCCGCACGCCGGCCCCTTCCGACGGGCAGGCAAGCTGTGAGGGCCACCTCTGGGCTTAGGAAAAGCTTTCCATCACCTCGACTCTGTCCTGCCAGATGACATCCTCCCCACCCCTGCAGGGGAGTTAAGACAGTCTCTCAGAACTGAAGCTTTTCTCCCGGCGTAACCTCTCTAGGAAAACTAAACCCCTCTTCATAGTTGAGTCAAGTTTCCCAAAGCATATCCACAAAGAATCCACACAGCACACTGAACAAAAAGTGCATGTTGATAAAAAGCTCCGACCTCCTCTCCTCAAAGCCACTGCCTTCGGACGCAATGTAGCAAATACATCTCCACTGTCTCCAATCCCGCCCCATGCTCGGTGGGCAGTCAGGGCGCCGCTGGGCTTCTCACATGGCCATTACAAGAGGTGTTCTAGATTCCGTTACCATACACTTCACACAAGCACAGCGTCATGGAGCCACTTCCGGAATAAACAGGCATGGGGTTGCCAATAAGGGGCCGCTGATTCAAGCCCTTTGGTTTGGCAGGAGGAAGCAGAGGCTCAGTGCTCAAGGTCAGGTCTAGAACCCAGACTCTCTGCTTTCTGGCTTCCAGCGCATGGTTCTGCTGAGTGCTGGCCGCCTGTTGTCCTCTGAGTCTGCCCACACACTGGAGGGAAGTGACTGCGCAGGGCCATCAGTTTAAAGGGTGAGAGGCCCAGGAAGAGGGTGAGAATAGTGCACAGCTTTTGTTGTGAGGTGGATAGGGAGGTGTGGGGTATAATTAAGGGCAAGAGGAAGAGGGAGAGTGCTCTCAAGTTGTGCTATTGCCTCAAACTTGCAGCACATCCACGCATGCACACTCACATGGACATGAACACAGCAAGACACACACAACTGTGTGCATGCATGCACATGCACACAAAACACATGTGGACAGACAAGTATACGTATGGGCATGATGCATTCATGTAGACATATACACACATGTCTACAAACACACATGCACACTTGCACATGTACACACAATGCACATGCTAGTGGGGAAGCATCATCTCTCAGCACAGGGCTCTCACTGGGGATGACGCACAAGGGGAGTGGGTGGCACCTTCGCCCGTATCTTCAGCTGTGTGCTTCCACCATCATGCCCTGGGAACAGAGGGGCAGGGCCTGGGATGGGGGCAGAGGAAGGGTCTACCTGAGTCCCACCACACCTTGTCCTGTAGCACTGTCCTTCACTCCTGTCCTGGGCCCCACACAGCCAAGGGGCCAAGACTTCCCCTGTGCTCTCCTGAGGGCTGGCTGCCCTCGGCACTGGGTCTGTACGGCTGATCTAGAGGTGTGCCTTGGAGAATGGAAAGCTGGCTGTGAGGAAACGGAACTGCTGAGCCCCGTGCAGTGAGCAGTGGAGGCCAGGTAGGCTTGTGGGTGCACACCCAGCTGGCAGTGAAGGGGCAGATACCAGCAGGCACTGCTGGCTGAGACTGGTGGTCAGCGAGACCCAGGGGGCTCCCTATGGCCCCTTCAGTGTTAGTGTTCTGGATACTTCTGATGTCTAGTGGCTGATTGGCAAGGCCTCCAGAGGGCCTGGGTGCCCAGATCATCCCCAAGGACTTAAGCATCTACTTCCTGTGAGGAGGAAGCCCCAGGGAGCCACCACATTCATGTATATATATCCAGACCTCTCCCAGGGACCATCGGGAATCTCCTGGAAAAGGCTGGAATTTCTCCCAACCATCGGGAATAGGCTAGGAACTCTGCCTTTGGGGTACAGATATAAATGTGACCTCATTTATCCTCACAGGCTGTGGGAGGTGGACAGGCTTGTTAACTCGGAAACACTGTCCTCATGACTCTGCCTCTGCACATTACATTTCTACGTCCAGAACACCCTGTGTCTTCCAGCGCCACGTCACACTGTGCTTGTGTGAAGCTTTCCTGGACATGTGGTTGGATCCCTGTCTTCACGCTGATAGGAGATGCTGACGGTACTTTTTCAGTCTGTCCCTTACAACAAACCATTATCAGAAACCGACTTTTCTTTATTTTGTATTTTTGCTGTCAGACACGGGATGGTGTCTGGCAGGTAGCTAAGTGACTTCATCACTCAGAGAGTAATCAATGGGGCACACCTATCGAGGCCAAGATCTCTTCTGGAACACCTGGCTCCGCCTGCACCCGTGTGCTGACAGGACAGAGGCCTGCGCTGGCCTGAGAGCACAGGAGTGCCGCTCAGCGGAGCAGTGAGGATCCGGGCACAGGGGTGTGCTACCAACCCAAGGACCGCCACCCAGTGAAGAGCAACCGCTGACCTGCGCAGGGCGTTAACTCTGCTGAGGTCAAGGTGGCCAACGGAGCATTAAGACTGAACCCAAAATAATGCCTTGTTTTTACCAACCTTCATTTCATTTTGTGAATGAACAGCAAATTGCCATTCAGGTTAAACCATGCTCAGAAATGGCCACATGCTTTTGTTTCTCAAGAACACTTCCTTGCTTTATAGCCATCAAAAGAGAGGGCAGTGAGAACTACAGTGGAGGATCCCACACAAAGTCTTCATGGGTTAATTCTTCACTCCGAGAGTGTCTTTCTAGGTCATCTTCTCCTGAATATGAAAAGCTGTGCAGATAGTGATTTATACTACAGCAATCCAGTTATAAATATATTTTCATAATTTTATGGACATAATTTGGGTATACTTGTGTTTCTTTTGAAAAGGATTTTTATTATAAAGATGACCTTTAAAATTTAAACAACATAGAAGGAAATAGTGTGCGATGTGAAAGATCCCCTCGATGGCCTGGAGCACGCCCTGAGCCTCATCCAAACCCCTGCTGTTCTGGGGGTGGGGGCACAGCCCACCCACTGTGTATCTCTGTGCCTTTGCCTATGGAATAAGGGCTTTCTTCTTATTAATGAATGGAATCACTGTACAAACATATTGTTCTAGTCTTTTTCACTTAACGTATCACAGACATCTTAAAACAAGAATATATACGTATAAACCAACCTCACTCTTTATGGTGGCTATCTATTTCAGAATACGAATATACTAGAACTTATAGTTTCCAAGTAATGAATGTTTAGGTGTTTTATTTCTGTTTTTCTATTATGACCCTTGGAGCCATATATATGTGTGTGTGTGTGTGTGTATATATATATATAGTGTGTGTGTGTGTGTGTGTGTATATATATATAGTGTGTGTGTGTGTGTGTGTGTATATATATATAGTGTGTGTGTGTGTGTTTGTGCATCACTATCAATGTGTGTGTTGACCCACAGTTGTAAGTACCCAGTAGGAAAGATTCCTAAGATTGAAATTTCTGGGTCACGAATATATCCTTTTAAAACTGATGGCTACCAAGACTGTGCCTTATGAAAAGGCCCCTGTCAAGGAGAGGGCACCCTCTTCCACAATTTCATCAACAACGAACACTCACTCTTCATTTGTGCTAATCTGATGGGCAAAAATATGTATCTTGTTTTAATTTATATTTACCGAATTACTAGTAATTTTACATCCTGGTAATTTATATTTGTCTTTTTCATAATATTAGTTTATTTGTAGTTTTCTCATTTCTTTCTTTCTCATTAATTTGTAAGCAATCTTTACATAATAGGACGATAAATCTTTGTTACATGTGGTGCAAATATATTTTCCCCAGTCTTTACTTCTTTAAACTTTGCTATGAGTTTCTCTATAAAAAAATATATAAATTTTTTTGTCATCAAATACTGTCTCTTTTCCTTTATCGATTCTAAGCTTCTTGTTTGATTAGAAAAGTCTTCTCCATCTCCACTAGTCTAAGGATATTTTTCTTCTAAGATTTTTGTAGCGTGTATTTTTATGTTTAGATCTGCAGTCGGTCTGGATTTGATCTGTCTTGGTCTGAGTCAGCAGATAGAACATTTAATATTGTCTGAAAGGCATGAATCTTCTTACCTCATATCATACTAAAAAGTTCGCTGAAAGCAAGGGTAAGAACGATCTCAGCTATGGGAACAGTGTATGGCAGTGGTCCCCAACCCCTGGGCCGCAGACCGGTACCGGTCCGTGGGCCATTTGGTACCGGTTCGCAGAAAAAGAATAAATAACTTACATTATTTTCGTTTTATTTATATTTAAGTCTGAACGATGTTTTATTTTAAGAAATGCCCAGATTCCCTCTGTTACATCCGTCTAAGACTCACTCTTGAGGCTTGTCTCGGTCACGTACATTTATCTGTCCCACCCTAAAGGCCGGTCCGTGAAAATATTTTCTGCCATTAAACCGGTCCGTGGCCCAAAAAAGGTTGGGGACCCCTGCTGTATAGCATCCCCACCACCCTTCTGTGCCTGGGGACTACTTGCTCTTAGGCTGTGCTTAGTCAGCTTTCCTGTCAACATGCGGGGCCGACCAGGCCCTGCCCTGACCCTGGAGGCCCGACCCACACCCGCTGTGCTCAGACCTGCTGTGCTTCCTTCCTGGGCTCTGCCCTCCTGATCTGCTCAGACCCACAGCTCAGGATTCTTCTATACTCCATACTCTTAGAAGTTACCGACTGCTCTCAGGGAGCTTTGTTTGTGTGATGCCCACCGGTACTTAAAATTAAAACGGAAAATTTTTAATATTTATTCACTAAAAAGAAACTCATTACATATCAACATATAGAACACTTAATAAAAATAACTATATTTCTCAAAACAAAAAAAAAATGTAGCGATAAGAGTGGTGCTTCTTTACACTTTACCCTGCTTTAGGGTCCGTCTTCCCAGAAGGCAGCTGCGTTCGCCTCTCTGCCTCACTTCCCATCTGCTGTGACACGCTGCATTGGTTGGGGTATATGAAAAAGATCTGGCCTCAGTGACCACCTGGGAGGGTCTTGGGGACCTTCTAGAACCTTTGGCCATACTTGGAGAACTGACGACAGGCATTCTAGGACAAACACTAGCAGCCTGGACTTCCTGGGGATGTTCTAGATGCCAGGACTTGAGATGTGGTCAGAGTAGCTCCAGCGTCATGGTCCTGAGTTCTCATGCATGAGTACAGTCCCGGCAGGTGTGCCTGCGACACAGGGGATACGTGCTGACCCTAGGGGTTCATGGGCGTTTGAAGTGTGAAACTTGCCTGAGGCAGGGTGAGGGCACAGGCTGGCAGGACAGGGTCCCCAGGGCATCACTCATGGAGGCAAGCTGTGAAGCCCCACTGGCCACCCTGGGTGACAGAAACCTAATCATAGCTTGAGCTACTATAGCCTTTGGACTAGGGTGACAGGCAGGTCCTCCTATAGGAATTGGCCAGGGTCCCAAAGGCCTCTGTCCTAACAACCCAGTCCTAATCAGGTGCAGGAGCTACAGCAAGTGCAGCAGCAGCAGCAAGTTGGCCCCTGGAAGCATGTCAGGGTCACCTGTGGTGCTCCCGGGAGCCCCCAACATCAGGGACCCATGAGACACTGTAAAGGCACTGGGTGTGGAGCCCCCGCAGAGCCGGGCAGTCCCTGTCAAATGTGCAGCAGGCTTCTGCTTTGAAGTCTGGGCAAAACCACTCAACGAAAACAGACGTTTTTCTTTAACCCTAACAACTGGAAAATATGAAGCTTTTATTCTCTTTGGGGCTACAAATACTTTCCCAAGAGGGGTCCAGAGGGTCCTCAGAGTGAGAATTCGAGTGAACAGAGAGAGGACTCTGGGAAAGAAGCCTGCTGACTTCCAGACCCCAGAGGCCTGTGCTACCAATAAGCTCTCCCTTCAAGATCCCTATTCAAGCTCATGAGCAGGAATGCCCGCAATTCCCATACCTGGCCTCCCTCTCTCACTTCAAACAGGAACATTCTACTAAAAACCATTGTAAAGAGCAAATTAAGTTACTACCAGCCCAGGGTAAGCCTCGCAGCCTGGATGGCAGATGAGAAGGATGGGAGGGTGGGTGGGGCAGGGCTGGGGCTCACAAACCCAGGTGGCCAGGCCTCCACCACTCTCTCCACACACCCTGTAAGAACCGTGATGGGGGGTTCCTGTCTCCCCTTTCGTGATTCCTGAATCTTCCCTCATTGTCCCTCCACCCAGGCTTTGGGACTGCTCGGAGCAGTCAGGGCCTCTGAAGTGTCCCGTCAGCGCCCGACTTGACTCTGTTGCCAAAGGCCTGCCTTCACATCTTCTCAAGAAAATAACTTTCACAGAACAAGCAAAAGAAATTTGTATTAAAAAGACCCCCAACAACCCTGCATTCCCACTTCTAAATATGAGTATCAGATGAATTTCAGCATACCTTTCCTCAAAGGGTCCCTTTTCAAGATTTCTGTGCTCCTGATCTTGCCCACACACACTTTCAGGGCTCCCGGGGACCTCCCCCAGCAATTCCCTGTCCTGGTCCCTCAGGACTCTGGCAGGCGAAGCCCCCTCCACATCCTGCTGGAAACACCTTCCCTCTATGGTGGCCGTGCCTGGCCCAGTTTCCCCAAGCTTCACACACATCCGTGTCTCCCCTCCTTGCTCTTCATTCACTTCTCTTCCATGTGCTCCAAGCTTGGGGGGCCCAGGGTACAAAGGCTGTGCGCGGGGCAGCAGAGGGTGCAGCAAGGCCTGTTACCCCACCTTGGGGACTCTTTGGACAGGGACTGAAGAGGCATATTTATGAGGCAGATGCATGCGCACTACTGCTCCGGAGAAGCCATGCACCCCACCCTGTGGAGCAGCAGCCGTCAGCACTCAGAGGTGAGGCAGATGCCAGCTGACACTGGGCCAACACATGGCCTTGCTGCCCCTCTCTGTCCCGGTCTGCCCACGCCTGGCCCTACAAGATGTGTCCATTTCATGTTATAGGGGGCAGGTTATGTGCAAGGGCGCAGAGAACTCGGGGTACATAGAAAGGAAAAATGCTAAGAACCTCTCCCTTCAACACCCTATTCAAGCTTTAGTTCAGAGGACAGGAGGGGAAGGGCAGACCAAGAAGAGAGTGAATTCCAGAAGAACTATTAAAACACATGTTTTAAAAAAAACCTTAAGAAATGGTAGAGTTCTGAGAAAATAACCAGGATACTTTAGGGTTTCCAAAATCTCATGTGCCAAATAGGGATTTTTAAATACTGCCCACTAGTCAGTTTTCCTTGATTTCAACAGTTTCGGATGTTGACAGGACAAGGCCAAAAAGCAGGCCACGCAAGGAGAGAATTTTAGGCCAAAGTCAAATTATCACACGCCCCCTCTTCTCATGGGGCTACGCAGCTCATGACGTAGTGGATGAGTCGCAGGCGTTGTCAAACTTTTTATAAAAAGTGCCCACATTTGCAGTGCTCGCCAACCTGGTCCCTCCCGCCCACTACTGGGCGTTTCAGCTTTCATGGTGGGTGGTAGCGGGGCAACCAGAGGACGCTGCGATTGGCCCACCATGAAAGCTGGATCGCCCACTAGTGGGCGTGAGGGACCAGGTTGACCAGCACTGCAAAAGTGGGCGGTTTTTATAAAAAGTTGGACGCCTGAGTCAGTGCAATGGGAACACCGGACATTTTATAATAAATCCAGCCTGAAATTTGCAGGAAGGCATCCCAGCACTTTATTACTGTGAAACAGGGACAGTGATGACCTCGATGATGGCATCGCTGTGTTTTTATAGCAACATCTCCAAGAAATTCCAAGATGCACAGCGGAGAACTACAGAGACAGAAGAGACGGTGTGAGGTCTGTTCCCTGGTTCAATGAAGAGCTGAACTGACTCATACTAGACGCATGAGTATCTGTGCTATTTTGAAAGAACTCTGGGGAAGTGCAGTTCTACTTCCTTCGTTTCCTAATATAATACTAATTTATATTTGTGGTATGGTGAACACCATCTTCCATTTAGTCTTTCCTTCATTAATATAGCATCCTTCATGAAGTCCTCATTTCTAAATGTTTAATTACTTTAAAGCTCCAGATATACAATTGATGCCCTTTCTGACCCTGTACGGGGGAGATTCTGAGCCTCTCATTGGCCCCATCCCTCCATCAGATCAAGTCAGCGCCTGGCAGCATGCGGGAAGGTTGTGATGCAGAACACAAAGCCACCGTTGAAAGGGCTGAAGGCTTTCCACAAATCCCTGCTCACCACCCCGAATGGCTCCTCCCCCACCCGAACCAATGGCAGCAGGACCTCCTCCTCAGTACCCCAGTGCTAGAACCTGCTGGGAACACCAGGGCCCGCTGAGCTCCAGGCAGCCCCTTTCCCGGAGCGCTCTCCTCCTCCTCACCATGGCTCGGGCACAGTGAACGGGAGTCTGCATTTCCTGCCTCTCTGTCTTCCTGAACAGAGGTGGGTGTGGCGAGAAGATGACAGCCTTGGGGTGTCTTATCCTTTCTTTATGGCTCTGTGATACTATTAAAGTGCTGAATGCCCTAGGGCTGCTATAGTCTTACCCAAACCCTGTAGAGACTGGGCGGTGGGGGCAGAGAGCAGAGGCGGGCGAGAGCAGAGTCAGGATCTACATCGACCACAACTGCCTCAAGTGTGTGAACGCTTAGTACAAAAAGACTCTTGGAGACCTTAATGGTTAAATGAAAATTCACACCCATGAAACACCATGGTTGATAGGGTGCGTGTGAGCGCGGGGAGATTCAGTCCGTGTTATAAGAATAACTTCACAGCCTGAAGTTCAGAAGGCAGAACAGGAAGAGCTATAAAAGATCTTATTATATACAGGGTGGGGCAAAAGTAGGTGTCCAGTTGTGAGTACACGAAAGAGTTCATCCTTGTAGTGGTAGTTATTAATTCTTGTATGATTTTCCATGTGAACAACTGTATACCTACTTTTGGCAGCATTACCTCCAACTGTATAACTCCCCCCCCTATATTTTGAGCTTTCTTTCTCTTGGGGTGGGGTGGCTACTCCGACCTGTCTCGCAAGTAGAACCACAGAAGGGGAAATGGACCCCACAGACTTGGCACCACTCCCAGCTTCATTTTCCCTTAGAAGCTCTTTTCCTAACTCCCTGAAGGGCTCACTACCACGGGGCACTACCATGAGTGCCTCTGAACCCTGTCACAGCACTTGTCATCATCTCGTTAGTGCCCGTTTCCTGGTCTTCCTCCCTCATGGACTGAGCCCTTGCAAGTAGGCAGTACCCTCAGAGGCAGCATGAGCCCGGCATAGAGCCGGTGTCCGTTACAGAAACTGATGAGGAAATCCCTGGAGGGAAGGGGCCCAACTACTTATCCTGCTTTGAACAGTGTCCACTATAGAACCATATTCCACCAAACATTTACCAGTAACTTCAGTGATGAAGTTTTGCAGAAGGTTTTCATGTTCTGTAATAGTTATTCAACTATTTCTACTTATTGTCGGCAGTGTGAGCTGTCACTGGAAAGAGCCTCATGGCTACTGCAGGTTACCTGTTTATAGAGCCCTATTTATAATCATATACTTATATAAAATGTTTAGCATGACAATAACCGTGGAAGGTGAGACTCATAATCTGTAGGAGGTGAGCTGAAAGCAGACCACAGTCAAATGGCACGGGCCCTCTGGGGCGTGAGGTCAGGGCACACCTGCCACCCCCAGGCTGAGGCAGGTGCCTTGGATGGCTCTGGCAAGTAGTCAGAGACAATTAGACTAATTATGTAGTTCCTAGAACGCAGATACTGTATGATCATACAGAGAGAAGAACATCTTTTCAATTTACTAAGACCTGAGCACACAGCCAATACAACTTCTCACCATGCATTTTAGAGTCTAGAGCAGTGGTAGTCAACCTGGTCCCTTCTGCCCACTAGTGGGCGTTCCAGCTTTCATGGTGGGCAGTAGTGGAGCAACCAAAGTATAAATAAAAAGATAGATTTAACTATAGTAAGTTGTTTTATAAAGATTTATTCTGCCAAACTTAGCAAAAATCCGACATAAAGTACTTGGTAAGTAATCATTATTATATGCTTGAACTTGCTGTAACTCTGCTTTATAAATTTTATAAAGTAAAGTTACTTCCCTACTTTATAAATCACCATTACTGTGGAACCGGTGGGCGGTTAGAAAATTTTACTACTAACAGATACAAAAGTGGGCGGTAGGTATAAAAAGGTTAACTACCCCTGGTTTAGAGCTTTACGATCTCTTCAGAAAGAAATATAGCTAAATACGTTCTAGTCAAAGATAAGTGGCAGAATTTTCTGAAAACACAGCAGAGTAGTAAGAGTAGCTATGAGCCTTTTAAGAATCTATCCCTCTGCATGCTATACATGGAAAAAGACACACATCAGACCTTGACTCCTTCTATCTGAGTCATTTAAAACCCACCCTCACCCCACCCCACGTTATTAAAATAGAAAAGGGTATCAGAAAAAAAATACAGATGCCTAAGTAACTGTCTTGTTCACAGTCCAGGGCAGTGGTCTGTGAGTGCTCCCTGGCCAGCAGCTTTGCTTGGTTCTCTCTGTCTCCTGCTCAGAGTCCCAGTTCTCTTTCTGACATCTGCTGTTACTGCACTGGTGGCCCGAGAAACTGCCCAGTGAACTACCCGCATTCTGAGAAACACAGCTTTTCTTTAAAATGCTGTTTTCAGTGATTCAGGGTGAAAAACGGTACCCATAAGTCACAGAATATCCAGGGGGTGGTGTTAGCCTCACTTACAGAGCATTTGAGAACCCCACACTCAAAAGCCACAAACCTATCTATTTATGTATAACATCTCCAACACAAACAAAATTATTACAGACAAGAAAAAAGTAAAAAGCCTAGAATATATCTTCCTAAAGAGAGGCCGGTCCTGAGTGTTCTGGGAGCTGACAGGCCCCTCTCAGGAAACAGAGACTTCTTAGTTTTCTCAACTCTATCCTTAGACGAAATTCCAGGAACAATCACAACAAACCCCAGAGAGCAGGGACTGCCCACAGCTGGCCTTTGGACGTGTACCTTTTGTCAAGAGCAGATCTTTCAATGGGGCCTCCTTCTGTGTGTTGTTGTTCAGGTGGTCACTGGACATAATCGAGGCTTTTTGCAAGGGGGAGTCCAACTTTGATGCTGACCCCCCGCCCCCCAGTTCAAAGTATCCCTTCAGCCTCAAGCAATCTCCTCTCCAGGCAGCTCAGAGGTGTAGTTATAGCTAGCATGGTGTGTGTGTGTGTGTGTGTGTGTGTGTGTGTGTGTGTGTGTTTCTGTCTGTCTCTCTTTCTACTGTATCAGCGGGCCCTGCCCAGGTGCTAGACTTGAACGCTGTGGTTGCGACCACAGACTGTGGCCAATTATCAACTGCCATCCACAGAAACCAGGAGCTCTGCGGCGGGAAGCCAGTGGTGTCAGAGAACAGATAATAAGGCCAAGGTCTGAAATCCCGAGAGCGTCTGAACGCCTAGTGTTTTATACAGCAGCACAGCCAATAATTAGTCTGCGTTTCTTGTGTCTGGCCTCCCACGGGTCATGTCACACACACGGAGGAGCGGAATGCTGCGAGACAGACCTTGTTCTATTCCATTCAATAATCTTTTTCACAGGCAAGTATCAGACCAGCAAGGGAGAAAGGGGACATCTGTAACTCTCCACACAGCATTTCCTCCCACAAGTCCTGCTAGAAGCTGCCAGGTTGAAGGAGTAGAAAGGCAGAGCTCACCGAGGCAGCGCACGGCACGGCACGTGTGCACAGGCAGGACGCTCGGCCACTCCGCTTCTCTGCCGGGGATCCAGCTGCAAGAGCGCGTCCACGCTCAGACGGCTTTCCTCACACCAGCAGCCAAGCTGTGGGCTGTCCTCTGGGTCCCTCTCTCTGCAAAGTCTAACTGATGGGAGCAGTTAAGCAGAGCTAAGCTCTGCTCTGGCGACTGGCACAGTCATAGCCACAGCAGGAAACACAGCTTCTCTCCCTCTCTTCCCTGCCAGCTCTTCCCCTTGCCCCGTCTTCTCTCCTTCTTCTCTTTCTCTCTCCCTCCCTCCAGCCCTCCCCCACTCGTTCTTCCTTGTCATCATTATTTCTCAATGCATGGGAACGCAATGTACCCCAGAGAATCCTATAAAATCAGGACTCTCAATCTTACTCTGCAGTTTTAGTTTACAAGGTTCAGAAATTACAGAAAACAATCTCAGGTAATGAGAAAAGGCAATTCAAATACTAAAGCAGAGACAGATCCCAGGAGGGCGCTTTGTCCTGGTTCATTTTGTGCAAGCACAGTCTCTTCTCCCCCGAGGAGGTCTGCAGTTTCTTTCATATGTATATAAAACATCTCCGGTGCATTCTGATACCCTGGGGCTGTGGAGAGAGACTGAAGAGAAAGCGAGCGTCTTCATGCACTAGACAGAAAAAGTCAGCGCGTGGCCTCAGTGAAAAGGGCAGCACGCCACAGTGATATTGCAAATAACCCCAGACACCAGCACCGCTCCGTGCTCAGAATAGCCTTTGTTTTCCCTTATTTAGGGTGAATAGCAATGATGCGGTTCATAACAATAGTTTTGGCTGCAGGAGGAGTTGTCAAAGCAAAACTAAACTGTTGGTTACTACCAGCATTAGAAACAAGAACAGTTACATCAGCAGCTGGTGGCTGCTGTCTGCACTAACAGTCCCCTGGGGCCAAGGAGAGCGTCTGGGCTTGATGTCACCTCTGGGTCCTCAGGCTGGCCAGAAACTGTTCTAGTTACTAGGGGATTGGCGGGGGAGGGGAGGTGGGAAGAACAAAAGAATCATCAAGAAGATTTTTCAGAGATTTCGAGTGAATCAAGAGATGGGAATTTCAGCAGGAAAATGAACAGTTGTATACATTTGCATGTGCCAATCAAGACAGACACATTTTTTTCTTGAGCAATTTCCACATTTAAAATGTAACTTCCTTCTCTTATGTTGCGTTTCCCCCAGATTTCTTCTAAATCACACAGCTAGGTGAATGAAGAGGGCAAGGCTCCAGTGACGGGCTGGAATGTGGTCACTCAGCTCAGGGAATCCCCTTCAGAGAACAGCCAGCTGCAGAAAGTACAGAGACTGCTCCTACTTCCAGCTGGACCTCCTGGCTTTTCCTTGGCCCCTGCAGCCCTCGGGCCCTTGCCCTCCGGGATGGCAGTGTCTGGTCAGTTTAGTTGCAATGATAGGATACACTGTGAAGTCAGGTTCTTCAAGAGGAACATTCCCAAGATTGCATATGACTGTCATTATAAGAAAACAGCTGTTAGGCTTGCTCGCTTGCACTTTGCCTGATTATAGTGCCTGAGCACGAGGCGGCGCCACGTATATAGTCTATGTAAGGCCACTGGCGATTCCCCTCAGGGCAGATGGTCCATCTGCCACTACGAGGTGCAGATCGCTTGCCCCCCACTGTGAGGGGCCATTTTTCTGTTCTCTAGCCTGCTGTGGTGAGAAGAGGTTTTCCCCTGCCTGTTTGCTTGTCCACTGTTGTGACTCTAATAAACAGGAAGGACCCTATGCTTTTCAGCTCCGCAGTTCCTCTACCGTCTGCCTGAATCCACCATGAACCTGCCTGGCCTTGGCCACCGGCATTACGGTCACGCAGGTCTATTTTTTGAAAGTTTGGACTTAAAAAATCTATTCTGTCAGCCCTGGCTGGTTTGCTCAGTGGTAGAGCGTCGGCCTGGCGTGCGGAAGTCCCGGGTTCGATTCCCGGCCAGGGCACACAGGAGAAGCGCCCATCTGCTTCTCCAACCGCCCCCTCCTTCCTCTCTGTCTCTCTCTTCCCCTCCCGCAGCCGAGGCTCCATTGGAGCAAAGATGGCCCGGGCGCTGGGGATGGCTCCTTGGCCTCTGCCCCAGGCGCTAGAGTGGCTCTGGTCGCAACAGAGCGATGCCCCGGAGGGGCAGAGCATCGCCCCCTGGTGGGCAGAGCGTTGCCCCTGGTAGGCGTGCCGGGTGGATCCCGGTCGGGCGCATGCGGGAGTCTGTCTGACTGTCTCTCCCCGTTTCCAGCTTCAGAAAAAAAAAAAAATCTATTCTGTCACTCACTTAATAGAGATATTAGTGTTTTAACATGTGGCAAATAGTCCTCTTTGGGGACTATTATTTAAAATACATATTTCATGTATCAAAACAATCAACTTGTTTTTCATTTGAAATGGCTGCGGAGTATTCCACTCTGCCTGAACACACTTATTTTGTTTGGCTGGCTTCCTTATCAACTGGGCAGTTGGGTTCTGAAAAATCAATCTTAATTAAGCTCCTTGTTCATTCTGTTTAATCATTCTCAGTGTCTAATCTGTTTTTAAGAATCACTTTAAAAGCCTTTGACTTTATGAATGACTGTTTATTTTCAAAACATCACCCAGCCCTTGTGCTGGGCGGGCGTACGTTCCTGCAGATGTGAGCGGACTCCGGGCGGAGGGCGCATCCGTCAGAGCGTACCGGGCTGTGTGTGACATGTGTTTGCCAGGCTGTTCATCGTTAACTCGGCACTGCACCATCTCTCTGCATTCACTGCAGGGCTGTGGGGCGAGGTCTCCCAGTGGCCGTTTTAGTTTGTTCCTCTTCCCTTTTAAGCACCAGCCTGAAGCAGATGCTTCCAGAGGAAAACATAAGATAAACATTTTTTTTTCCTTTTTATTGAACTTATTGGGGTGATACTGGTTAACAAAATTCTACAGGTTTCAGGCGACCAATGCTACAAACACAGCATCTGTACACTATACTGTGTGTTCACCCCCCTCCCCAAGTCAAGTCTCCTTCCATCACGATTTATCCCGCAGTACCCTCCTCTGCTGCCTCCTAAACATCTTCTAGCTGGCCCCAAAGATATGTGAGTCGCTGGGGCTTTTTTTTTTTTAATTAAAAAAAAAAATTTTTTTTTCATTTTTCCAAAGCTGGAAACGGGGAGGCAGTCAGACAGACTCCCGCATGTGCCCGACCGGGATCCACACGACATGCCCACCAGGGGGTGATGCTCTGCCCATCTGGGGCGTCGCTCTGCCACAATCAGAGCCATTCTAGCACCTGAGGCAGAGGCCACAGAGCCATCCTCAGTGCCCGGACCAACTTTGCTCCAATGGAGCCTTGGCTGCAGGAGGGGAAGAGAGAGACAGAGAGGAAGGAGAGGGGGAGGGATGGAGAAGCAGATGGGCAGTTAGTTCTCCTGTGTGCCCTGGCCGGAAATTGAACCCAGGACTCCTGCACGCCAGGCCAACGCTCTACTGCTGAGCCAACTGGCCAGGGCCCGCTGGGGCTTTTTAAATGGCAGGTGCCAATCTCTCTCCTCCCCGAGTTCAGAGGAAACGGCAGCCCTCACGGCAGAAAGCTGTGGGAAGAAACAGGGCTGCTGAAGCAAACACAGGAGTAGGAAAATGTGAAGAACACTTGCACTCAAGAACTCTTTCCTCCCTCCTTCTCTTTAAATACACATCTTTAAAATGAGCATTCTGATGGGTGAGTTTACCAATGTAAGTTTTTTGTGTAGCTAATAACACGTCCCCAAGCTGTGTGAGGCTCCCCGTGTAGGGCGCGGGCCTTGCAGATGGTACAGGAGATCTAAGACAGACATTTTCACAAGGGTCTGTTGACAGCACCAAGGACCCGAAGAGCCTCTGCCTTAACAAGCTCACTCTGTCAACATCTTCAAGGTTTCCTGTATAAAGGTCTCCGTTCATTAATTTAGCTGATAAATATTTACTAAGCGGTTACAGTCTTTAGGAGGAAATATACATATTAGACCTTCAATGTGATCTGACAGACGAGCATTTACTGTGGAGCTGAACTTGTCTCAGCTTCCGTCTGTAGGTAGTTGCTTATGTAAGGAACTGAACAAGCTCTGAGAATTGGCTCCCAGCCAAGACCTGAATATGACAAGCTGAGGTGGCTGGAAACACCTGTGTCAAGGGCAGGGAGTTTAGCTCAGAGGCTGCTCAGAGCTCAATAGCTTTGGAAAAAATCTCTGGGTGGTCCAGGGGTACTCTGCTCTACCAGGATCTTTCTCTGCCACATACAACCTGGGTGGGTTAGCACCCAGCTGGGTCCAATCCGCTGACAAACACAATGGATGCTCAGTCATGCCCTGCTGTCTGTCCACTCCACACCCATTCTCCCCACCTTCCATGGGTATCCCATTCACAATAGAAATGTTCACAGATACAGATCGTTTGGAGAGTTGGGAATAACTTTACAATGGTTACACAGTATACACCGAGCATGTAAAAACATTTATACACTGTTAAGTTCTAGATACTCGTGAGCACTGTAGTGTATCTTTTATCTTCACACCACCCTGTGAGATACTTTTTCTTACTTCCACCTTATGGAGAAGGGAGCTGGACTCTCAGAGAGGGTCTTTTGTCCAAGGTCAAATGGCTGTTAAGCGGCAGGCTGGGAGTCTGAACCCTGGGCAGTCTGACTTACCCTCTCATCCCCACCATCCTGCTCAGTGAGCAGTGCACTCAGAACTACCTGACAATCAACAAACTAAAGTTGCTGGAAACTAACCAAAGGATGTCAGTCGATTCATATTGACTTATCTGGATAATTTAGCCTGATTGCCGGATTCCTTTTGGGCACTAACTTGCAAATACATGTTAAAGATTCTGTATCTTCCATGTTGCCAGAGGCTCTTAGAGAGCCATTTTATATGTCTCCTCTGCCTGTGAATGTGACCCCTCTTAAGAATCGATAGCCCTGTCCATTACAGATTCTTACTCTTTGAGGTTTATAACTATACTGTAGAATTCTTCTCCACAGAACTTGCCATATAAAAATTAAGCTCTGGAATTTGGCCTTTAGAAAACACAGCAGTGTATTTTAAATAAGGTTGCTATGCTTAAAGTCATGAATGAGGATTTTAAAAGAACACACACTTTGTGTTAAGCATACTTAAAACACAGTAACAGCTTGTTGATATTTGTGGACATTAGCCTATAGCATAGAACAATGCACTAATGTATTCTCGGCACTTAAGGATTTTCTGTAGAACCACGAACGCTCTGCAGGTGGTCCAACCACAGTGGTTGGCACCCCGTCATGTTGTAGAAATGTCAGCAAATACAAAACGGGAGACCTAACGGAGCTAGCAGGCTAAGGTGGATTAAAAGTTTATTAAATAAATTAGTTTAAATAGCCTTGAAATAGGTTCCTAATATGCAACAATAATCCCTGTTATTAACAGAACTGAAGTTTACCTTACGCATCATCTATGCCACTACAGTGTTTTTTCCTTTAATGAAAAAAAATAATTATGTATTATTCTGCGTTTATGGCAATTTTAATTTTCATTATGGCTAAGTAATACGTGGGTTATATACCTTTTAAAAGTGCAGCTACTCTTTTCAGCTGTAACTCACCAGTGGCTGAGGCCAGGCAGGCTCACATTGGATTCGGGCAGACGGTAGAGGAACGGCGGGAGCCAGAAAGTGTTGGGCCATTCCGTTTATTAGATTCTCACAATGGCGGCGAGCAAACAGGCAGGGGAAACCTCTTCACCTGGTGGCAGGTGAGCGATCAGGAACACGGCCCCTTCTGGTGGCAGGCAAGGGATCCACCCTGGGGAAGTACTCTTAGCCTGACATAGACAACACACACGTGGCTCTGCCAGGTGCTCATGCACTCATCATGCAAAGTGCAGGAGAGCAAGCCTAACACAGCTGTTTTCCCTAATATAAGCCCCAGAAGAAAATGAAAGGCAGTATAAGGTTCTTATAGTCACTAAATTCAGGAGCCAGCTAGACCTCAGTTAGGGAGCCAGTTCTGCTATCTGTCTGTCTGTCTCAGCTTCAGCGAAACCCCTGCTTCCTCCTCTTTAAAATGAGGCTAAGAATACCTATATCATAGCGTGATTGAGAGGATACAGTAAGATAGCACGTAACACTTGCTCCTCCGAGTGTGGTCTAAGGACCAGCAGCAGCACCGTCCGGGAGTGGCTAGGAATGCAGGACCTTGGTGCTGGGCCAGGCCCAGCCCTGCCAACCCAGAGGTTGCCTTTGAACAGAGTCCCAGCTGGTTTATCCGCACTTCAAAGCTTCTTCCGAACCTTTGGTTTAATCCAAACTCCTGATTTGGATTAAATGAGCAAACTGGGGCTCAGAGAATTTATGTCTTTTGCACACCACACAGAGGAAATGGGACTGAAACCCAGGTCTCCAGTTTTGAGCCAAAGTAATTGCTCCTCAACAATGACTTTAAGAAATGGTCCTCAACATGGACGTGTTTGTGAGCACATGTGTGTGAGGTCATAATGCTGCCCTCCTGGGCTGAGGGCAGGGCCCAGTACCACGCAGGCCAGGTGTTCCGAGCTGTCTTCTGACCTGTCCCAATGGGCTGTAACTGATCCTCCACCCCCTTCAGGAGAAGCAGTAGGGCTTGGCGGTGCTGTCAGGGCTCATCAGAACGGCACAGCCAACCAGCTTATGTTAACAGAGGCTCTGTTGTCGGAATACAATTTCTAGGATAGTTGGCATGCCTTATATAACCTCCAGAAGTCCTTCAGGGATTCTGGATACCACACGCTGAGGAGGAATTCTAATTTTACCTTTGGGGAAATGCTCAAATGCCATGAGTAGACTCTCCCTAAAGAGAGAATGATGAGTCTGCCTTTGGCCCCGGCACTGAAACGGCCCGGTTCTCTCCTTCCTCTCTGACCTCCCTGCTGCCTGAGACCAGAGTCCTGGAGAGTCTGGGGAACAGCTTCCCCTTCTTGTTGTATGTGTGTGATCTGCCGGTGGTCAGCTGCTGGCACCCTGAACTGTTCTCGCTGTCAACAAGGCTATTTGACGGCGCCTTCATTAAACCGACATATCACCACCAAGGGGTGGTAGAAATGATCTACTCTGTGCACTTTAATTTCAGCTGAAATAGACACACATCCTCTATGTAAATTACACTAAATCTTTTTTTTTTTTTTTAAGTTAGAAGAGGGGAGACTGTAAGACAGATTCCCACATGCATGCTGAATGGATCCACCTGGCAACCCTGTCTGTCTGAGGCCGATGCTTAATCAACCAAGATACTATTTAGTACCTGAGGCTGATGCGCTTGGACCAACCGAGCTATCCTGCGCCCAAGGCTACGCTCAAACCAACCAAGCTGTCCCTCAGTGCCCGAGGCCAACACTTGAACCAATCAAACCACTGGCTGTGGGAGGGGAAGAGGAAGAAAAAGAGGAAAGAGAAGGGGAGAGAAGCAGATGGTTGCTTCTCTTGTGTGCCCTGACCAGGTATGACGTCCACACACCAGGCCGACACTCTATCCACTGAGCCAAATGGACAGGGCTCATGCTAAATATTTTCATATTTAATATATTCAATATGGTTATTCAGAAAAATATTTTATTTTGCTTTTCCAATATATTACACTTCTTGATTTCATCCAAAACCTGGAAGTCTGAAGAACCATCACAAGTTACCCTATTTCTGGATAGATCACAAAAAAATGAGGCTCAGATGTTTCTAACTCGGATCCCAGATACTACTGTCCTGTTCTAGTTCCCAGTTCTTAAGCCCTTAAACACTTTGAGTGCCCTCTGGGAGATGTAAACCCACTTACATTAGCACTATAGTTCAGGTGAACATTGTGCACTTTTGTACACAGACAGTATACGGCACACAGGTGGCATCCATGCTGGGTGTGTGTTCTTGCTAAAACTAAACATCCCTGTGGTCATCACTCTTGAGGATTCTAAGACAGTGGTCCCTTTGCAGTCACATGCCTTTCCTGGGTGATCTGACCATGGGGTAAGGGTCACACTATCATCTCTGAGTGCCTCTTTGTCTTGCTTACATATTCCAGGGTGTGTCCGGCTAGTTCTGAGACCTTTAGATTCCTGCCTTTCCCCAAAGCATTCCTTTCTTCATAAGCTGAGGTAGAGTAACAGCACATCCCAAGGTATTATCAGTGCAGCAGAGTGTATGCTTAGGCAAGCACTAGAAAAACCAAAGGCCAGAAATCTAAATTAATTCAAAAGTCTACATAACCATACTCTCTCTTCTTCTTTGGCACTTGAAGACTAGTCTAGTACGTATATGCTTTAAACACAAGAATCACTGCTCTCTCGTACTGGATGGCCTTTGAAAATGTGAGGTGAACTCACCCCACTTATGTCAGTTTTTAGAGCTGAGCACTCACTATGTGCCTCCTACTGTGAGGGGACAAGAGATACAGAGAAAACCAGAAGCCGTCCTTGTCTATTATGTCTCTAGTCCATTCCCTGAGCAGGAGCTGGTGAAACAGACCCAGGGGCGCAGCACAGAGTGGGAAGAACAAATGAGTAAGTGAATGGGGGTCCTGTCAGAGCAAACAGAGGGGACACTCAACCCAAATAATAATATCACAATAGCTAACACTTTCTAGTGCTTACTACGTGCCAGGTGGTATTCCAGAGCATATTACTCATTGAATTAAGCCTTACAAGTGTCATAGGAGATGAGTACCAGTTATTATCCCAGTCTTACAGATGAGGAAACTGAGGCACAGAGAGTTTATGTGACTTGTCCAACGTCACACCAGCTAGTTAGTGGCAATGCCAGAACTTGAACCAGGTAATCTCACTCCAGAATCTACTAACCACTAATCAGGCTCATTGTAAATGAGGTAGGTTCAAGGATGACCCTGAGCCAAATCCAATTTTTAGAAGAACTCTGACCTATAGAATGGGGCAAAAGTCGGTTTATAGTTATTTGTATGGAAAATAATACAATAATTAATAAATAATAACTCAAGAATAAACTGTGCTTTGCATAGTCACAACTGTAAACCTACTTTTGCCCCACCCTGTATAAGCCCCACTTAGAAGATTCAAAAAATGAATTACTTCTCTGAGACCAGGGCTCTTGGAAAGACTAGAAGTGCACAGAGACCATTTTACCTCCACCACCTGAGAATCAAGACTTCAGTCTCAGGGAAGACACTGTTGGAAGTTTATGTTAAACTGAACTTGTTTACTGGAAAATTAAGGCTATTGCCTTTAATAATTTTCTTTTACTTTGGCTCTGAGAAAATGAAGCAGCTGGCTCTATACTGATAGTATAAAAGGGTAAATAAAATTAAAAGTATATATTTATTTTAGAAAACCAGACTTTTCAAAAAAAAAATGGATCCTTCCTTTTTTGTTTCTATTTCTAATTTATTGTGTCCATAACACCTTCTTTCCTTTAAGACTCCAAATGTACTCTTCATTTAGGGATTCATTGAAACCTATTCTAATACTAAACATTACAATGTGCCTGAGGAAAATTTTCAGTTTAATATCATCTTGTTCATCTTTGAATGGAAAGAGTATTGAAACAAAAAGATAATTCTTAAATACACTACGATGTCAGATTTCTTGGTTTAAATGAGGAATCATCCTACATAGGCAATGAAATCAGCACACAGAAACACAAAGAATTTGGTGCACATATGAGGCCCCTGATTTACCAGAGATAATGAAGAGCAATTGGCCTTTATGACGACATCTTGCCACCATGAGACAGGCAGAAACCAAACTGGTTAGGAGAGCAGGCACCCACTGCTCAAAAACCCTGAGAATGCCTTTGATGTGGATAAGGAGAAATGTGGCTTTGTTTGGATTAACAGTGGCCTTAATCAAGTCTGTTACTCTCATCGTCAATAAACACCCAAATTAGGAAAGCAATAAAACACAACACAATAGGATGTCCATAATACAAACCTTGAAACTTTCTATAGAAAGAATGTTTTTTTCTGGTGGAAACTCACTTAATCTTGGTTACACAAATAAAACTAAATTTTAAAAAATGTAAAGGGCCAGAAATGGTAATATTATAAATGTTTTACAATTGTTTTCCTGTAATGTACCTTACAAAAAGCTTTGTGAAAATTACCTATTACCATTTAGTCCTCTGAGAGGCAGCTATAGCCTTAGAAAATGGATTACTTAAACAATAAGACTTAAAAATTGAAATCAGTCCTTGACTCCTGGGCTGCAGAATGGATGCTGTGTTAGCAGGCATGAGAACTACATTAATCTCCTTGTACGTCTTCTTCAGAACTCCTGGGTGTCCAGGGGCGTTATCAATGAGCAGTAATACTTTGAAAGGGATCTATTTTTCTAAGCAGAAATTTTCAACAGTGGGCTTAAAATATTCAGTAAACTACATCATCTAGGCCAGAGGTCTCAAACTCGCGGCCTCCGGCCGCATGCGGCCCGCCCACCAATTTTGTGCGGCCAGCAGACTGGCCCGCAGATTAATCCACGAAGTTTGATTAGTCTGCAGGCCGCACAAAATTGGTGGGCGGGCCGCATGGCAACGAGTTTGAGATCCCTGATCTAGGCTTTGTTGTTCCATTTATAGAGGACAGGTAGAGTAGATTTAGCATAATTGTTAAGGGCCCTAGGATTTCCAGGATGCTAATTAATGGGCATCGGCTTCCACTTAAAGTCGCCAGCTGCATTAGCCCCTAAAAAGAGAGCCAGCCTGTCCTTTTAAGCTTTGAAGGCAGGCATCGACTTTTCATCTCTAGCTATAAAAGTGCTAGATGGCATCTTCTTCTAATATAAAGTTGTTTCATCTACATGGAAAATCCGTTGTTTAGTGTAGCCATCTTCATTAATCTTCTTTGCTAATCTTCTGGATAACTTGCTGCAGCTACTATATACCAGCACTTGCTGCTTCACCTTGTACTTTATGTTACAGCTTCATGGACCAAGCTCTGCTATCTTTCAGCTTTTCTTCTGCAGCTTCCTCACCTCTCTTAGCCTTCACAGAATTGAAGAGAGTCAGGGACTTGCTCTGAATTGAGCTTTGGCTTAACTGAATGTTGTGGCTGGTTTGATCTTCTATCAAGACCATTAAAAACTTTCTCCAGATCTGCAATAGGCTGTTTTATTTTCTTATCATTTGTGTATTCACTGGAGTAGCACTTTTAATTTCCTTCAAGAACTTTTCATTTCCATTCACAACTTGGCTAACTGGTACAAGAGGCCTAGTTATGGACCTACCTCAGCTTTGACATGCGTTCCTCTCTGAGCTTGATCATTTCTAGCTTTAAAGCGAGAGCTGTGCTACTTTCCCTTTCATTTGAACACTCACAGACCACTGTAAAGTTATTCACTGGCCTAATTTCAATATCACTGTGTTCCAGGGAATAGGAAAGCCCAAGCAGAAGGAGAGAGACTGGAGAATAACTGGTCAGTGGAGCAGTGAGAACACATACAACATCTATTGATTAAGTCCACTGTCATATGCGCATGGTTTGTGGCACCCCCAAACAATTACAATTGTTATATCACAGATCAGCATAAGATAATAATGGAAAGGTTTGAAATATTGGGAAAATTACCATAATGTGACACAGAAGCATGAAGTGAGCAAATGCTGTTGGAAAAAGTGGTGCCAGTATATTTGCGTAACCCAGGGTTGCCACAACCCTTCAATTCACAGTACCTGCGAAGTGCAATTAAGTGAAGGGCAAGAAAGTGAGTTGTGTCTATAGTGTGTTTGAAATTGAACACATTTACAATAGAATATGGAAGATTTACTTCCAGAGTTGTGGGGAAAAGAGCTCCGTGGACACACTTCCTAGGAAAAAAAAAATCATTAAAAAAAAAAAACACTTTTACACATTTAGCCCCATATTCATTGCAGCTTTGTTCACTGTGGCCAAGACATGGAAACAACCAAAAAGCCCTTCAATAGAAGACTGGATAAAGAAGATGTGGCACATATACACTATGGAATACTACTCAGCCATAAGAAATGATGACATCAGATCATTTACAACAAAATGGTGGAATCAGCTGATTGTAAGTACATCCTGAGCTTTCAACATGTCTGCAGGTTTGGTGGCTAGAGAGAGAGCTCGTCCTAAACCAGGATCAAACAAGACAGACCCATGATGGGTCAGATGGTTTGCAGAAATTACAAATGATGTAGATTTCAAGATGAAGTCAGTGAGGACTGTGCTGGCTGGAAGGGTGGGTGCTACAGGAACATGTACATTTCGAACACAAATTCAGAACATATAGGAGGGGCCTGTCCGCATGTGTGATGCTTTAGAGTTAGGCTCATTTTGATTTCCTCCTACACACAAGGGGACTCTCAACTCTCTCCCGGTCTCCTACTCTCTCAGTCCCTGACTGGTGTCTTTCTTCATTCACTGCACGCTTGAGCCTGCAGGATGGGGCCAGCGCCCCGCGCAGTTAGCTCCCTTCGGTCCTTCTGTCCACTTCCTCTGCCCACCACTGCCACGGCACCCCAATGACCTCCCCTGGACCTGCCTTACTTCTCAAGGCGCCTTGCGCTAAACCCCTCTGAACTCCTCTTCTCCCTTCTCTGAGTGTCTTCTCTCCTTTGACTTTCCCTCTTTCTAGCTTCACTACAGAAAGTCTGATCAATACCGGCAATCCAAGGCTGGTTATGCCTGTGGCGACCCTGGGTGTGGGGATGCCACGTGGGGAAAGACAAACGGGTGAGGCTGGAAGCAGCTGTGGATTCTGCTCGGGGACCGGACTACCATCCGCCCCTGCCCGCGACCCTGACTCGACCTTCCGGACCTCTGCAGTCTGTGTGAGGGCACAGCAGCAGTGCCACAAACCCTCAAACAAACAAACAAACAAACAAACGTCTACCAAGGACTGACAAGCGAGAGTGAACATCCTAAGTCTTGCAGGATGAGGCCGAGCATGTCATGGGGTCCGAGCTCCACTACACACAGGACAGACGCAGGCAGAGGAGCGCAGCCTGGGGCGGCATCGCACTGCTATTTCACTGCCTCCCTTCCGCCACAGATTGTTCTCAACAACCAGAGAGAGATTCTGGAGACGGGAGCTAACAGCAAGAGAAAAAGATGGCCGAGTGATGAGTGATTCAGCGGGGCCTCCGGAGTGCACGCATAGCTGAATGTGGACACAGCAACATAAAAATCAATGTTGCTGGACTCTGGGGTTAGGGAAACTTTTCTTCTGAAATTGGGCCAAGATAGTCCAAGGAACCAGTGGTGATCACACATTCCTTGTGCGGAGACTGTTGACAGCACAGAACAATTCAGTCCTAAGGATACAGAGGCAGTAGGTCTAAGAAACGTTTCCGGAACTGGAGCTGCTCACGGGAAACACCCGGTTAGCCTGCTGCAGACCGACCGCGGGGAGAACACGCGCCTCTTGTTCCTCACGCGGTGAGGTAACGACCACCTTACACTTTCCTAAAACAATTCTAGGGAAAAGGAGGAAACTAAAATTTAAAAAAAGAACACATTATTTTGATAATATATTTGAGAATATATTCCTTATTGCAGTTCCATTTGCGAATTTATTTTGACATTCTATTGAAAAAGGATGGTAATCTAAACATTTCTAGAAAATGGAGAAAACAATAGGTAGGTTTATTTTTCCAGCTTCCAAACATTATTTTATAGCTATAAAATCCCTGTTTAAAATATACGGCTCCGATTGGGTAAGTCAGAGCAGAGAAGCTTGAAAGGACATTCAGAGGGGGAAGACTAAAGAAACCCCTCCAGGGGGGGAGAGAAGGCACGAGGGCGTCCCCAAACACAGCGATGTCACCTCTAGAGGAACTGTCACTAGTGGTTTAACCTCAAGAAGGGGTGAGTCTGTCTTCTCACAGTATGTTCGTAAAGCGTCTCAGTTTCAGTGGGGTGGGGAGATGATGAAATTACTCCTGTGACAATATTATTTCACAGATGAGTGATGTTGGATCATGTCCTCTTTGGGAACCTAGAAACTGCAATCTATATAAAACGACTTTCTGGATTCCAGACGTAAGATGCTCCCTGAGTCTAAGATAAATAAATTATTAATAACGACCAGCCATCTGATGTACATAAAAGACAGCCAAGATCAGTCAGCTATGATTACTTAAATGTATTTTGGGACTAAATTTTTAAGGTCTAAAGTGACCCCATTTTCTTTGTAGACACTGTAAAGCTAAAGAAATGTACAATGGATTTAATATGAGGAAACAGAATTACGAATGAGATTGAGCTCAATCATAAATAACAGTTCTTAAATATTGGCGAAAAATAACCACACTATGTACCCAGCCTGGGCACTGGCCCTAGAAGGGATCCAGGGACCCGGGAATCTGTACAAAGATCTAGCTATTCCAGAGACAGCTTACTCTGCACAGCCTCCCCATCTCCAGGAGATGGGAAGAGGTCTGGTAACGAAAGGCAAAAGTACCTGGAGGTGTTTAGCTCCCTGTGTCTTGAACCATGCCAGCCCATTAAACTCAGTACAGACTGGTGAGTTCGCAGGTCCTCAGCTGATCCCCACCGGCAGGCTGAAGGCGAACGTAGCTGATGGATGATGAACAGTGGCTGCCCTCAATGCAGGCCAGGACTGTGTGTCTCTCCTATTTCCTGAAGCTAGCACAGTGCCTGGTATCTGGTAAGTACTCAGTAAATACTTGCAACCTATTATGAGCATGAGACCATCTAGCATGAATAGAATTCTTGAGTATGATGCCCAGAGCGGTGCTCCCCACAGTGTGGTTCTTGGGCCAGAGGCATCTTGACCAGCCTCACCTGGGAGCCTGTGAGAAACACACATTTCTTAGGCCCACCTCAGACCCACTGAATCAGAAACTCCAGGCGTGGGACCAACAGTCGGGTTTTATGGAGTCCCCTAGGAGACTAACACACGCCAGAGTTTGAGAGCTGCTGACCTAGGGAAGTTGTGGCATTTCAAGAGTGAAACTCTCCAAGGAGAGAATGAATCCACAGACCGTTTTGACATGACCAGCTGCCCAGACACTTTGCCTTCCCTAGGTCCCTCATTCTCACGACCCTGGACCTGCAGTCCCTTTTGTCTTTTGGAGAAGATGCAACATCACAGGGCACATGCACATACAGGTCCACCCTAATGTTTTTAGGCATCCAGGCTGTTTCAAGGTTGACTTGTCTGAAAGTTAGATCCTTGAGTATTTTAGAGTGTGTTTGCAAGTACACACGTATGTGTATATGAGTGTACAGGTGTGTTGTAAATATGTATGGAATTAGAAAGTATACACTATCTTCAACTGACCCATTCTAAAAACAAAACAAAAACTCTATGATAAGAAATAATTTTTTTGAAAAGAACTCTTGTACAATCACAACCTTGTCACATGAACTACAATTTCCAACGAGACTCTCTGGGAACACAGCCTTGGGGAAGCCCTCACCAACATAAGACAGCCTATTTTCCTAACTAGGGCCTCTTTATTTCAGTTATTTTTTTAGCAGTCTATTACTGTATTTAAAATTAATAATGTGACTGAATCAATTTCTTCTCCCTTTAACATCTCTCACTTCTGCTCATTTCAAATGAAGGTCTAATTTTTTCAAGAATCTCACTGACCATATTAAACATAGGTCATTCTGTGTTTTGAATTTCTTCCTTAAATTCCATTTTGATTCAGCATTCATTTTCATCTACAATGGATGATGTAGAATTTAGAGCTATATTAATGAAAATAAATAAAAAAAATACTACTGAGCCAAAATATCTTGTTTTATTTAGCAATTAAATGTAATGGGGTAACATTGATCAATAAGAGAACATAGGTTTCAGGTAAACATTTCTATAGAATTTGGACGGTAGACTGTGTTGTGTGCCCATCGCCCAAAGTCAAATCATTTTCTGTCACCATATATTTGTCCCTCTTTATTCCCCTTCCCCTGGTAACCACTTCACTTTTGTCTAGGTTCAAGTCGCAGTTTTATATCCCACCTATGTGTGAAATCATACAGTTCTTAGTTTTTCCTGATTTACTTATTTCACTCAGTATAATGTTCTCAAGGTCCAATCTCTTAATGATTGAAAGACGACTGTACTTCTGATCACACTGAACCCCCCTCTGCTTTCCCCCTTGCCTGTTTTTGTTTTTTTTTTTTTTCATTTTTCTGAAGCTGGAAACAGGGAGAGACAGTCAGACAGACTCCCACATGCGCCCGACCGGGATCCACCCGGCACGCCCACCAGGGGCGGTGCTCTTCCCCCCAGGGGGCGATGCTCTGCCCATCCTGGGCGTCGCCATATTGCGACCAGAGCCACTCTAGCGCCTGAGGCAGAGGCCACAGAGCCATCCCCAGCGCCCGGGCCATCTTTGCTCCAATGGAGCCTCGGCTGCGGGAGGGGAAGAGAGAGACAGAGAGGAAAGCGCGGCGGAGGGGTGGAGAAGCAAATGGGCGCTTCTCCTGTGTGCCCTGGCCAGGAATCGAACCCGGGTCCTCCGCACGCTAGGCCGACGCTCTACCGCTGAGCCAACCGGCCAGGGCCCCCTTGCCTGTTATTTTGGCTGAGGGAATGAAGTTCCTCATTACATCATTTCAAAACCAGCATGGACGTCACAGAAAAACTGAGGTCAGGAGGGCATTTCGGTGCTAGAGGAAGGAAGGATAAATAATGCATGGGGGGAAAAAGCTTTCTACTTTCAGTCCTCATGCTTATATTTTAGTTAAAGCAACTGGCCAGTTCTTCTTTAGTAATGACTCTAATACATGTCATAATATTGTCATTAGACTGTGACTGTTATATAGTTTTTCATTCTGTCACCTCTGAAGGATATAAAAAGCAACTGTTTAGTATTTACACCCTAGGAAGTGAAGCTCTAAAGTCCCAGGCTTCTATCTCACACTGTCAAACTCCTAATGCGTGACAGAGAACTTTTTAAGAAAGTAACCTCTTTCTCATCTGAAGTCATACTGTAAACTTTCTACTTAACATCTTCAGGGTTTAGAACACTGAAATGAAATAGAAAAGCCTTTTTCTACATTCTAGGTTGGAAAAAAGAATTCTTAGCTGATGTTAGTTATCTCCTCTCTTTTTACTTTGCATTGTCTGTTTTGCCTGAGCTCAAATGATAGTCTTGATACTGTATACTTACAGAGGTCAGACAAGTCCATAAGAAATGAGAAACTGGGAGCCCTGGCTGGTTGGCTCAGCTGTAGAGCGTCGGCCTAGCGTGCGGAGGACCCGAGTTCGATTCCTGGCCAGGGCACACAGGAGAAGCGCCCATTTGCTTCTCCACCCCTCCCCCTCTCCTTCCTCTCTGTCTCTCTCTTCCCCTCCCGCAGTCAAGGCTCCATTGGAGCGGGGATGACCCGGGCGCTGGGGATGGCTCTGTGGCCTCTGCCTCAGGCGCTGGAGTGGCTCTGATCGCAACATGGCGACGCCCAGGATGGGCAGAGCATCGCCCCCTGGTGGGCAGAGCATCGCCCCTGGTGGGCGTGCCGGGTGGATCCCGGTTGGGCGCATGCGGGAGTCTGTCTGACTGTCTCTCCCTGTTTCCAGCTTCAGAAAAAAGAAAAAAAAAAAAAGAAATGAGAAACTACTTAGTATCTAGGCAAGGGGTGAGAGAAGGGGAGAGAAGGGGAGACTGTGCGTCTGCACGCCCATGTCTCAGGGCTCTAGGGCTTCTCCTAACAGTGGGCAGCTGCTCTCACAAGCTGACTTCTCTTGCCCTGTAGAAGAAAGACAAAATACTAACTGTGACTCAGAACCCTTCTCAGCTCGTTTTCTTTACTAAGCACCTCTTCCTGACAGTAATTTCAGCCTCCAGGACTTTGCCACACTTTCAACTTTCATTCACTTTAACTCATCAGCTTTTTGGGTATTAGCTAGTTTGTGCATTACAAAAGGTATGCGATCTGCTTCTTTAAGGGAAGGAGCAGTGGAAATGTGAGGGTCTGATGCACAAGTTCCTTCATGAAGAAGTCATTTTGTAGACATCAGCTACCTTTCAGTTTCCCTATTTGATTGGTCTCCCTGGCTTGTTTCAATGCTAAGAAATTTTTCTTTTCTATTTTCTTTTAAATTTTATTTAGAAAATTAACTTTAACAGGGTGACATTGATCCATGAGAGTACATAGGTTTCGGGTAAACGTTTCTATTGTATTTGAACTGTTGATTATGTTGTATGCCCATCACCCAAAGTCAAATCATTTTCCGTCACCTCACAGTTGTTCCTCTTTCCACCCCTCCCCCTCCCCCTAGTACTCACTTCCCTTTTATCTATGTCCGTGAGACTCAGGTTTATATCCTGTTACTCCCCAAACTTGAAAACATGGGCACGTAAAGACACAGGCAGCCCCGTGTTCATCGCAGCATTGTTCACGGTGCCCAAGACCTGGAAACGGCCCAAGCTGGGATATTTTTCATCCAGCACAGAACTTACTACTCTGTAATGTCCTACCAGGATCCTGCAATCTCCACATAATCGAACTCCAGCCTGTGCTAAGTGACAGATATTTTGGTTGGCGGAGCAGTTGTGCTTACATTTGGAGAGAACCTGGGAGCGCAGTTGTCTGCATCCGTAAGATTCATCACTAAAATGAAATGTTTTAATCTTCCTAATGGGCGTCCGAGGGGCAGGGAAACCACATGTGCTTTTGAATGATAATCTCCTGGCAGAGGAAGTCTGTACAGAGGCTTAATCAAATCTGGGGCAGAAGTTATGTTGCCAAAATGACTAATCATCAAAATGACCCTTCTTTCTCCTTTGTGCATTAATAAGTACGGGCGTCTTTCAGCTGGAGCGAGCTGCTAATCCCTGCGGTCAAGCGTAATCCACTGCTTCTCCCCTCTCTTCCAACTGACAGTAAAGGCTTAGAAAGACTCCCCCTTCCCTTAAAAACAAAATCCAGAAGGCACTGTTACTTACCACCAAAGATACATATTGATGCAGCTTACAGCACTTAGGCCATAATAAAGGGAGCTGGTAACAAATTCGTTCCTGATGCGTTACAAATGAACCTCATTACAAACCCCTGCTAAAGCTGAAGTATTGACTAGACAGGTAGCTGTGAGGTGCTCAGGCTGTTGGGTGCTATGGAAATCCCATCCTGTGCCTATGACCATTGGCAACAGAGCCAGACAGGCTTGAGGCTCATTCTTATTCTAGCCAGGGACGCGGCCTCGTCTGCACTTGGCTTGTCACTGAAAGGCTGCCATATGTGTCAGCTCAGACGGGTAGGATAAGCTCTGTCCTCGTTATCTAATATTTCACCAGGCAGCAGAACCGAAGGATAAGGACAATCTAAATGCCCACATGGTCAGAAAAGCTTGAGTGCCATCAGGCCCAGCACAAAGCCTGAACCCGAACCAGAGAAGGTTTACAGCAGAAGTTAATCATGTCATTTGGAAGGAGAGCTCGGAGGGACTTAGGCAAACAATGATGATTTATCTTGGTTACACAGTGAATCAGGAGACAGACCCTACGACGGGTGCTGCCGTGTTATCCCAGACACGCTTTTTACTTTCTTCCCCACAACACACTAGTAACTTAAATTTCATCTAAAGTAGACAGGATTGAAAGAAGGGCATATATGTAGCCTGTTGGTCCAGAGTTAACGAGGCATGGGTATGAGGAGAGATCCCTTTGCCGCCATCCCTCTGCTTGGCTGCCCAGTGTCCCATCCAGTCATGGACCCTCCGTGAGTGAGCAGCACAGTGATCGCCACAGAGAAGAACAGGGCGGTTCCTGTTCTCTGAGAACCTGGACTGGCTGGGGAAGGGGGAGGGCAGAAACCGAGAGTTAAAACCAACTGGCAAGGACTGTAATACAGATACTACAGCCCACAGTGGGGAAAGATAGAGAAAGTACCTAGCAAGGGGGAAGAAGAGCTGAGCAGGCTTCCTGGAGGCGGTGACCATTCATTTGATGTTAAGGTAGAAATAACATGTAGCCAGCCCTGGCCGGTTGGCTCAGCGGTAGAGCGTCGGCCTAGCGTGCGGAGGACCCGGGTTCGATTCCTGGCCAGGGCACACAGGAGAAGCGCCCATTTGCTTCTCCACCCCTCCGCCGCGCCTTCCTCTCTGTCTCTCTCTTCCCCTCCCGCAGCCAAGGCTCCATTGGAGCAAAGATGGCCCGGGCGCTGGGGATGGCTCTGTGGCCTCTGCCTCAGGCGCTGGAGTGGCTCTGATCACAACATGGCGACGCCCAGGATGGGCAGAGCATCGCCCCTTGGTGGGCAGAGCGTCGCCCCATGGTGGGCGTGCCGGGTGGATCCCGGTTGGGCGCATGCGGGAGTCTGTCTGACTGTCTCTCCCCGTTTCCAGCTTCAGAAAAATGCAAAAAAAAAAAAAAAAAAAAAGGAAAAAAAACATGTAGCCAGATGAAACAGGGAGGGGAGAAGGATATAGGATCCAAAGGGAGAGACTACTATGAAACAAGGGCTTAGAGATGACAAAAAGCATGGCACGTCTGGGGCAATTGTCAGCAGGGCGATGCGGCCAGGGCATTATGACAAAAAGGCTAGAGGGTGAATGTAGACTCCGGAACCCGTGGGGTGTGGGATTCAACTTGGGCATCAGATCAACTGAGGTCTGTGGAACATGGGCTCTGGAGGAAAGGGATTAAAGGACAACAGGAAATGGGTTTTAATATCTACAGCGATACCGAAGGGAAGAAGAGATGAAGCATGAGCCACACAAGTAGAGTGGGCAGACTGTGGAAATGCACAGGAAGTGCAATGATAGCATTCAGACAGGAAGGAGCAGGTAGCAAAAAGGATTCCCACATGTCAGACAGTGGCACAGAATGGTCACAAGTACAATTCTCTCGAAGCATAACATTTACTAAGCTCAACAATACACCAGAATTGTAGAACTGAAAGGAGGCCCCAAAGAAAGCCAAAAGCGAAGCTAGAAAACCTTGCAAAAGGCATTACAGCAAGGCCAAGAGGTAGCAGTACTTAGCCTCCGGTGTGACCTGTTTAAGGACTTCTGTGACAGCTGAGCCTATACCCACAACAATTCAAGCAGTCCTTGGCAGATGATGGGTACCCCAAAACTACCCACTAAGTGAATGAGTAAATTAAAACCACATCAGTGAGCAAACCATCTAGCTTTTTACTCTGTGTCTCTTTGGGCAAATGGCGGTGTTTTTCAAAATCTCATTTCACAGTTGAAAGTGACAAGAATAATGTGTCCCCCTAAATATCTTGGGAGCCAAACTACTTTCTTTGTTTTTGTAACTCAAATAAAACATTATTTTTGCAACTTACTTAGGTTCCCAAGCCTATGTTTTCTAGAACTACTAATTAGATTCTAGGCATCTGAAAAGCAGTGCGTGGGCTACGTCCTTCCCAGAGGGCTCAGCAGAGAAAGGCACTCCCCAAATACCCGGAGATCAGGAGGTCAGGCCCAGTCCTGCAATAGGAGCTTGGTATCCTTAAATCGGTTGGCCATAATTTCTGCACCTTACATAGCAAGGGTAGGCAAACTATATTTCCTCTACCTATTTCTTAGAGTTGTTTAAAAAAGTAAAATCATACGAAAGAAACACTTAGAGTTCTTAAATTACATTTATTTATATGATTCAATGATATCACAAAAGCAACTAGTTTTTGGATAGCAACTAGCTTGCTCTGGTTAGTTAGTAAACCTTAAAATAAGAGCTAGAACTCACAGTCTTACAGTACAGATAAAATAAACTAAAAAAAAAAAATTCTAAAAAAACGAAAGAATTCCTGGGCAGCGAAATGTATTAAGGTTTGATTAGATGAGTGTTGAGATGAAGTGAGGCCACGTGGGTTCGAAGCCCAGCGGTGGGGCTGGTGAGGACACGGGCCCAGGTCTGTGCCTGTTGCCAACCATGCAAGCGTTTGGCCCAGTGGGTACAGGGCATTGAAACCAACATGCTGCCAAATGCCTCATCACACCCATTCCCAGGAGCCAAAGGGGCAAATGGAAGAGTTGCATACATTAACCCGAGAGCCTGAGCTACTTCCCCAGCTCAGCTAGGCTAAGTTCTAAGTCAGGGGTCCCCAAACCTTTTACACAGGGGGCCAGTTCACTGTCCCTCAGACCGTTGGAGGGCCAAACTAAAAAAAAACAAAACTGTGAACAAATCCCTATGCACACTGCACATATCTTATTTTAAAGTAAAAAAACAAAATGAGAAGAAATACAATATTTAAAATAAAGAACAAGTAAATTTAAATCAATAAACTGACCAGTATTTCAATGGGAACTATGCTTCTCTCACTGACCACCAATGAAAGAGGTGCCCCTTCTGGAAGTGCAGCGGGGAGTGGGGGTGGATAAATGACCTCTGGGGGCTACATGCAGCCCGCAGGCCATAGTTTGGGGACCCCTGTCCTAAATGCTAAGTGCTGACCTTGGGATGAGTCCCGGGGAGAGAATAACACTGGCTCTGAAATGGACGCTCCCCTCCAGCAAATTCACATTCAGAGGGTGGGCTAGATGTCATTCTTTGTGCAAGTACCATGCACTGCGCAGAATGCTCATTCAGGGCTCCGCACGGTGCCCAGCACAGCACAGAACTGCTACGGAGACAGATTTATTCCTGCCCCCTCTCTTGCCAATAGCTGCTGCCCTTTAGGCAGCTCACAAGTGAATGGAACTGACATCTGCTGGGTGCTTTCGTGCCACATATTGTGCCAACTGCTTTCTGCTTTTCCCCTTTGCTTTCATTAGAAATCACTATGCCCATTTTCTATAGAGGGAGATATTGAGGCTGAGCAAAATGTCACTTGACTAAAGATGAATGGCTAGCAAATGACAGTGACTTTAACACTCAAAGGCTATGCTCATTTCAGGGTGAAATAAACCATGGAAAGACATATGCATTTTTCAAAAAGTTCTAAAATGCTATGGCCTGCCCCCTGCATACACCACACACACACACGTTCACATATGCATGCATGCATGTGCACACAGCACACATGCATGTGTACTCATGCACACAGGCTTGGGAAGCATGTCAGCCGAGCTCACAGTGCTCAGGTACCAGCAGAACAGTGAGTCCTCAGCCTCTCCTTACTCACACACCCACCGAGACGGGCTTGCAATTTATATATATTTTTATTTTTTTGGTATTTTTCTGAAGTTGGAAACGGGGAGGCAGTCAGACAGACTCCCACATGCGCCCGACCGGGATCCACCCGGCATGCCCACCAGGGGGCGATGCTCTGCCCATCTGGGGTGTTGCTCTGTTGCATCCAGAGCCATTCTAGCGCCTGAGGCAGAGGCCATAGAGCCATCCTCAGCGCCCGGGCCAACTTTGCTCCAATGGAGCCTTGGCTGCGGGAAGGGAAGAGAGAGACAGAGAGGAAGGAGAGGGGGAGGGGTGGAGAAGCAGATGGGCGCTTCTCCTGTGTGCCCTGGCCGGGAGTCGAACCCAGGACTCCTGCACGCCAGGCCGACACTCTACCACTGAGCCAACCGGCCAGGGTCTACAATTTATATTTTTAACCACTGGATAAGGGTTTGGGAGCCAATAGAAACCACAGGACTAAAATGACCAGGTTCAAATTACTGATAAAACTTTAGAAAAGGATGAATAGAAAATGAGTGGTAGACAAAACAGAGGCTGATACTAAGATGTAATTTTTTTTGTTTGTTTTTTTTTTGTTTTTTGCATTTTTTCTGAAGCTGGAAACAGGGAGAGACAGTCAGACAGACTCCCGCATGCGCCCAACCGGGATCCACCCGGCACGCCCACCATGGGGCGAGGCTCTGCCCACCAGGGGGCGATGCTCTGCCCATCCTGGGCGTCGCCATGTTGCGACCAGAGCCACTCTAGCGCCTGAGGCATAGGCCACAGAGCCATCCCCAGCGCCCGGGCCATCTCTGCTCCAATGGAGCCTCGGCTGCGGGAGGGGAATAGAGAGACAGAGAGGAAAGCGCGGCGGAGGGGTGGAGAAGCAAATGGGCGCTTCTCCTGTGTGCCCTGGCCGGGAATCGAACCCGGGTCCTCTGCACGCTAGGCCGACGCTCTACCGCTGAGCCAACCGGCCAGGGCAAGATGTAATTTTTATAGCTGGATGATCTCTGGTTTCTTTTATAACTGCCTGAGTCCCTCTTCCATGTTCCCTAAGAGAAGGCTCCGAAGAATTTAGAAAAGTCTACCCAGAGAAGCCAGAATGAAGGTAGCTCAGCTGTTTGAAATATGCTAGACTATTCCAGACAGTTGACTAGGGAGACAGAAAAAGAGAGACAAGCCTCTGTAAAAACTGCATTACAAGGTAAACAAACCAGAGGAAATGAATTACACAGAGCACAGATTCAGGTGTTGACCAATTGAAAACCCAATAATTATCCAATTTCAGAACTAAAAGTTATATTATTTTAAAATGTGAACTTGTTACAATTAAGTGATGCTGCTCTTCTCTTTGGTAAAGGCTTCCTTAAAAGACAGCTATAGCCTGACCAGGCAGTGTATGGTGGATAGAGTGTCAGACTGAGACTCAGAGGACCCAGGTTCGCGACCCTGAGGTTGCTGGCTTGAGTGCGGGCTCATCTAGTTTGAGCGCAGGCTCACTAGCTCGAGCCCAAGGTCGCTGGCTTGAGCAAGGGGTTACTCACTCTGCTGCAGCACCCCGGTCAAGGCACATATGAGAAAGCAATCAATGAACAAGCAATCACTGAACAACTAAGATGCTGCAACAAAGAATTGATGCTTCTCATTTCTCTCCCTTCCTATCTGTCCATCCCTATCTGTCCCTCTCTCTGATTTCTCTCTCTGTCCCTATAAAATAAAATAAAATAAAATAAAAAGACAGCTATAGTTCAAAGACATTTTAATGATGTTATAAACCAGGAAAATACAAAATCCTTAGTGACCATTATTAGGTCCAGAACCCCACCTCTGGACAAGGCCATGACTCAGTCAACCAGGAGCAGAGGTGACTGGTGGTCAGTGAGGGAAGAAGAAAAGGGAGGTGTGAGGTAGGGAGGTGTGAGGTAGGGAGGTGTGAGGTAGGTAGGAAGGAGAGAAGGAGAAGAAAGAAGAAAGGAAGAGGAGGAAGCAGGAAGGAGGAGGAGGAGGAGAATGAGGAGGAGGAGGAGAATGAGGAGGAGCAGGAGAAGGAGGAAGGGGGAAGAGGAGAAAATAATAGAAATGTTGGTCTGGCAGGTCACAGGTGAGACTAGACAGTCATTCTCATATACTAGGACAAATAGAGTCCCTGATTAATCTAATTTAAGGGAAAATTTCAAGGTGTTCCACAGAAATATGAATCGTTAACATTAGAAAATGTAATAGTAAAGTGATCATTTATCAGAAAGATGATGTAACCAATTACTTTATTTTTAAAAAAGAGGTATCTATTGAGTTTGCAGCAAGTGCTTTTAACTGAAAATCCATGGATGGGCTTCAGGGGTGTGTAAACCCCATAATTATACATAGAACTTGGTATATTTGCATTCTTCTAAAATGAGGGTTGTTGGCTTGCATCACATTGTCAAAAGTTAAGAACCACTGGTTATTAGAGACTGAATCTCCTCTCCACTTCTCTCACTCCACAAAAAGGAAGTAGAAAGGCACTGACCTCCCTCTCCTTACTCCCAGTCCAGCCTCATTTGGGTGTGGAAGGCGTGTGCGGTCTCTATTTAAAGACACAACTTGTAGCTCAGTTTAGAGATAATAGAAAAGCCCAGCCAAGATTGAAGAGCAAGTAAAAAAGTTCAGGATAAAACTGCTACGTCATTAGTGCTTTTTCACCTTGAAAACAAGTCTGTTTTCAGGTAACGTGACTTTGTTTTCTTAAGAAGTACACTTCACACAGCCGATTTATGTTAGAATTAGCCTACAGCAGATCAATTTGAGACTGAGAATGCAGCTGGTAGTTTTCCTTATTAAGGTTCCATTTATTCGTTAAAAGAATATTTCTGTAATGTTAAGGATATTACACACAGAAGCTTCCCTCTTCTCTCACTTTTTCTCTTTCCCTCACTATCACCAAGGATGAATTCTATGTTAGTTTTCTGAAAATAGTAACATCTCCATTTCTTATGTTTTCCCTTAGGATTCTTCTCAAAAGTTGTTCTTTTTTCTAATTATAATCAACAGAATCCCTAACTATGAAATCTGAGAGGGGTAAAAAGACCTGCTAAGAAGGGGTCCTGATGGATAACCGGGCTCAAATAATAATAAAAAAAAGCAACCCAGCGTAGCAGCCATTCTGTACAGGGGCTTCTCACACAAACTGTACAGCACTGAGGAGCCTATACCTGCCTGAACTGTTTAAGTGTCATCTGAGACAGCCTTATAAAGAGTTCCTGGGATTCTATTTCAACCAATAGGACTGAGGCTTTCCTCATCCAATCAGAGCAGCTCTATTCTAACAGTACCTTCTGAACCAATCAAACTGCAAGGATTTGGAATTCTCATTCGCATGAGGAGAGATCGCTCAGGGATGGGGGCAGGGACTCCGGTCAGTATAAGCCAGCTCCCCTCTGGCTCGGAGAGCGTCCTTTCCCTTTCCATGGAAGACAGAACCCTGCCTCCATAGCTGAGCTGAAACGCTGAAGATGTCTTGGCAGAGCAGGCCAGAGCAGAGCAGAGTGGACCAGGGAGGAGCGAGGTAGAGCAGAGCAGAGCTGTGTAGCCCTAGAGGGGATGAGACGCAGGGCCGCCTGGCCCACAGCTGTTCTGCAGCAGGGCCATATCACAGTTTGAGCTGTTCTGCACTGAAAGTTTCCTTCTTCACTGCACTGTTGGTGTTGAATTGGTGCTAAGGACCACTGGTTGACACAACTCACTCTGCCCACATTTCTAGTATCACCGCACTGGCCTCAAGTGAGCAAAGGTTTGTCACTGGCAGCTCTAGGCATTCCCCAGCCACCTGCAAACCAATTTCAATACAAGCCACTCTCTGAGACTCTCAGTACTATAATCTCAGTTCAAAAAAGCTGGCCAATATGACTTTTTTGCCCATTATACAACCAGTGAAGTATTAGTCTAATTTCCCAAACTAATTAAATTTCTTCCCAGTCAATGCAAACATGGAACAGCATGCCCAAGAGTTTACTCTCCCATTATGAACCCTGTTTGTGTTTACCATCACATCTGCCTTAAATCACATGGCTTGGAATGTGCAGAAACATGAAGACAAATCTCATGAAAATTCAGATACAGTGGTACCTTGAGATACAAACAGACCAACATACAAATTTTTTAAGATACGAACTGCGACTCAGTTCGTAGTTTTGTTTGAGATCTGAGCAAAATTCTGAGATACGAGTCGTGATACCGGAAGCTGCCGCTAGTTGGCGCATTGGCACACGGGTCCAGTATCGGCAGTTTGATATAAGAGTTGACTGACTTACAAGCTCGGTTACAGAACGAATTAAATTCGTATCTCAAGGTACCACTGTACTTATAAAAAAGCTAAGCCACAAAGCAAAGAAAAAATATTCTACCAGAAAATTAAACACAGAACTTACTAGATAAGTGTCAAGTCAATATATACGATATTTTAAAAATTTATGCTAAGGATTCCTTTCCACAGAAAGCTAGGTATCATTTTTCTTAATGTCATTTTTTCTTCAAAGCAACCAAATCAGCAGGTTTCCCTAAGCAGTGCTCATGGCCAGCCACCCTGAGGGTCTCTCTCCCAACACTCCACTGTCAACATACCTCACTTAACACTCTACCTTCTCCTGTCACTAGACATCCTCCTACTATGGCCTTCAATCATGATTTAACTCATTATGTGTCTTTGTTCTCTCACCCAACAAATCTGGAAGTTCTGAGCTCAAAGGGCTTACTAGGGTGTCATGAACAGCAGATCACCCAATCTGCTAAGTGAAGGGAGGATGAAAATATGATTAAATAACCCAGGATGGCATTTATCATCTAGCTCATAAGCTTAGTTACAACAATTTTTAATTCCAATGAGAAAGGTTTAAAATCAGAGCTCTCAGGACATGATTTGGTGAACATTCAATGAGGGGCTATGAAGTAGGCAAGAAATTGAGCGAGGAACCTACTCTCTTAACACTTGCAATAACTTTAAGGAAACAATATATTTTCCCAAAGACTTTCTTCATAATAACCCTCCCTTCAAACTTTTCCTTTGTATTTGTTTTGTTTTTGTTTTATTGCTGTTGTTGTTTTTTAGTATAAGTGGTGACTCACCTGGAGAAGGAAAACCTGGGATGACAGACCACCTCTTCCTTCAAAAAGAGCTTTGTGCTCTAAGCATGCAAGAGACAAAAAGGGAGGGGACTCCCATACAAATATCCGCATCAGAAACACAAATTTCAGATTCCGAATTCTTGCCTTTTGGCTGCTGCCTGCACTCTGGCAGAACCTGATTCAGGAGAAGCACGCAGATCTTTGTTTCTAAGACTTCACAATCATTTGTAAGGAAATTCTGAGAATACTTGCCACAGTGAGAACTCCTTCTAAATTGTGAAATTTCAGAGAGGCAAGGGTGGTCTGGGCAGTGAGCACAGCCACTGCCAGAGTTCTACCAGCGTCAAAGCTCAGGACTCTAAAGCAGCAAGGTGTCAGGAAGAGCCCCTGCAATTCTGCAACGCACTGTATGGTATATGTTTTTAGAGGGCTTAGGTACCAGGTGCTGAGGGTACAAAGGTGAACATGACATAGTTTCTGCCCCAAAGGAGCTAATGCGTGGTGAAGATGTCCAGGTGTGCGAATCCCAATGTGACTGCAGTCTGGATAGCACACTGTCGGTGGTAAAGGGGGCGGTTCCTCTGCTGGGCTGAGGACAGAGCCAGAGAAGTGCTGTTGTGGCTGGCTTAGCCGAGCCACATTCTGCTTTTTCCCCTATTAGACTTTCTAATAATACAGTAATAATCAAGTAACAGGTAAACATGAGTGATAGAACAGCCATTATTAAGTTTGATAACAGATGTGCTTCTGCAAATCTGATCATTTTAAAGCCTTCTTTCTCAATTATCAAAGAAGATAAGTGAGCATTTGGAATGACTGAGTGTTAATAGACTTCTACTAGGTGGTCAAGGAATTAGCTTACTTCAGTGTCTTCATTGACAATGTCCATCTGAGGCTATGCATGAAGCCTCCAGAGCTCAAACTGGTTATGGGTACCAGACTGGAAAAAATGCAACCTCTCTTTTAAGAAGTTACTGACGAGAAAAGAGTGAAACTGGGAGATGAGATGGAGCATCTCAACCATTAAATATTTGGCTTCTCTTCCTTTCAGAAAATCTAAAGCTGTGGCCTTTCATCAACCAAGGGTGTTCTAAACTTGATGTCAGTCTCTTCACGGTTGGCTTCAATTATTTCTACCACAATTATTACCCTCCTCCCCATTCTAACAGGAAATGAATTCAATCCAAAGCTTGTTTGCTTACAACATATGTTTTGTCAGCTTATTCAGTTTTTTTCTTTTTTTTTTTTTTTTTGACAGAGACAGAGTCAGAGAGAGGGACAGACAGACAGGAAGGGAGAGAGATGAGAAGCATCAATTCTTTGTTGTGGCATCTTAGTTGCTCATTGATTGCTTGTTCATTGATTGCTTTCTCATATGTGCCTTGATCAGGGTGCTGCAACAGAGCGAGTGACCCTTTGCTCAAGTCAGAGACCTTGGCTTCAAGCCAGTGACCTTTGAGCTCAAGCCAGTGACCTTGGGTCATGTCTATGATCCCACATTCAAGCCAATGACCCCATGCTCAAGCCAGATGAGTCCGCGCTCAAGCCAGCAACTTCGGGGTTTTGAACCTGGGTCTTCCGAGTCCCAGTCTGATGCTCTATCGATTGTGCCACTGCCTGGTCAGGATGTCAGCCTATTCCTATGTCAACATCTCACTTTAGCCCAGCATACTACTAGGATTTCTAAAATAAATAAATAAAGAGAGGAAAACCTTACAGGAAAATCACTGTGAAACAAACCTTACGAAGCAACGACTCCTTCCCAAATGCACACTGCTCTTCAAGGCGTCCCATGGCCAGTGTCCCGTGCAGAAAGGAGCAGTTCTACCCACACAAAGCAAGCACATGTATGTCCCGGACTTCCCTGGGAACTTGTAAGTCTAATTTGTCTTGTACTCTTTGTGATCCTACTATTAGTAGAGAAAACTGCAAGTCATTCAGCTAGAATTCTCACCAGTGGAACTGTTGAAAAATTCTCTGTTCTATGAGGGTCCACATAAAAATGATCACTTCTGGATGAACAATGAATGGTTCAATGAGCTACTCTAAAACACCACCTGACATTTACCAGGATTCAGTAGCTGCAATTTAACGAAACAATGGTGCTCTCTGGGCATTGGGAGATATTACCAAGAGGCACGAGTTAGAAAACCTAAGACCACTCTGAGCACATCTACTTTTTCCTACCGATTGTTCCTTTTCTGCTTTCTGTCTGGGGTTTCTTGCTTTATGTGCATTAAAGCACACCAAAAGATACAGGGAGCCCCTTGAAAAGTACTGAAGGATCCCTGAATCTTCTAAGGCAAACACAAAAATGAGTAAAAAGGCTGAAGGGCTCTTGGAGTCTCCTTCCATTCCAAGCCCAGGTCCACAAGCACTGTCATCTGGATTCACATGGAGTTGGGGAGCTGAAGGAATTCATAGTACTCTTCAGCAGTTTCAGAATGACAGTGGTTGAGAAGGTAGCCAAGGTGAGGGCCTGTGATGGGGATGGTTCCTTAAGTTATTTAACATCACCCATCAAGAAACCTACACTTTTAAATCTACTCTACAATCCCTCCCCCTCCCCAAACAATATGAGGGCTGTTCTAAAAAATGAATCCATATATGCTTCACCCACATTAGTAATGATTAATGAAGTAGTTTATGAATAATCGCTCTACTTTTTTGTTCAGAATTCTGAGCAATACTGGCATGTAAATGGCATCAAGAAACCTTGAACTGCCAGAAACAATCCTCTACAATTTTAGAAGGACACATTTTCTCTGACCCCGATACAGATCATGCCCAGGTCTTTACATCATTGGTTACCAGCAACAGCAGTGGGCATGGAAGAGGTGTGGCTTCCCAAAAAATGCTTCTCAAGTTTAGCAGCTTGATTCTGGTAAAGATCAGCTGTTTTGCTTCACTCATGCACAACAAAGAAAACAAATAAATAAAAATAAATAGTTCCTTATTTTTCCATGGGAAATTTAATACAATTCAATCAAATTGTCGGTATAGTCATCAGTTAGTATCAAAAGGGATATTAATTCAAAATAAAGCTAATCATTAGTACAATAAACTTTTTTAAAGAATAGTTCTTCCTTGAAAGATAGAAAAGAGATTCCTTTTAAAATAAGGTAAATATACAGAGAGTCCAACTTAGGAAACAGATTGATTTCCAAAGTTCAATTATAACTGACTTATCGTACAACTAGATAATCATTTTATCCTATGGAAACAAGAATACAATGATTTGTGCCCTTGATGACTCAGCTCTGTTGCTGAGCTAAGGTTTTAGTACTGAGCCTGAGCCCATAAGCCTGCAGGAGGCTGGATGGCTGGGGCGGGCGGAGAGCTGGGGAGGAGCTTCTGGGGCTGAGCAGAATGAGGTGAAGACTTCAGTGGCAAGGAGGAGGGAAGAGGACGCTTCTCCAGTTTCTACTCTGTGCCAGGCTTCTTACACGTAAGACATCATCTAAGAAGAGCATCTCAAACACAATATAGCTCCTAACATCAGGTTGTTATGACAGCTTCCCATACCTTCTTATAATGTTTTTCTTAGATTATGCATTTATTTCTCTTAATCCACTGAAATCGATTCATTCATAAACATGTATGTACTGAGTGCCCATGAAGAAAATTAGATTGAGTAGAGCAGGGGTCCCCAAACTATGGCCCGTGGGCCGCATGCGGCCCCCTGAGGCCATTTATCCGGCCCCCGCTGCACTTCCGGAAGGGGCACCTCTTTCATTGGTGGTCAGTGAGAGGAGCACATTGACCATTTCATTAGCCAAAAGCAGGCCCATAGTTCCCATTCAAATACTGGTCAGTTTGTTGATTTAAATTTATTGTTCTTTATTTTAATATTGTATTTGTTCCCATTGTGTTTTTTTACTTTAAAATAAGATATGTGCAGTGTGCATAGGGATATGTTCATAGTTTTTTTTATAGTCCAGCCCTTCAGTGGTCTGAGGGACAGTGAGCTGACCCCCTGTGTACAAAGTTTGGGGACCCCGGAGTAGAGGACGCAGAGTGAGTGGAGCTCACCTAGGTCCTTATGGAGGCCTTTTCACGCGCCCTTTCAGGACAACCGTGCAGACTAGGCATACTTATGTTGACTGCATAGATGAGCTTAACGAAGCTGTAAACTTAAAAAGCTTGACTAAGGTAAAAGGAAGTTAGATCTAAAAACTAGAACCAACTGGCCTCCAAACAAATGCTTTGTCTCCTACAAACTGTGAACCCTAAATCATAATTAAGGTCACATATCCTAATGTGGCAGGAACTTCTCTGGCTTTAGTTCCTCCTCTTCAGCAAGATGAGGCTTTGCCTAGCCTCTCTTGCAGCTAGGTGTGGCCAAATGATGACCTTCTGGCCATATGATCTTTATAGATGTGTTGTGTGATTTCTGGGAAGGAGGTGTATATCATTTTGAACCTCTGCTCTTCCTCCACAGTCCAGCCCTCAATGTGGATATCATGGGTGGAGTTCCTAGACCACAGATAAACCTCAAAGTAGCAGCTATATGCTGTGAGGGTAAAGCCAAAAGAGAAAAGACTCTGGGTCCCCAAGGATTTAACGGAACCATTACAAGCCTCATACTACCTTTTTCCAGAGCTGTTTTTAATGTAAGGGAAAAAATGCTTGTGCTTTTAAGGCATCATAGTCAGATGTCTGTAACTCACAATTCCTAATGGTTACAACTAATGTAATAGCAAACACACAGTGTATAAGTGTATTAAACAACTATATTCTTTTTTTTTAGTGCATGTGCACTTGTGTGCGAGAGAGAGACAGAGAGAGAAAGAGACAGACAGACAGACACGAACAGACAGATAGGAAGGGAGAGATGAGAGACATCAACTTGTAGTTGTGGTACTTTAGTTGTTCATTGCTTCTCATATGTGCCTTGACTGGGTGCTCCAGCTGAGCCGTGACCCCTTGCTCAAGCCAGCGACCTTGGGCTTCAAGCCAGCGACCACGGGGGCATGTCTATGATCCCACGCTCAAGCTAGCGACCCTGCATTCAAGCTGGTGAGCCCACACTCAAGCCAGATGAGCCTGAGCTCAAGCAGCGACCTTGGAGTTTTGAACCCGGGTTTTCAGCGTCCCAGGTGGAAGCTCTATTCACTGCGCCACCACCTGATCAGTCCATTTTCTTTAAAAAAAATTTTTTTTATTGAATTTATTGGGTGAGACTGGTTAGTAAAACTGTACACATTTTAAGCGTACCGTTCTATACTACATCCCCTGTATGTTGTATTGTGTGTTCACCACCCAAAGCCAGTCTCCTTCTGCTGCCATTATTCCCTCTACAGTCTCCTATCTCCCCGCCCTGCTCTCCCTCGGGCAATCCCAACACTGCTGTCTGTGTCTCTAGGGGTTTTTCTGTTTCGCTTAATTCCTTCAACTATTTCACCAAGCCCACCAATACCCCTCCCCTCTGACGGCTGTCCGTCTGTTCTCCACCCAGGAGTCTATTTCCATTTTGTTAGTTTATTTTGTTTATTAGATTCCAACATATCAGTGAAATCATGTGGTCCTTGTCTTTCTCTGCCTGGCTTATTTCACTTAGTGTAATGCTCTCTAGGTCCATCCATGCTGTCACAAAAGGAAAGATTTCCTTCCTTTTTATGGTTGAGTGGTATTCCACTGTGTAAATGTATCACAGCTTTTTTATCCGCTCATCTACTGACGGACACTTGGGCTGTTTCCCGATCCTGGCTATTGTAAAGAACACTGGAGTTAGCGAGCCTAGGGGTGCATGTATTCTTTTCAATAAGCCAAAATACTTTCAAGCTAGGGTTGAAAAGCAGTAGTTATCATTGTGTTATTTTTCCTTTAAAATAAACAAATACTTTAATGTCTTTGGCAAAAAGTTCCACAGTTCCATTTTTTAAAGAGAGAACTTTCTCTATCAAACCGACATACCAATTAGGAACAGTAAGATGCCCACAAAGCGGCAGAGCAGGTTCATTTGCATTCAGGAGAACGAGAAAAGGGAGCCGAGAGAAAACTCTCAGTTTGGTGCTAGTAGTCTCAAATCTTCAGAGAATTTCAATGCCGAGAAAAATGATTTTTTTAAAGCTGTAAACAGTTGGAGAGTTTTTATTTTTATTTAGGCAGTTGGGTCTTCTGCAGAGGAGTAAATTCCTCAAGACCTCTGCAGTGACAGAGGAAGGCCATGTTTCTGCGAGCCCCAGGGGACAGCCGGGCACACACACGGCTGGGCACACAGCTCCGCACCCAGGGGACGGCCGGGCACACAGCTCCGCACCCAGGGGACGGCCGGGCACGCGGCTCCGCACCCAGGGGACGGCCGGGCACGTGGCTCCGCACCCAGGGGACGGCCGGGCACACAGCTCCACGCCAGTAACCGAGAGGAGAAACACGAGCTATAAGAGCTCCTGGGCGAACACTCGGGCACAGGTGAAAATGCCTCGGGTCTGCTGTCTGTACACCTCTGCAGGAATGTCACACAATCCAGATACCTTTGAATCAGGAATATACAAGATACATACTTTTCTTTCTGAAGGGTATTTGCCTCAGCCACTTCCACGAAGGATTGTTGTACCCACGGGAGTTCACATCATGGCTTAAGACAGTGAGGCTAGAGGAAATGTGAATGTCGAACACAGTAACTCAAGAGAAGAAGGTCAGTGAGTCGGAAACAGGAGCAGCTCTGAGCAGCCTCGGTAGCTCCCCCCCACCCACCCAAAGCGTGGCCAGCCTGGCCCGTCCCCATCAGCTGTGACACTGGGCAAGGCACGTAAGCCCGCTGGGCTTCAGAGCTCTGGTCAGGGCAGTGAGTGCAGCCACGTTCTCTGTGGAGGGGTACAGACCAAACCCCGCATAGCACTCATCAAACAGCAGGTGTCAATAAATCTGTTATTTTCCACCTTCCATGACACTTCCATATGCTATAGGGCAGATGTTTATAAATAAACAAAACAAATGAATACATATTTTCACTCCTCCTTTTTTGAGGGGACGCCTCATGTGTCAAGGTCAGTTTAAAGTCATAAAACCATAGTATAACACCACCTTCAGTATTTTCATTGGGCCAAGACACACCTGTTGTCATTGAATACACAGTAAGCGCATCAGGCACACTGTTCTATTAGAAACAGAAGAAGAAAGCCAAGCAGAAGTCATTTCTGGGGTAGGTGGACTCAAGCAGTCGAGTTCCACTCCAGTGTTCTACCGACGTTCAAGGGACAGGGAAGCAGCAGCCAGGGACACCTGGTTCACCTTGCTCAATGACCTTCCCTACGATTTCTTCTTCACTGACTGCAGGTCGCTGCCTGAGGCCTTTCAGTCTTATCATGAATTCCTACGGAACAGATGTGACTGGTAAAAGCCCCCCCTCCCCCAATTTAGACACCTGTCCACTTCTACTAGACGTCACACTCCCGGAAGCAAGGCTGTGTGTGCAGGTGTAGTTCCGTGTTCCCACGAGGAGACAGTGCCTGTACCCGGGAAGTCTGCAGGCCAGGTGTGTTGCGTGTCTGAGCTGCTGGCTGGCACCGCAGGGCAGCGCCTGAGCTCTGCTCTGATGCCGCGCAGAACATCCCTGGAGCCTGCAGGGCCACATCTGCTCAAAAGGTGAAGCCTTCCCTCAGAGACAAAGACAGACCATTGAAGGCTCCATCCAAAATGTGTGACCCCCCACAAGTAAACAGGAGCTCTGTCCTAAGCGTTATAAAAATACAAAAGACTACAATTTCTCCACTTCACACAAAAATAAGGTTTAGGTCCAGAATTCTGCTATAAATGAGTACGACTACTTCTCTGCCTCGGCTGAGAAGTGTTCTGCTCGCTGTATGAACCCCAGTATCATCCCTTTTGTTTGTTGACAAGGGAGAGCGGGAGGGGAGAAAGGAATGAGTGTTTCAGTGCAGCTGGGCTGGCTCCCTCCCGGGCCCGAGACCCAGTGCCAGCATGGCCCAGCTGGGAGGGGCAGCTCGTGCCAATGTCACGACCCCATTACCACAAGAGGCTGCTACTTCCTGCGCTGGTGCGTCTGGGATCTGCAGTCCCCTCTGTCCAGCGCCCTGGAGGGCTGCCAGGCTGTTCTCAGAGTAGCGTTGGCGGGCCCTGACTCAGCTCCGTGCTGGGGACGGCTCTGTTCCTGTCTGCTGCCTGGGCCTCTAGCCGTACAAATGCCTGTCAGAGAGGGCATCTAAGATCACGGAAGACTCATCAGTAATGGCTCTGGCCCCAACTCTGCATACCCTTTGCCACCCCTCTATTATAGACAACCGTAGACTTAAAACGCAGTGCATTATTATTTTACAAAAACTCTGAGATATAACTAGCTCGGGATACTTTATGTTTTACCCTTTTTAGGAGTGACAGTCCTAAAAAGCCTATTTCTTTGGTGGTATGGCTTTGTTTACATCGCTGCTCTGAGCTCCATTCATGATGACCCGAGATTTCATTACCTTTATTTTTCAGAAAAGAGTACGCCCTATGTTCTAAAACAGCAACGTCAGCATGACAGGCAGGCAATGATTTTCACTGTCCGTTCCCAGTGGCTGAGTCTCTCTTTCAATGTGCCTTTTTCCTTTTCTATTTTGGGGAAGAGAAGGGCAGTATGGGCAAAACACAGAAAGTAAGAATTCTTCAGAAGAGTGAGGGGAGTCAAGCCTAAAGAGCAACATACACCCTGAACACTGAATGACCCCACAAGCTACAGGGAAATGAGCAAGGCGGCAGTGGAGGGCCATTGTTGTCATGAAGGAAAAGTGGTTCCAGGCCAACTTCCAAGTCAGAAGAGGGAAGAGACAGCAGGAGCAGAGGAAGGTCATTGGGCCCCGTGGTGTGTCTTGCCTGCTGTGGCTGAACACTCCCTGAGTTAGTCCCCACAGAAGTTTGGGGTTTGGGGATTTTCTTTCTTTTTCTTTTCTTTTTTTTTTATTTTTATAAAATGTAATAATCTAGACGAACTGTTTACATTCTCAAAAACACAAACATCAGGGAGAGTAGGGTGGGGATAAGGTGCTCAGTACACGGATCATACAGGTCTGAGCAGACAGGGAAGATAATGCACCCCAACCCTCCAGGGCTGGCCTGCTCGGCAGAGGCGGCCAGGGTGGCCGCTGGCCTCCGGCTGCAACTGGGGAGTAAAAATTGCCAGGGATGTGCAATTTGCCTTCAGACATAACTTATTCTTGCTTCTGACAAGGACTACTTGAATAATAACCATTCTTCAATCCGGAATACTACTACTACATTTGGTGGGGTGGGACAAAATTTCTGTAACTACCAACAAAAAAAATCATAAAAAGGGGAGGAATCCGGCAGTTTGCAAATGGTCCAGCTATAACCTGGCTATCAGTGGTTAAAGCAGAGCTCAGAAAATCATTAAAGGGTCTTTAAAGGCCATCTGTTTGAAGATCTGTGAGAACTAGGATCTGTCTTGTGGCTTTCCGATCTCCCATGGGGCCAGGTATTTGACAAGTATTTAAGTATTTATTGACGTATGAGAACTACAGATGCTTCTGTTTAACAGCACTAGTAGCGAGGACCATCAATCTCTATTGACCTGCTAAGATTACGACCCTAAGGGCATTCTATAAGTAAGCTCTGTAGCCTATATTTCTTTTGCTGAGTTGAAGAAAGTAATGTGGAAAAGCCACAGAATGTTCATTCTTTTTTATAGACTTAAGAATCCCTAAATGCAAAAAATAGCTCCTTTATGCCACAGTATCTAGAAGGCCATTTTTGTGTGGACAGATTTTGAGAGTCAGGACACTAGTCACTCATCAGTAAATCTTTAAGTCGGTTTACCGTCCAATGATACAGAATCCACCCTCTCCTCCTACTGGCAATCACAGGATTAATCAGGTGTTGTAAACACGCTCACGTTACTAAAAAGAATCATTAGTTATCCCTAAAACAAAGATACCTGTCATCTTCAGTGATAAAAATGTTTTATTGAAAAAGATGAGCGACAGGAACCAGTAACCCTTCAGGTACGCCTACGTAAAACCATCAGGTCTGTCACCAGAGAGTCAGAAATGGGAAGTGGGGGGTTAAGTTTCTCGGTTTCCTAACGGAGAACTGTATAATGACACGTGATCAAGTAAAGCCAGTCTCAGTATGGAGGTGACGGTGGGCCTGCGTCCCCCCTTTCTTTCTCAGCCTGGTCTGTTTTCAGTCTGCGCAGAGGAAACTCGGCAGCTGGACGTGCAGTCACGCAGGAGGGCGCAGCCTGGGAGTGTGGAGACTCGGGAGGGGAGCAAACGCCAGCTCGGAGCTCACAGATCTTATAAGTTCATCAGTGTCCTATCAAATAGCCTTTGCTGAATTTTTATTGACAGTTATTGCAAAGTTAATTTGAAAAGGAAAGGAGCTATTAAGAGGGTGGAGAAATGGGAAAGACTCGGATTTAACTGGTTCGGGTCAGCAGAGGTAGCTGAAAGTCACGTCTCCAGATGGTCAGTCTGGGTCCTCGGGGTCAAGGAGGATGACATTCATGATGTCCCTCTAACACAGTGTATTTAACTGGTTCGGGTCAGCAGAGGTAGCTGAAAGTCACGTCTCCAGATGGTCAGTCTGGGTCCTCGGGGTCAAGGAGGATGACATTCATGATGTCCCTCTAACGCACTGTATTTAACTGATTCGGGTCAGCAGAGGTAGCTGAAAGTCACATCTCCAGATGGTCAGTCTGGGTCCTTGGGGTCAAGGAGGATGACATTCATGATGTCCCTTTAACGCACTGTATTTAACTGATTCGGGTCAGCAGAGGTAGCTGAAAGTCACATCTCCAGATGGTCAGTCTGGGTCCTCGGGGTCAAGGAGGATGACATTCATGATGTCCCTCTAACACAGTGTACATTGACATTTACTCTCACAACACTCTACATCTATCAAAAAGGGAGTATAATTATCACCTTTTTACAAATGAAGACATGGAAGCTTAGAGACATTAAACAACTTGCCTGAGGGCGCATATCTTAAAAAGTGACAAAGCCATGATTTTGTATTCTGAATCGCCTTAACCCCCCAGCTCTTCTTCTTCTTTTTTTTTCTTTCTTTTTTTTGTATTTTTCTGAAGCTGGAAACGGGGAGGCAGTCAGACAGACTCCCGCATGTGCCCGACCGGGATCCACCCGGCACGCCCACCAGGGGGCGATGCTCTGCCCATCTGGGGCGTCGCTCTGTTGCGACCAGAGCCACTCTAGCGCCTGGGGCAGAGGCCAAGGAGCCATCCCCAGCACCCGGGCCATCTTTTGCTCCAATGGAGCCTCGCTGTGGGAGGGGAAGAGAGAGACAGAGAGGAAGGAGAGGGGGAGGAGTGGAGAAGCAGATGGGCGCTTCTCCTGTGTGCCCTGGCCGGGAATCAAACCTGGGACTTCCGCACGCCAGGCCGACGCTCTACCACTGAGCCAACCGGCCAGGGTAACCCCACAGCTCTTAATCACTTCGCAATGCCAGAGGTGAGGGAGGTTTCTGAGGGCAGGTGGTTGAGTAAAATTAAGAAGCTATATGGCCCTTATTGGGTATTTTACACTTTCTACATTTTTCTTCCTTCCTGTTACTCATTGTATATCATTGGTTTTTAAGTTTTCTCTAGTATAAATAAAACAATGATTTTATGATTCCTGGAGGATCTGACAACCAGGAAAACTTTTAGGTTCAACTTTTCCAAAATTAATGTCAGCTTCACAGTGTGTCCTCCACAGGCCGTGACACTGTCACAAACAAATGCATGTTCTAGTGTCTGCTCTCTCACCAGGCCCGAGAAACTCAAGATGCCCCATCAAACAAGAGTCAGTCTCAGTCTGTGTGTTTGCGAATGGATGTCATCACACTTGAATTCTCTGATCATGTTTCTTGAACTGTAACAAGACACCACTCATGATGATCAAGTGCACTTCCAGCAGATGACTCCTCTACTCATCAAGTATCTCAGCTGTCGTGTTTAATCACTTGGCAGAAACCATTTATTTTCTCATATTCTTCTCTTTCTTAAAAAATCTTTTAATTATCTCATTTACTCCAAAATAAAATGGTGCTCAAAAGTTTAATTACAAGTGAAAAATCTTTTTTTTTAAATTCAGTGAGAGGATGGAAGGCAGAGGCAGACTCCTGCATGCGCCCCAACTAGGATCCACCCAGCAAACACACTAGGGGGTGATACTCTGCCCATCTGGGGCTTTGCTCCATTGCTCAGCAACTGAGCTTTTCTTAGCGCCTGAGGTGGAGGCCATAGAGCCATCCTCAGTGCCTGGGCCAACTCCCTCCAATTGAGCCATGGCTGCAGAAAGGGAATACAGAAAGAGAGAGAGAGAGAGAGAGGCAAGAGGGGTAAGAGGAGGTATGGAGAAGTAGATGGGCGCTTCTCCTGTGTACCTTGACTGGGAATTGAACCCAGGACATCCACATGCCAGGCAGACACTCTACTATTGAACCAGCCTGCCAGGGCCAAGTGCAAAATCTTAAGGCGTGGTAAAGTGTGCATCTATTTCTCATTGAGAAATTTTCAAAATTCCAAATTCTATGACCTGAGGAAAATAACTGGATGATAGTCTAAGAAAAGGGTAAAAGACAATAAGATATATGAACAGGAGCCTATTTTAAAAAGGAACAAACAAAACTACTTATATATTGTCCTCCCAAATAATTTTACCTATTAACAATCAGGTTAAAAATTTAGAAATCTTTTGACCTTTCTAACACAGAACCCGAAGAACGGCTACACTGTAGAGCTCCTAATATCTACCGGGACAGTAAGGTCTGGAAATGGTCCTGTGACAAGATCATAAGCTGTTTTACACGTGAGAAAATAGACACGGAGCTCTGAAGAGACTTTTCCTAAGGTCACCCAGGCATGTGGTAAATGTGGGACTAAATTCATAATTTTCTGTTATTCTACACGGACTTAAAGTTTCCTTCTGTTGAGAGCCACAGTTATGGGCACCAACACTTGCCCACTGTGGGTAACTGACCACAGCTCTGCTTTCTGTTTCCTATATTCTTGTCAACCATTCCAACAACAGCAACTGCTTCTTGAATACTCAATGATGAAATGAGTCTTCTTTAATTATTATTCTTAAAATAAAAGGTTGAGGTTGAAAGAGGAAGATAGATCTCATTAAGACCTTTTCATAGACTAAGAGGATGAACTCTCTGCTTTCTTATTTTCTGGAAAAAGATTAAATTAAAAAATCATAGATAAGAAGAAACATTTTTGGTTTCAAGATATTTTTTTTTCCCCTAGATGAGAGGAGAGAAGATAGTGAGACTGACACCCGCATGCACCCTGACCAGGATCCACCTGGCAACCCCATCTGGGGCCAATGCCAGAGTACTGACCTATTTTTACCACCTGAGGCTGATGTGCTTGGACCAACTGAGCTATCCTCAGAGCCTGGGCCACACTCAAACCAATGGAGCCACTGGTTGCATGAGGGGAAGAGGGTGAGAAGGGGGGAGAAGCAGATGATAGCTTCTCTTGTGTGCCCTCACTGGGGATTAAACCTGGGACACCCATACGCTAGGCTGATGCTCTACCACCCATACGCTAGGCTGATGCTTAAGATTTTTACGTCAGCAACTCAGAATCCTACTGGTTCACCTGAAATGCAAGTCCTTGGGGCCCTTTGGAAGAGTTGTGAGTTCCACCTCTTCCCACTGGCACAGAGACTATAATACTTAATGTTTAGATCCCTTCTAGGGCTGGGCCAAACAGTAGTTACAGCCAGGTTGGTAAGAACCCAGAATTCCTGGGCTCTGAGATTGTGCCAGGTTACTTATGACTTCCAAATATTTGCTCAGAGGGCACAGAGAAAAAGTCAGAAGAGCAGCCAGACAGACTCTTCATGACTTAGGTTGTCAACATCCTTTCCTTCAGCGGTCTCACCTCTAGTATTTTGGGGGACGTGGCTGGCTTATGACAATAGACACAAAAGCAAAGGGACAGTCTTACAATCACTTCATTTACTGAGGGCTTCAGTTCCCTGAAAATAATACCCTGGTTCTTCTATTTGTTTTGAATAACATGAATTTATAAACAAAACAAACTGAGGACTTATACTCTTTCTGCTAGTAGTAAATCTAAAAGCTAAAAATCACTCAAGATACTTGAAAACTATTAGACAAAAGAACTGGGCTAGAAATTCCTTGTTAGGCTTTAACACTCAATTTGATAGACTATTCAATGGAAGACTGAGCCTCTCCCAGACAGAAGATTTGATGGCTTCTGGTGAGAGGGCATTAGGGCAGTGCCCAGATACATGCAGCAATCATGCAAGCCATATAGTCTCTGACCTAGAAGAGGCCTCACAGATCTCTAGCCGACTCCTCTGATGGGGAAGTTAAGGCCAGGAGAAGGGAAGTGATTTAGGTAAGGTCACTGAAAAAGTAAATCACGGAGCTGCTACCAAACTCCCATTTCTTGACTCTCAAGCAGTATGATAATGGTCTTTAGACTTTGAGCAAATAAAAGATAGGTTATATGTACATCTATACATATACACATACATATATATGCACACAAACATATATTTAGAAATTCCAAAGACAAATAGAGGCTAATAATTGTGTTGCATTTTTGTGTGTGTATGAATTGGGTTTTATTATTTTTATTTTATTTTATTATTTTTTTTTAGATTTTATTTATTTTAGAGAGAGGAGACACAGAGAGAGAGAGAGACAGAGAGATAGAGAAAAGGGAGGGAGGAGCAGAAAGCATCAATTCCCATATGTGCCTTGACCAGGCAAGCCTGGGATTTCGAACCGGCAACCTCAGCGTTCCAGGTCGATGCTTTACCCACTGCGCCACTGCAGGTCAGGCGATTGGGTTTTATACGTAATTAACAATTATGAAAATAACTTGGCTTAAGTATCTAGATATTTTCCATGAATGCTATTTCAAGGTAGGTAGGTGCCGCTTTCCAGGTCTCTGTCATTCATTTACTCATTTACTCATTCACTCATTCATTCAGTGTCTAAGAAGATGCATCAAAAATGTAGCTAGTAACACTTCAGAGACCATTGTGATGAAATAGCTATGCAGATGTTGTTCGAATCACCTATGAGGCATTGAAATATCTTTTTGCTATTAATTAGTCAACAATTTGAAGAAAAATAAAAGTAGGAATTCTTTCCTTACAGAGAGACCTTTACAGCCTGGTGATTCACAATCTAGACTCATCGATTAGTTTTATTAATTTTACATTGTTCTTGCAGATAGCGGATGCTACTGCATTCTGGAGTAATAGCAGTGATATAACACTGAAGTTCCTGAAAATTAGTAAGCCATCGCTGAGGAAAAAGATATCAACCAGCTAGTTCACGTACTTCACAATCTTATGATTCTCCAAGCTCACAGGATGGCCAGTGGACGCCTTTCTCTTTACCATGTTGGGGAAAGGGGTAGTCACTTTTGGGAAAATTAGAGGTATATACTTATTAAATAAGTTAAATCACACTAGGATGTTTATTCTTTTAAAAAGAATTTTAACTGATTTTTTTATGGAAAGAGGAAAGGGAAAAGAGACAGAGAGAGAGAGAGAGAGAGAGACATCGTTTTGTTCCACTTATTTATGCATTCATTAGTTGTCTCTTGTATGTACCCTGACCAGGGCTTGAACCTGTAACCTTGATGTATGGGGAAGACATTCTAACCAACTGTGTTATGTAGCCAGGGCCATGTTTATTCTTAATTATACCTATTAATAGAAAATAACATTGGCATAAATATTCTTTGGGAATTAATGTATTAATACTGAAATAATTTTCTTAGTTAAAATGTATTTAACTAATATCAAAATTATTTTGCATTTCTCAGCAAACACTAACTGATATGAAAGATTATCCAGAAACATAAAGTCCCTGTGGGAATCCTTCAGCTAGCCAATGAAAACTTATGACTGAAGCCCTACATGCACCTATCCTATCAGAAATAAAAATGTGCCACTCATATACCAGTGCCGCCCATTATTCACGTTTTGCCTACATAGATAATAGCTTGTCCTTTTATTGCTATTCTACTGCTTTATGAGTAAGTCGAGTTGCTTATGGCCAAAGTATGGGGTGCAGAACAGTATCTTCCATGAATGTTCCCGTACACATTGCCTTGACAACCTGGCTTGGTGGTCAAAAAAGCCTGGGAGAGAATCGAAGAATTAAGTCCTGAACAGGGACCTCTGTGTGCTCGACCTTACGGCTGGTCTCCCAGGGATGTCTTTCCGTTTTTCAGAATGTATTTGCTTATTTTCTTCTGCCAGAGTGACACCTACTGGAAAGTATGCATGAATGCAGCCCATTCCTGTGGCCGAGTGCCACATTCTCCCTGGTCTATTTTTGTACAAGGATAAGAATGTCAACCAGCTTGGATAAACGTACAAGTTGTGTGATGTGAAGATAAATTTGGCAATGGTTGCCTAGGAACTGCAAACAGTGCAATCAATATCCAGTTTCCCAGAGCACTCTGCTCTAACACCTTTTAAAGCGCCAATCAGTTTGGAAAACGTGTGAACTTTGCTTATATCTTGAAAAAATGATTACATTTAGTTGTAGTTTAATAACATTTATTTGTTTGCTGTTTGTTTATTTATTTATTTGTTTTAGTGAGGGGAGAGAGAAAGACACACATACACAGAGAGAGAGAGAGAGAGAGAGAGAGAGAGAGGGAGGAGGAGCAGGAAGCATCGACTTCCATATGTGCCTTGACCAGACAAGCCTGGAGTTTCAACCAGCAGCCTCTGCATTCCAGGTCGATGCCTTATCCAATGCACTACCACAGGTCAGGCCTGATACATTTTTATAATTCAAATTCAAAGTAGAAATAATAAAACTGATTATCAAGAATTAGGGTACAATGGTGTCTGTTGTCTGAATGCTTCAGCTATTGAATGAAAGTAATGATCATGACAATGATGACCTTGATGGTGATGATGTCAAAAATGATGGCTAACACTCACATAGTCATTATCACATGTAAGATGCTAAGATAAGTGTCATTTCTTGACTTGTTTCTTAACAACGTCTGGTCTCCCTATAAAAATTTTTGTCTAAAGGAAACCACCTTTAGGTACTAGTGTTTGATAAGGGCAAGTCTAGATTAAGATCTTTCTCAAAGTTTAGGCAAAGTCTAATATTTGCTTATTATTTTCTTAAGTCTGATGAAGGATCTGAAACACCCATGATTTTAATCACAACACACTGATAATACTTGTATTTCATAGAGCACTAATCACCTTTTAGAGGGTGATTCCCTTTAAACAAGGGGGGGGGGAGAGTGACTGATAGTGGAGAAACCTGACAAATGTGACTTCTGACTGGTGATAAAGACCAACATCAACAGCCCTAAGTCATGGTGACTATATGTACCCTTGACCCGATGTACAAATACTAGGAGCCAATCAGCAACAACTGATCCTCCATCTTGGGGTTTTTCAGATATATTCCAACTTTCCCTATTGGCATGTCTTTCTTTACCAGCTGAAATTCCTTTTTCTTCAAATGGATCCCCTACCTCTAAAAAGTTACTCATACTTTAAAGGCCAGGGTTACATGCTCTCTCCACAAAGCTGTCCTTGCTCTTTAAGTCAGAAGTTATTTTTCTCTTCTTCATCTATGTGGCTATCTGATACAGGCTCATAATTCCTCTTATTATAAAAAGTTTGTCTGGGTTCAGGCATAGGCAAAGCACCATGCCTTATTCTCCTAATGCATCCACTTTAACCCTCACATGATTAACAAGATTTATAAACTGCTGATAATCATGTGTCTTCACTGGATTGTAAGCAGCCTGAAAGCACAATTTACACCTACCTAATTTCTTTCAACTCAAATTTTCTCTTTCCAGTGAGGCCTGTAGCCTCCTAATGATATGTACCCATTTTAATAATGACCCATTAAAAGAATGTGTCCTCTAAAAGTGTTCCCTGATATCTGGAAATTAAAATCAATAGTCTCATATACTCAAAGTGACCATAAATAACTTATATTTAAATTGTTTTCAGGCCCTGGCTGATGGCTTGGCTCAGTGGATAGAGTGTTGGCCAAGCATATGAATATCCAAGGTTCAAACCCCAGTCAGGGCACACAGAAAAAGCAACCATCTGCTTCTCCTCCATCCCCTTCCCCTTTCTCTCCCTCTTCCCTTTCTGCAGCTAGTTGCTCAATTGGTTCAAACATGGTCCAGGGTGCTGAGGATAGCTCAGCTAGTACAAGCACATCAGCCTCAGGTGCTAAAAATAGTCTGGTACTCAAGCATTGGCCCCAGACAGGGGTTGCCAGGTGGATTCTGGATGGGCACATGTGGGAGTCTGCCGCACTATCTCCCCTCCTCTCACATAAATTGTTTCTAGACATAAATTCTGGAAAACAACATACACTAATGCTAAGAAACATGGGTTTTATTTACCCAATTTATAAGTATGCAAATTATGTCTCAGTGACTAACTATTATAGAAGGGCAGGAATGCATTCCAAAATGATCATTTGCCCCATGCTAGATAGATAATAAATCTAAAGCTTAATATAAATTTGCATCCTTTCTATAATAAAGAAGCCACAAGGAAAACACCGACGAAGAGATTAATTCACACACAAAAGACTACTTAGAAAATAATACAACTCCTAAACAAGCTCTAAGTAATAATATAAGCCCCAATTTTACTCCATCTATTAAATAAGATAATTTAATTATATATTCTATGAACTTTCAATTTGTAATTTTGTCTTTGTCTAATTATAGTTGAGTGTCTTTGAGGCATACTTGGCTTACTTACTAGGACAGACCATGTAATTTTCAACTCAGGAACCAACTGATCTACATTTCTTTGTACCCTGAGGTAATGACTGCTTATAGTTTTCTGTCTTCTAGACCATTGCAAATGAAAATTATAATCTGAAAATCAACAATTTATTTAATATTATGTCCCAAAACAAAGAGAACTCAAGGTGTTTCATGAAAGGTAATCTAGCTGAATAATTTCTAAAAATAGAAAGAGAGAGAAGGCAAACTGACTAATTGCATTGTACTTAAAATTTTGTATCCCAAACTAATTCAGAAAGGTAGTGTTCAAATAAAATGACTACTGTATGTAATCATCTTACAACTTACAATTAAAAGAAAAATTAACTGAAGTCCAGAGTGTATTTATATTTCCTTACTTCTTTTACATAATGTTATTTTTATGTTTCAGGATCCTACCTACGATACCACATTACATTTAGTCATCGTTACTCCTTAAACTCCCCTTGGCTGTGACAGTTTCTCAGACTTTCCTTGTTTTTAATGACCTTGACAATTTTGAGGAAAACTGTTAAAGCATTTTTCAGAATTCCTCTTGATTGTGATTTGTCTCATTTCCCCCCCCCCCTCATAATTAAGGTAATATGTTTTGGGGAGGAAGACCACAAAGGCATAATGCCATTTTTGTCATATCATAGCAAAAGTATACACTATCAGTGTGACTCCTCACTGTTGATGTTAGCCTTGATGAACTGGCTGTGGAAGTGTCTGCCATGTTTCTCTACTATATAAATTACTCCCGTCTACGGCCAGACCATCCTGAACGCGCCCGATCTCGTCTGATCTCGGAAGGTCTAACTTACTCCCCTGCTCCTCGATACTACACATTTGAAAGGCAGTCATTATGCAGAACCCACACCTAAAGAGAGAGGAGATATGCTCCCCCTCCTTCTTAGATATTTATATAAACTACTGACTACCTTTTGAAAATACGCACAAGTATAAATTATTAAAATTTAAATTCTTATAGTGTTCCTGAATATTAGTTATCCCTAAAGGAAATAGTTACTGTAAAGGGAAATAGTTACTGTACCAAAAAAATTAAGTAGATTTATTTGAAAGTATTTTTGTACTCTTGAGTATTTGGTGTCTAGACATTCATGTGTAGATTTGGCATCTACAAGTTCCACACATTACCCTTTCCAGATAGACCTGACCATATAAAGGTGAAATATTAAAAAAAAAAAGGTCCCATCTAAAGCCATATTTAAATTAAATGAATGAAATAGAACTACCAAAATATACAACTCCAAATATGGACTTTCTGACTTAGAAAAACACAAAAACAACTAATCAGTCTTTACCTTCTTAGTTCTATTTATTACTATGGGTTAATTATGGATTTGGGCTATAATTTGTAATACTTTCATAACAAAATTGTGTCTAATTCACCCAACTGACATTGAGCAAACAGCTAGGATACAAAACACTTATAATGCTTTTACTGCCTATGAATCATTCATCAATCTATTGATTCAATAACCATTTACTTATGGAGTGCCTACTGTGTGGCAGGTGGCAGGGAAGCAGAGAAAAACAAGGTAATCATATTATGTATTCAAGCACAAGATGGATAACAAATGGGATAATGAGATTAAACTCTAATTATGAGACTATAATAATTAGAAGATATAAAACATACTAAGAGGTAAAAAATGGTCTGGAAAAGGCAAGATTGCCCATTCTCATCACTGTTATTCAACATAACACTAGAAGTCTCACCCAGAGCAACCAGGCAAGAGAAAAAATAAAAAGAATCCAAACTGGGAATGAAAAAGTAAAATTGTCACTTTCTGCAAACAACACGATTCTTTATATAGAAACACCTAAAGATCCCACTAAAAAACTATTAGAAACAAAAAAAAAAGTTGCAGGATACACAATCAATGTACAAAAATCCATTGTGTTCCTATATATTTATAATAAAATACAATTCCTTCTGCAATTGCAACAAAAATAACAAAATATTAAGAAATAAACTTAAAAAAGGATATGAAGAGCCTATACATTTAAAACTATAAGACCTTTTTTTTAATTGAAGAAGACACAAAAAAATTAGAAAGATATTTTGTGTTCATAGATTGGAAGAATCAACATAGTTAAAATGGCCATGTTACCTAAGGCAATATACAGATGTAATAAAGTCTCCATCACATTCCCAATGGCATTTCCTTAAAGAAATAGAACAAAAAAATAATCAGATTTGCATGGAACCACAAAAGACCCCCAAAAGCCAAAGCAATCCTAAGAAAGAGAAAGAACAAACCCAAAGATATCATACTCTCTTACTTCAAATTATATTACAAAGCAACAATAATCAAAACAGACACACAAACCAATAGAACATAATTGAGAACTAGAAATAAATCCACATATACAGAGCCAAAAACATACAATAAAAAAAAAGAAAGCTTCTTTAATAAATGGTACTAGAAAAATCGGAAAGCCACATGTAAAGAATGAAAGTAGACTGTTATTTGTCACCATACAAAAAAATTATTTTAAAATGGATCAATGATCTAAATAAAAGACATGAAACAATAAATTACATAGAAGAAAACATAAGTACTGAACTTATGGCCTTGGTCCAAGAGAGGATTTTATGAATTTGACCTCAAAGGCAAGGGAAGGAAAAAAAGAAAAATAATAATAAAATAGAAAAGAATGAGACTATATCAAACTGAAAGCTTCTGAACAGCAAAAGAAGTTGTCAACAAAACAAAAAGGCAACCAGCCAAATGGACAAAGATATTTATAAACAACACCTCTGATAAGGGATCCAAAATATATAAAGAACACATACACCTCAACAACAAAAAAACCCAAACAATCCAATCTAATAACGGGCAGAGGATCTAACCGGCAATTCTCCCAAGAAGACATACAAACGACCAACAAATATTTGAAAAGATGCTCAACTTCACCAGCTTTTAGGGAAATACAAGTCAAAACTACAATGAGATACCACCTCACACCTGTTAGATTGGCTGTTATCAACAAGACAGGTAACAACAAGTGTTGGAGAGGCTGTGGAGAAAAAGGAACCCTCATGCATTGTACAGCCACTATGTAAAGCAGTATGGAGGCTCCTCATAAAATTAAGAAGAAAGTTACCATATGACTCAGCAACAGCTTCTTTGGATATCCACCTGAAAACTCTGAAAATGTTTATTCCTAAAAGTATATGTACCTTCTGTTCATTGCAGCATTATTCAAAGTGGACAAGACATGGGAACACTTGAAGCATCTTTTGAGAGCTGATTGGATAAAGAAGTGGTACATGTATCTCAGAGAAGATCACTCAGCCATAAAGAGAGATGAAATACTGTCATCTGCAACATGGGTGGGTCTTGAAGGTATCATGCTAAGTGAAACAAGTCAGAAAAAGTCAAGAACCACGTAATTTCACTCATACATGGGATATAAAACTGAAAACAACAAATGAACAAAAAGAACCCAAACAAAAACTCACAGACACAGACGACAATATGGCGGTTACCACAGTAAAGGGGTGTGGAGAAGTAGTGAAGAATAAAGGGAGTCTAATGTATGCTGACAAAAGGAGATTTGACTTTGAGTCGTAAACACACAATGCAATAGACAAATGTACATTTGAAACCTGTATACTTTTATTAACCAATGTCACCCCAATAAATTTAATTAAAAATATTAATAATTTTTTTTAAAAAAAGAGTGAAAACTGGTATAGGCAGAGACACCTAGACAGAGAGAGCCTTGGACAGTGAGACTTATTCAGTAATTCACAGTACAAACGACAACCTCAGTGAAGAAATATCAGTGACGTTCACAGAAGGGAACAGATCAGCTAATGTAACTTGTTCCCGGGTATTAGACTGCACTCCTGAAGCCAGCCAGGATTGCCTCCTGTATGAACACCAAAGGAGGAAACACACTCAACACACACACATACCACGGCACGCTGGTGGCGGCCCAGGCCACGGTGTTTATGTGAAGGACAGACATTACTATCAGCAATAGAAATACAGATGAGCTATTGCATCAGACCTGTCAAGATCTAGATAATAAAAGTATCAGAAAACTAAAGATTAATTAAGTTCCATGGCTCTTAATGGGAAACACCTCCTGTTCTTGGCATGCCTCAGGGAAGATGTTTCAACTTCTGAAGAATGCAAATAATCATTTTAGAAGAAAAATCCTTCTAATTTAGGGTTTTATAACTCTGTAATTTAATTTGTTTTAAGAGGTACTTTGCAGACATATTTGAAGAATAGCATTCTTTAAAATCTCATCTCACATGTTCAGACACTTTTCTGTCACTCTAACCAGTGTCTAGACACCCAAATTAAGTACTGTAAGCCCAGCAGCAACCAAAATGATCCTTGTACCTTAGATACTGTGTACACAAGGTCACAAACACGTAAGTGTACAGATATTTTCAACATGCACCAAACAGGAGACCTTTATTTGTGGACAAAAATATTGATGTTGCTAGGTGATACTGAACAAATCACTAACTGTAAGTCTTTTCAATTTATTTTCCTCTATTTCCCACTTATAAACTTTTTTTTTAATTTATAAACAATTTTAATACTCTTCCAGGTCTACATATATTTAGACTCAACCATAACATCATGTCTACTAAAAATGTAACAAAATACTAAGCTATTACCATTTTTCAAATTTTTCCTTAAGACTATATCAAAGGTCAAACATAATACAGCAAATGAACCAAATAAAATGACTATGGTTAGTTTTAGCCTAACTCTAAATCCTTCTTTAGCAGAGCAGACTTTCCATTTTTCCTAACGAGACAGAAGTAACACCAGACAAAGACAATTCAAGGCAACCGCAGACCGACGCTGGGTGAATAGCGCACACATGTTCCTCCTGCCGCAGCCAGTAAAGAGTGAGACTGCTTATTGTAGGCTCCGTCACCGTCCCCCTGCCTTTTAAAAGTGGGACACAGCAGGGAAAGGAGGATAGAAAGCAAAAGTGCCCTACAAGCCACAGTGACAATCAGCCCCTAATGGTTAGGGAGAAAGGGGAGAAAGATGAGCAGCTGCCACCAACCAAAGGCCCAAACCAGACTGCGCAGAGCCAGGGCGAGAGGCAGAGGGAAGGAAGCGAGTTAGAGCTAGGGCGGCATCAGGACTCCACAGGGGGCTACAGGAATCGGGAAGGTATTTCAAAGATGAGGAAACTAAGAGTCAGAGGTAGTGCAGGATACCTCCAAATTCATGTGAGGAAGGAAGACAAGGACACATCAGATGTAAGCACAGTGGAAAAGGGGAACAACGTCCAACATGCCTTCAGCCGCTCTGGGATTCCACGACAACAGCATCTTTCCCCAGCAAGAGGCAATGCGGTGTGAGAGCAAAGGGCTGGCGGATCATCAGAGCCGTGGGTTCTCGGCCTGGCTAGCCAATGGTGGGCAGGACTGGGACGCTCACATGGCCTCTCTGCCTCCCCCTGCATATCTCCCCACTTCCCAAGTCCAAGTCACCGCGAGTCTGGGTCCTCCCCATCTGCTCTGTGAGTGGTTTCTTCCTTCTCCCCACTCTCCCCCTCAGCTGTGCCTTCTACCTCAGCCAGGTGCTCTGTGATGCTGGCCTGCTCCCTCACTGAACAGCATTTCCCCATTTCCACAGAGTCTCAGCTACTTCTAATCTACCTCTATGTTTCTTCTGTCTCTCTCCCTCTCCCTGCAAGTCAGAGTCTTCGGGCCACCTTGCTCTCAGCTCTATCACACATGCTCTCTGATGGCTAAGGCTTCAGCCACCTTGCAGGATTCACCCTTCCCACTTGTGTCCGTATGTGATTCTGGTCCAGGAGAATCCAAACATGTTTGTACACAGACGGAACATGAAGTGACTCTAGAGGAAAATCCAATAGGAACGCTAAATCAGCGCATCTTTATAAGATGGCCCTAGACTGGGCAAGACACCCAATGTTCCTCCATCAGACAGGCCCTGACACTGCTTACAGGGGATGAAAGACCCTGTGTTGTTTGAAATCACTGGAGGGAAAGTAAAAAATTGGGTCCTGCTAAGAATTTTAGGAAGTGGTGGTGGTGGCATTCAGAGACACATGGACGCCCGCTGGCAAGGCCACTGGAAGATTGGAGGTGCTAAACCCCCACCATCTCATAAGCTAGCAGGGATCCCCAAACTTTTTACACAGGGGGCCAGTTCACTGTCCCTTAGACCATTGGAGGGCCACCACATACAGTGCTCCTCTCACTGACCACCAATGAAAGAGGTGCCCCTTCCGGAAGTGTGGCGGGGGGAGGAGGAGCGGATAAATGGCCTCAGGGGGCTACATGTGGCCCCGGGCCGTAGTTTGGGGACGCCTGAGAGGTCTGGTCTCTGGGCGTGAATGGAGAAGAACACACGTCCGCAACTGCACACTGCTGCAGGAAGGCTGTGGTGGGGGACGAGGGCCGTGTGGCCAGAGGGTCCTGGTCCAGGACGGCAGCATCTGTGCACATCAGAGGGAGTCTGATGGAGGCAAAGAATGGAACATTGCAGATCAGAAATCTGCAGTGGCAGGACACTGAGGAAGACTCAGGCTGACACAGGGGTCAAGAGCTAGGCTCTCGATACCATTTTTTATGGGACTCAGGTTCTTGCCCTTACAGAATTCTCCAGAACACTCCTGGATTTGGGCAGCCACCTGTCAGCAGGACCCCATTGGTGTATTTTGGCTTGCATCTCGATGTAGTCAGCTCCTGGCTCCCCAACGTCTCCTGACCTAATGGTGACGTAAATTCTTGTACAGTCACTACTATTCGAGCACATTACAGACGGTGCTCGGCGCACTCAGTCTTTGCAGGCACCTCAGTCCAGCTGGCCCGAGCCATCATGCCTCGCTCCTTCCTATCACTGTTGTCATGACACTTTCCTTTCTTACTTTCATAGTACACTTTCTCAACATACTGGACCCCAGGCCCTTTCTACACCTGTGTCTGACCTTTGATTTATTCCAAATCCTTTGTCGTTCCCAATATTAAATATCTCCACAGACCCATTATGGGTTCCAAATTTTGTTTTCATTCATCACAGTTTGCAAACACCAATCAGGTGAAGATTTTTCCTCGTGCTAGTTTTCCCTTTATTACCGAAATAAATTCTGTGGATGAGACCATTTTTCTATTACTTTTGAAGTGAGTTTCTGCTCACATCTCTGTATTTTTTCTACTCTTCAGAACTACTAGATCACTCTGTTGGAAGCTTATTTCTGGTACTCCTCATTCTTAATCTATAGTAAACTGTTTTCACATCTTACGTTAAGTAGATAATAAGCCCATTAAATGGGGCCTGATTTCTTTTTGTGTATATGGTCAACACCTCCAAAAAAAAAAAAAAAAAAAAAGAAAGAAAGAAAGAAAGAAAGAAAGAAAGAAAGAAAGAAAGAAACCCACAGGTTTGCTGAATGAAAACATGGTAGCTGGATTATGGCCATAGTTCAGAATAATCCATGGAGTAGGTAAAATCATCTCCATTTTATAGAATAAATGCAGCTCCCAATGATTAAGAAACTGCCCAAGTCCCACTGGCTTTTAAAGTGGCAGTGTCTGAATGTGAACCTAGTTCTTTTATTTTTTTATTTTTTATTAATTTTAATGGGGTGACATTGAAAATTCAGGGTACATATGTTCAGAGAAAACATCTCCAGATTATTTTGACATTTGATTATGTTGCATACCCCTCACCCAAAGTCATGGAACCTAGTTCTTGATTACTCTACTGCTGGCTTCATCAGAAAAACCAAGAGAGCAAGAATTTACCGTTGGAAAGTATGAAATTCCACAGTCAAAAACCAGAGCACCCTACGCAGCCGGCACTGTGCCCGCAGCACAGCATGGTCCAGGGCTAATTTTAACTTTTTCCCCATTCTTACTAAGTTTCCTCGCTCTTGTCCCCTACAGGAATTTCAAATCCTCTTCTTTAGTGGCCACAGACGTTTTATGTTTCACCTTTACGGCATATACACCCAAGTTTCCTTTCTTTGAATCCAGGGGTGGACAAAAGAAGGTTTACCGTCATGAGTATGTAAAATGCAGAGTTTATTCTTGTATTATTATTTATTAATTATTGTATTAATTATTTGTATTTCAACTGTACACCTACTTTTCTCACCTCGGTATGTAAAAACAAAATTCCTTATTTGTTCTCCAGTTTAAATGCCTCAGTAAGTAAATACATTTTTTTTTTAATTAATTTTACTAGGGTGACATCAATAAATCAGGGTACATATGTTCAAAGAAAACATGTCCAGGTTATCTTGTCAATCAATTATGTTGCTTACCCATCACCCAAAGTCAGATTGTCCTCTGTCACCTTCTATCTAGTTTTTTTGTGCCCCTCCACCTCCCCCTTTCCCTCTCCCTCTCCCCCCACCCCCCGTAACCACCACATTCTTATCAATGTCTCTTAGTCTCACTTTTATATCCCACCTACGTATGGAATAATGCAGTTCCTGTTTTTTTCTGATTTACTTAAGTGAATACATTTTTAACAGAACCATGTGGTTTTCTGAATCCTACTACAGAAGCCCCTGCTCTTCAACCTCCTGACCAGAAGTGTCCCCAGCGCCTTCCGGAGCGCAACTCAGCCTGTGACCCAGGGGCTGTCCTGCTCAGTGTTGCTTCCTTGACCGTGTAACTTTCACTGGTTCTGAAGAAGGAAGACAGCTGTCCTCGTTATGGTTCTAGCCTAAACAAAACTCCAATTTCTTATTACCAATGTTTAATGAAATCAACAGGGCATTAAAAACTGCCAGCAGGAAGCTGAGCAAATTAGATGCTTCTATGATGCCTCCCTGGGTGCCTGCATGCAAATATTTCTCATCTTTATACAGCTTTTCTGAAACATCACAGTAGTATTCCAACCAGGCACCTTCCCCCCCCCCTTAATTTGTAAGGTGCATACCAGGATCTATTTCTGACAAAAGTGAAACTCAACTAAGTAGCTGCTTGCTTTGGGGTGCTGGGAATTTAAAAGTTGCTTTAGAACTAACGAAACAATTAAGAGAGCCTCAGCCTGAGATAGTAAAGTGGAAGCGATCAGTATTCATTACATTATGCCGTCTAGTATTTAAGTACCTAGTAAAGTGGACCCGCATGGTTAGACACTGACTGGTTTTCTAACAAGCTGAACGCATTGTTCTTACTCCCAGGTAGCTTGTGCAGGAGGTTAATTTTTCAGACAGTTCTAGCTTTCAAAGAAACCCAGAATCTGCAAACCCAAGTGTAAGGTATAAGGAGCCATGTGCTCTGAATGACTGGTTACTCAAGTAAATGATGCAATGCTGCCTGTTGCCTTCTTCTCTATCACAAAACAATGACGCAGCTGAAACACAGTCAGCAGCAGAACAAAGGGAGACGTGTCACTCTTACAGGCATAAGTGTAAATGCTAGCACCTGGGCTCTGGTAATCCTATCTCCCATCCATCAACTTCAAGGCGGCAGAAAAAATTACAACAGCTGCACAGCTTTACCTCACCAACCAGAATTTCAAATGTTATTTTTGAAGTGGCCTAAATTCAAGAGAGGGGAAGGCCGCCATCAAGGAGAATTTAGTAAGTTCACTCACTCTCCCCACAGCGATTTCGCAACCTGGCTGGAGCCGCTGGCCCCGCTGCCTCACCTCCCCGTTGAAGCCACCACCAGCAAGTTGGAGCCGCACTCCCTGTCTGTGCCTTCGTGCAGCCAGGGGAGCAATGTGGTGGGGGTGGGCACCCCTCGACAGCATCAATTAAGTCAGCGGTTCTCAACCTGTGGGTCGCGACCCCAACGGGGTCGCCTAAAGCCATCGGAAAATACATAATGCATATCAGGTATTTACATTCCGAATCATAACTGTAGCAAAATTACAGTTATGAAGTAGCCACCAAAATTATTTTTTTGGTTTGGGGTCACCGCAACATGAGGAACTGTATTGCGGGGTCACGGCATTAGAAAGGTTGAGAACCACTGAATTAAGTGCCTACCACACTGACTTACACACCACAGTGAGCAAACGGCAAAGGTTTATCACTTTTGCCAAGCAAATCCACCAACGTCCTTCAGTTACAACAAACTGCAGTGGGGTTTGTGGGGTTAAAAAAAAATCGCCCTCTTCAGTCATTGAAGATGGCTGTTTGTTCCACTGTTAAACAAATCGCTCTCAGAGCAACACCCAATAATTAGAGGCAGGAGAGTAAGCCTGGAATGTTCCTCTGCAGAGGTTTCCTCGCTGGCTTCCTTTCCCTCACCCTGTGGTTTTCCACCTGAGGCATCAGGAACACCAGACGAAGGTAGACTGCACCCACCTATCCATCTGTGCACAGACACCTATTTCTCTGCCTCAGCAGCTGTTCGCTTTCACAGGTACAGCGCTGTGTGCGCCCCCAAGGGAACGGCAGAGGCTGACCTATGAGTTCTTAATCATGAAAGGACTCCCACCACCAAAGCCAACGCTCTCATTTCACAAGTGTGGGCACAGAAGGGAAGCCATAGGGTTGTAATCTGACAGTTACAGAAACTACATTACCACCCTATCCTCCCGTATTGCTACTAAATAATTCCATCTAAACCTGGGGTCTAAGATAACTCCAGTACTTTGACTCACCTTTTGGGTTCTTCGTAACCCCAATCTTGCTCAATTGGCTTTCCCTGCCTTTCAAGGAATGTTTTAGGGGTATTACCTCTTAATGACTCAACCCCACTAAGACCTGAACCAAACAGGCACACACTGTCTTGGTGTAGTAAATTAGTATTCTTCACTCCCTCACGCCTCCTATCTCTTTCCTGCCCCACCCTGCCCCGTGACTCATTTGCACCAACAAACACCACTACTCATGGAAGTCACATAAAAGAGCAACCAAAGTTACTTCTGGTACTAACCACAGCACTTCATAAAAGAAAAAGCCATGAATGAGTCCCAACAAGAATAAGACAACAATATTATATAGAACAATTCTCTTTGGGCGCTAGGATAGGTAGAGCTGATGAGGAAGTCCTAAATCCATGAACGTTAACATTTAATCAAATTCATAGTTTCCCATACTTCAACTAAGAATTCAACCTGAATTTTGGTTCCGAAAGGATTCACTTACTTATAGTGTAAATCAGGGGTCCCCAAACTGCGGCCCCCTGAGGCCATTTATCCGGCCCCCGCTGCACTTCCGGAAGGGGCACCTCTTTAATTGGTGGTCAGTGAGAGGAGCATAGTTCCCATCGAAATACTGGTCAGTTTGTTGGTTTAAATTTACTTGTTCTTTATTTTAAATATTGTATTTGTTCCTTTTTTGTTTTTTTACTTTAAAATAAGATATGTGCAGTATGCATAGGGATTTGTTCATAGTTTTTTTATAGTCCGACCCTCCAATGGTCTGAGGGACAGTGAACTGGCCCCCTGTGTAAAAAGTTTGGGGACCCCTGGTGTAAATGGTATGTAAATAGTTTTATACTGTACCATTGAGGAAATAATGACAAGAACAAAGTCTGTACATGTGATGTGGAACCTATGAATACAGAGTGCCAACTGTATTTCCAGAAGCCACTCAAGGTAAGTCAATCTCTGGGCCTCCAACTGGGCTGATTTCACAGTTTTCTGTCTCCTGAAAACACATTTCTGCACATAATTTTCTTTTTGGGTCTGTAACTGTATTAAGCTCAAGGCTCAATACCTTCCAGCCTCAAATACCTTCCCTGCTTAGGAGATGGGAAGGAAAGCATGGCTTCTGCAGTTTACGGTGTCCAAGGACACTTGTTTACCTATTAACACTTTCAGCAGTGGTAACTCCATGGTACTCTTAAAAAGTCCCTGGCCCTCTACAGCGTCTGGTCGGGAAAGAACAATCCCAGGAACACAAGCTCTGGGCCAAGCCATGCCTAGGGCAATAATATCATTTTCACTAGTTTCCCATTGTCTCTCTGAATATTACTTTTGAAAAGCAGCTTGGTTCCATAGCAGGCCCAGGAATATAGACATTTAGTGTCAGGACTCAGTGTTTGTGACTGCTAGGCTCAGTTCCATGGGTGACTGACACTGTGTGTGTGTGTGCGTGTGTGGGTATGCACGCGTGCCCACGCACATGTGTGGTGTGCAAAGGGGGTGGGCCTTGTCCTGGTGCTCTTGGGTCCCTACTTCACATCAGAGCCTGCTTACATTTCCTTAATTAACCCTCCCAGTAACCCTGCTTTAGGCAGTTGTTAGGTCCTTGTTAAAGAAACTGTGGCTTAGAAAGGTTAACTGACTTCCCCAAGGACACAAAGCCAGTAAGGACAGAATTTGTATTTGAACTAGAGTCTGGCTGATGCAATAGGTTGCCTCTCACTCACCAACAACCTTCAAGTGACTCCAACAATCTAGCTCTAAGGCCTAATATAAGATAGACCAAAAGGATCAATGCACAAAGATAATTTATAAATGCTTATCAAGAGATGGAATGCTAATTTTAACAATAATGCCACAGTGCAAATTCTTCCCAACTAAAAAACATCTTAGCTCTGACTGGTTGGCTCAGTGGAGAGTGTTGGCCTAGTGTATGGATGTCCTATGTTCGATTGCTGGTCAGGGCACACAGGAGAAGCACCCATCTGCTTCTCCACCTCTCCCCCTCTCACTTCTCTCTCTCTCTTCTTCTCCTACATCCATAGCTTGACTGGATCGAGTTGGCCCTGGGTCCTGAGAATGGCTCCACGGCCTCCACCTCTAGCGCTAAGAAGAGCTCGGTTGATGAGCAATAAAGCAACACCCCAGACAGACAGAGCATCGCCCCCCTAGTGGGCTTGCTAGGCGGATCCCGGTTGGGGCACATACGGGAGTCTGTTCCTGCTTCCCCTCCTCTCACTGAATTAAAAAAAAAAAGGAAAAGAAAACCCGTCTTGTTCTGACCTCTTAGAAGGTCAGACCTTTCAGACCCTGAAATTACAGGGGGTCCTTGAGTTACGACACAGTTCCATTCCTGTGACAGTGACGTAATCTGAATTTTGGTATAAGTCTTAACATATCCTAGCCTAAATCACCTACCTATCCTAACACAGTTGTAAAATCAAAATCTAGAACATAAAAACACAACTAAGTCACAGAACAAGGACAAGGACATCATATACCATACTGTACAGCAGGGGTCTCAAACTCGCGGCTGTGCGGCCCGCCCACCAATTTTGTGCGGCCCGCATTCTAATCAAACTTCGTGGATTAGTCTGCGGCCGCACAAAATTGGTGGGCGGGCCGCATGCGACCCGCGGGCCGCGAGTTTGAGACCCCTGCTGTACACTGTATGTATATTCTTATGCTGCACGCAACCAAACTAGTTTGCCCACATTGTCTGTAAGTATGATGCTAATGGCATAAGCTGAAACACTCACGTCTCAAATTTTTTTAGTGTTTCTGGGAGTGAGCGTCATAAACTCGAAACATCGTATGTTGAGACTGTTGTAACCTGAGGACCCCTGTATACATGTCCATGTCCTTTGTCGTTCACCAGCACACCGTTCAGTAAACAGAGCACTACTGCATGTGCTCCATGAGCTTGGGAGCACAATGAACAAAACCGTAAGGAAAAGAGACTGATGGTCTCAAAATCCAGATGGCTCCACACCTAGGGAGTCCACAGCAGCTGGAAGTGTCCTAGCAGAAGAAGGCAGAGGTGGGGTGAAGTGATTTTAGGAACAGGTGCTTAAGACCTTCAGCTCCAGCAGGACTTCCACGGGTCGTCAATCTTTTTATAAAAACCGCCCACTTTTGCAGTGCTGGTCAACCTGGTCCCTACCGCCCACTAGTAGGCGTTCCAGCTTTCATGGTGGGTGGTAGCAGAGCAACCAAACAGCGCCGCGATTGGCCCACTATGAAAGCTGGACCGCCTACTAGTGGGCGGTACGGACCAGGCTGACCAGCACTGCAAAAGTGGGCGGTTTTTATAAAAAGATTGATGATTGTGCTTGTCCCAAGAAGGCACAGGTTCACTGCTCATCTATGCACTGTTACCCACACCTGACAAGGGAGGGCTGAGATTCATTGAAAGGGCTGAGTCTGAAGAACCACATCCAATAAACCCTTCAGAAACATACACAGGTGATCCCTAAGCTGTCTTTCCGTGAGCACCCCTGCTAATGCAACAGAGATGCGCCTGGTGTGGCATTGGGCCTCTGTGCCCATCACACCGGGTAATCACCTGCAAAAGGCAGCGAATGCAGACTGCGTCTACCTCATTTGTTAGGAGAGGTGATTCTCCCTCAATACCTGGGCAACCAGGTAACAAGGTGATAGAAAAGGAAAACACCAGGAAGGACTCAGAAGGGAGAGACAGGCAAAGAGGAGGCCCCCTCTGTCCCTGGGAACTCGGACACACCAGGAGCCCTTTCTCTTTGTAAACATGGAGAGCCAGCAACTCCAGCAAACCTGTGCTTGAAATAGCCGTGGGGACAGGGAGACAAACTCAACGGGGAGGATTTGTTTAAAACCGCCAAAGACTCAAGAAAAGATAACCTAAGAAGCAGAGGGGAGTCCTGCGTTTCTGGAGCAGCATCTCTGCTCCTGCCATTCCTGAGGGCTGCCACAAAGAGGGTGGGCGGCAAGCCTGCCCTCCCGCGAGGGGCTGACAAGAAGGGAGGGACACCGGAACCGGAACAAGGGGACAGTGTGCACGGCGCCGCCACAGGAACCCCCGCGAGACGCAGAGAAGGCAGTGGGTTCCTCCAGAGGCGAAGGCTTCATCAAGGAGGGCACGCTGATCCAATCGGAGTAGAAAAGGTTCACGGGGGAAGAGGAAGGAGTGTGAGCACAGGCACGGAGATGCGAGTGGGCCCGCAGTCCCGGGAAACACTGTGCAGGAAGTGGTCAAACGTGGAGGAAGAGGGAGATGATGGGAGATGGTGACCCTGTGCTTCCGGGTTATATAACAGCCACATACTTACTGAGCGGCAGGCCTTGTCCCAGAGTGGATGGAAATAACTTCTTCACAAAACATACTGAACTGACACAACTCTAAATTTAAACCACCTACTGAGTCCCCAACGCAAACTACACAACATCAGCTCCATGAATAGAACTTTATTACTCTTACAAATACAATGTGAGTTCAAAATTAGTTCTTTTCATATACTATATTCGTTGTATTAAACATCTCATACCAGAGGGAGTCCGAAGGAATCCACACTCGACAGGCGGAGAGAGCATTTCCAAGCACTGTAACCATGGTGTCGCATCACAAGGCATCTCAATAGCTAGTAATATTCAATCAGTATTAACCAGAAATACACAGGCTGCGGAACACCACAATTTCTGGGTAAGAAAGACCAGTTCTAATCTCACCAAGCTCAAGTCTCACAAGGGAACCGGGGAATCCCACCACATGAAAAACTACCATTCATGTTTTGGTGGCTATTCTTCCTTATACCTCTGAACCCCTGCCCCCCCCCCACACACACAGTATGCATGTCACTCTTACAGAAGAGAGCAAAGGGTCTCGCTGCATTTTTTCCCCGGAGGTGAAACATCGAGGTGAAACATGGAGGCCTCCATGCACCTGAACCCTCAAGTTTCTGACAGTACTCACAGACAACCTTGTGCTCGAGGGGCCCTGCTCTGGCCCTCCTTAGTCCCACACGGAGGTGTCAGCAGACCCGAGGGGACCAGAGTGGGCAAACCTCCCCACAATCCCAGGAGTAAGAGTAGTACAAACAACGCTGTGTAGACACCAAGAGTCTTTCATCTTCAAAACTGCTAGGAGCAGACACTGATTATCTATGTATCTCACACCAGGCCTTCCTCCTGACATACCATAACTAAGAACATGTGTGAAGTGTCTTTCAAATTACCTTTCCTACTGCTCATTATAATCTGAAGTGATTTACAATGTTTCTACGAATCATCCTGGATAGACTATTTTCTTTAATTCCTACAAGTAGCTATTGATGCAGACTAATAAATAACCACTGAGGAACCCTACTGAGCCCTCTAAAAAGGCTGTAAATATATCTAGCAACCCCCCAACATAAACACATCTCTAGCTCCCAACTAGGAAAAAATGTCTTTCAGACATATTCGTTATTAATATAGCCGAATAACAACAACAAAAAGGTTTTATAGGACACATTTGAAAAGCCTATTTCTTCCAGAAAAAGAAACACCAGTCTCGCACTTCCTGTTTCCCTTACTCTGGCCCTTAACAAATGCAGACAGTTGCAAACATTAGTCCTGTTATACAGATTGACTTTAATGTCTATTTATTTTAGATACAAATCTACTTTGCTTTAGAAATAAAACAAAGAATTACAGTAGGAAGTTCTCAATTTCTTGGCCCATGTCTCTTAATCAACTTCTTTTTAATTTGTATTTTTAACAGAAGACAAATACAAATAAACCAGAAAGTAATTATACAAAAACTAAGAAAACAAAACCAAGCAAAACCAAGCCTGTTTTACCTAACCTGCATTGACAACTTGTCATGTAATTTTCAACTCAGTTTCTTACTTATTTCCTTGTTCTTGGGCCAGAAGCATGTTGCTGCCTAACAGTCAGTCTGCCCACACCCCCCAGGAATGCCAGGGCCTCTAGAGCTGCCCCGGTGGGCCCAGCCATGGTTTACAGGGGTCCAGTGACCCCTAGCTAGCCCAGGACATAGCCTCCTGGCCCCTTATCAAAATCATTTGTCTGCCACCTACGCATATTACTCCCCTCTGGCATGACACTGGTTATACTTCCTCTTCATGTACTGGAGGTTTCCTACTTGAAACAAGACTAATATCTAATAGCTCTCCATCTGTTGCAGGTACTTACGTCAGGATGCAATTACGCAAATATCAATCCTTATTTTAGGCCCATAAATTTCTGATGTACATTCTCTCCTACAAAAAGACACAGCCATCATGATACCTAATTCATTTGTTATTCCAATTTGTACGAAGAAGAGAAAGGAAACCTCACAATAATGGTGAAAAACAAAATAAGAAGTGGTAGGGAAGGGAAGGATAGATTGTCCTCAAGAGGTGAGAAGAATGTACAAAATAATCTGTTTGCTTATCTGCAGCACACCACACACAAGAGCTTTCTAGAGCGAAGGACACGAAGTTAAAAAGAGCTTCCATCTGTTTTTCTTGTTGGTGAAACTTGAGCTTGACCTCAAGTTCTGGTTTCTCTCTCGAACAGCTCTATTTCTATGCCAATAAAACAAAATGAAATTGAACTAGATCTAGTGCCTGGGAAATTGCTCTTCTAAATTCCTCCTTCAGCTAGTCAGTGTTCCCACAAGCACCCGCTGCCCCGCAGTGTGGGGACACAGGGCTCATCAGTCAGATGCTGCACACACCCCCACCCCCCGCCGCCTTGCTACACCCAAACTCTGGGGAGGCCTCAGAGCAAGTGCTGCTGGGAAGGCATCAGACCATTTCCCAGCTCTCACTGCTCCACCAAGCCAGTAAGAGCAATCACTCCACGATGAGAAAAAGAGAACTTGGCAGAAAACACTTGTGTTCTATTTTGCTTTTTTCCTTTGTAATGAAGGGAGGACAGTTAAAGTCAAAATCAAAAGTTACACCAGCCCTGGCCAGTTAGCTCAGTGGTAGAGAGTCAGCTTGGCGTGCAGGAGTCCCGGGTTTGATTCCCGGCCAGGGCACACAGGAGAGGCGCCCATTTGCTTCTCCACCCCTCCCCCTCTCCTTCCTCTCTGTGTCTCTCTTCCCCTCCGGCAGCCAAGGCTCCATTGGAGCAAAGTTGGCCCGGGCGCTGAGGATGGCTCTGTGGCCTCTGCCTCAGGCGCTAGAATGGCTCTGATTGCGGCAGAGCGATGCTCTGGATGGGCAGAGCATCACCCCCTGGTGGGTGTGCCATGTGGATCCTGGTTGGGCGCATGCGGGAGTCTGTCTGACTGCCTCCCCGTTTCCAACTTCAGAATAATACAAAAAAAAAAAAAAAAGTTACACCAGCCCTGGCCAGTTAGCTCAGTCTGTTGGAGCTTCCAAAACACCAAGGCTGTAGGTCTGACCCCCAGTCAGGGCACTACGGAGAGTGAGCAAAGAACACACAACTAAGTGGAGCAACAAATGAATGCTCCATTTCCCCTTCCTCTGGAAGGGAGAAAGGGCTCTCTTTCTCCCTTCCTCTGTCTCCCTAAAATCAATCAATAAAATTTTTTTTTTTAAGTTACACCAAAGATAAACCGCATTTCTCATTAAGAACCAAAGAGGTACAAAAATGCTTCAAACTCTCTCCTATGGACAGTTAATAAATAGTTTAGTCATCATTCCTTCAAAGGATTCATTAAGTAGATAAACCCTAGAGCAGGGGTCCCCAAACTATGGCCCACAGGCCGCATGCAGCCCCCTGAGGCCATTTATCTGGCCCCCGCCGCACTTCCAGAAGGGGCACCTCTTTCATTGGTGGTCAGTGAGAGGAGCATAGTTCCCATTGAGATACTGGTCAGTTTGTTGATTTAAATTTACTTGTTCTTTATTTTAAATATTGTATTTGTTCTCGTTTTGATTTTTTACTTTAAAATATGTACAGTGTGCATAAGGATTTGTTCATAGTTTTTTTTATAGTCCGGCCCTCCAACGGTCTGAGGGACAGTGAATTGGCCCCCTGTGTAAAAAGTTTGGGGACCCCTGCCCTAGAGCCTTGAATACTAACCAGAGTCAAGCAATCCCCCAAAAGGCTTTTCACAGTGACAGTAAAAGAATCATAGAAAGCCCTGGCCGGACAGCTCGGTTGGTTAGAGCGCTGTCCCGAAGCACCCGGGTTGCTGGTTTGATCCCCGGTCAGGGCACTTACAGGAACAGATTGATGCTCCTGTCTCTCTCTCTCTCTCTTCCTCTTTTTAAAATCAATAAAATAAACATTAAAAAAAGTCATAGAAAGAAATCACAAATTTAAATGATACCCTTCATATTCTAAAAAACCTATGATGTAAAGCTGCTTTTTGCTGCCATTTATACTGTACTGTCCCACTCTTTTTTTTTTTTTTTTTTTTTACAGAGACAGAGAGAGAGTCAGAGAGAGGGATAGACAGGGACAGACAGACAGGAAGGGAGAGAGATGAGAAGCATCAATCATCAGTTTTTCGTTGTGGCACTTTAATTGTTCACTGATTGCTTTCTCATATGTGCCTTGACTGTGGGCCTTCAGCAGACCGAGTAACCCCTTGCTTGAGCCAGTGACCTTGGGTCCAAGCTGATGAGCTTTGCTCAAACCAGATGAGCCTGCGCTCAAGCTGGTGACCTCGGGGTCTCGAACCTGGGTCCTCCGCATCCCAATCCAATGCTCTATCCACTGCACCACCACCTCGTCAGGCTGTACTGCCCCAGTCTTTAAAATTATTCTTTAATGGTGTTTTGTCATATGCAGAATAATCCATATATATTAATTTGCTTTGAGATAAATACAATAGTATTCTTATCCCTATTCCACAGGTAAGGAAATCAGGATTAATAAAATGATCAAGGCTGTACGCATTATATTGTTCCATACCTAGATTGCAACAATCAGGAGACCTGAATTTTGGCTGTAACTCGGTCGCTGATGAACTTGGTGTGTATCACACTATGATCAAATAATAATCAGTTTCCAGGAAATTTCTTACTCTCCATTTTTAATAAAACACTTTTCATTTTTCTTTATACTCTACCTAATCCTTTAACCACCTTTCCTAAATAAAAACTTCAAGTAAATTGATTGAAATGGTATACAATACAAATAGTAAGCATAAGAAAGCCAAAATGGAAACATTATATAATATTTATATAATGGATTTCATGACAAAGAGTATCATCAAAGATAAAAAAGAAACATCTTACTATGCCAAAAGGGTCAATTTATCAGGACATAATGATCATAAATGTCTATGTACCTGGAAACAGAGCATCAAAATACATACAGCAAAAGTGGACAGAATCAAAGGGAGAAATAGACAATTCCAACTATCACTATTAAAAATTTTAACCCTCTCCCTCTCAGCATTGCTAAAACAACTTGACGGTCTATCAACAAACTTCTTCTATAAAGAACAAGGCAGCAAATATTGCAGGCTTTATGGAACATAGAGTCTTTGTCAGAACTATTTAATTCTGCTTTGGTAGCACAAAAGAAGCCAACATACAATAATACTTTATTTATAAAACTACGCAGTGGGATAGATTTAGTCCACAAACTGTATTTTGCCAAACCCTAAACTAATAATAACTATATAAAAAATGCAAAAATACAAAAGATCTGAAAAACATTACTAACTATCAGGACTTTAAGACATTATACTTAATAATGGCATAATAAATATTATTTTCAAATATATATGGCAAGAACGTAAGCTAGGCCTTAAAACAAGTAGTAATTTATTATAAAGACTGATACCATTCAAATTATACTATCTGACCACAATGGATTTAAATTAGAAATTAACAATATTAGGATAATATTTGACAATTAAAAAATCCATTCTTAACTAATCCATGGATCAAAAAAGAGATCATGAAAGAAGTTTGAAGATATTTTGAAAAGAGTAATAATAAAAATAAAATATTTTAAAATTTGTAGGATACAGCTAAAGCAGTACTTAGAGAGATGTCTATAGATTTAAATGCTTTTATTAGAAAAGAAGATATAGTCAACAATAAACTCTCATTTTAAGAAATTATATAAAGAGGGTCAAGCTAAATCAAAAGTAAGTAAACGGATATAAAGAATACAAGTCAATGAAATAAAAAACAGAACAGTAATAGAAAAAATAATTTTTAAAAAGTTGGTTATTTGACAAGATTAATAAAACTATGTCTCAAGCTAGACTGGTCAAGAAGAAAAGAGAGAAGACACAAATCACTAATATCGGGAATAACAGAGGAATACCTTATAGGCCCTACAAATATTAAGAGGATAATAAAAATGTTATGCACAAATTTGTGCCAATAAATTTGACAACTTAGATGAAATAGGCAAATTTCTTAAAAGACATATGAATTCAAAAATGAAGCGAGAAATAAAAAAATTAAGAGCCCTACATCAATTAAATAATTTGAATATATAATTAAAGCAATTTATTTCTTTCTCTCTGCCCCCATCCCATATCTCTCTCTTTCTAGGCCCCCAGATGGCTTCTCTGATGAATTCTATCAAATATTTTAGGAACAAATAATACTAACCACACACATATTATTCCAGAAAATAGATGAGGAGGGATCATTTCTCATCTCATTTAATGAAGCTGATGCAACAAAACCAGACAAAGACAACACAAACACGGAAAATGACAGGCCACTGCCTCTCATAAACACAGATGCAAAAAACACTTGACAAAATTTTAAGAAATAGAATCCAACAAATATATCATGGCTAAGCGCGATTTATCCTAAGAATAGAAGGCTGGTGTAACATCTGAAGAATCAATGTAATTAATCATATTTATAGAATAATTTTTTAAAAACTAATGAGCATTTCAATAGATATAAAGTATTTGGTAAATTTCAACAGCCACTCATGATAAAAACTTCCAGCAAAGCAAGAATAAAAGAGGACTTCCTCAACCTGATTAAAAGCATCTAGAAAAAAACATACAGCTAGCCTGACCAGGCAGTGGTGCAGTGGATAGAGCATTGGATTGGGATGCAGAGGACCTAGGTTCGAAAACTGAGGTTGCTGGCTTAAGCATGGGCTCATGCAGCTTGAGCACGGGTTCGCTGGCTTGAGCATGGGATCATAGCATGATCGCTTGCTTGAGCCCAAAGGTCACTGGCTTGAAGCCCAAGGTCGCTGGCTTGAGCAAGGGGTCACTCGCTCTGCGGTAGCTCCCCCGGTCAAGGCACATATGAGAAAGCAATCAGTGAACAACTAAGGTGCCGCAAGAAGAACTGGTGCTTCTCATCTCTCTTCCTGTCTGTCTGTCCCTATCTGTCCCTCTCTTTGACTCTGTCTCTGTCAAACAAAACAAAACAAAACATACAGCTAATATTATACTCAGTCGTGAAAGGCTCAGTGCTTTCTACCTAAGATTAGGAACAGAGCAAAGATGCTTTTTTACCGCTTTTGTTCACCACTGCACTGAAGGTATGGCCAGTGCAAAAAGGCAAATAAAAGAAATGAAAAGCATATGGGTTAGAAAAAGGAATAAAACAGTCTCTCTGCGCTGATGATATGACTTTGTCCAGAGAAAACGTCAGAGAATCCACAAAAGAGCTGCCCAAACAAATTAATGAACTTAGCAAGGTCACAGTACATGAGGTCAATATAGAAAGGCTTCCTGTGCCCTGGCTGGTGGCACAGTGAATAGCATCAGCCTGGAGTGCCAAGGTTCCTGGTTCGAGCCTGGGGTTGCTGGCTTGATCCCGAGGGCACCAGCTTGATCCCCACGGTTGCCAGCTCGATCGCCGAGGTTGCCAGCTCGACCCCTGAGGTCGCAGGTTGGAGCCACAGTCAGGACACATATGAGAAGCAGTCAGAAGCACGGCTAAGTGGAACAACAATGGTACTTCTTCCCCAATTAATCTTGAAATGCAGTCAATTACAGTTAAGATCCTAACATGCTTTTTGAACACATTGACAAACTAAATTGAAAATTTATATGGAAAAGAAAAGGACTTAAACCCAAAAGAAATATTGTAAAGGATAAGTTGGAGGACTTATACTACCTAATTTCAAGAGTTCTTATAAAACTACAGTAATCAATCAGATTACTGTATTAGTATAAGGAATGATATATTAATTCAACAGAACTGAGTGTCCAAAAAATAGACCCATCCTTATATGGCCCACTGAGTTTCAACAAAGGGCTCATGGAATTTCAACTGGGAAAAGATGGCCTTTTCACCAAATGGTACTGGAACAACTTATCTCTACAGCAAAAAAAAAAAAAAAAAAGGTGAATTTGACTCTTATCTTACACCATACGCAAAAATTAACTTGATAGGAATCATGTGACTAAACATAAGAGCTAAAACTATTAAATTATAAAAGAAAACATAGGTGAAAATCTTTGTGACATTACTTAGGCAAACATTTCTCAAATAGGGCACATAAACCACAATCTATATAAACAAATTATAAAATGGACTTAATAAAAATTAAACTTTGCTCTTCAAAACAGAGCTAAGAAAACAAAACGCAAGCCACAGACTAAGAGAAAATATTTGTAAAATTCCTATATCAGAGAAGTTTATATACAGGGGTGGGCAAAAGTGGATTTACAGTTGTAATACAAATAAATAATACAATACTTAAAAACCAATAAAACAGTATGGCATTAATTTTTAAATTAAACACATACTTACTATACAACCTGGCAAGTCAACTCTTGGCTATTTACAAAAAGCAATAAAATATATGTCCACATAAAACTTGTATGAGGATATTTAAAGGAGCATTCGTCATAAAGCCTTCAAACTGGAAACAATTTAAATATCCATCAACTGATAAAAGAACAAACACATCACAGTGTAGCTGTGCCACGGAACATTACTCAGCAATAAAAAGGAAGAAAATAATACATATCACCACATGGATGAAGGATGTTGTGTGGGGTTTTTTTTACCCTCATAAAGTGCCTGGTCAGAACTAACGATCAGATTCCAGCCTAACCGTCTGAAAATTCTGCAACAGCATTTTTGCTATTTGCTCAAGAGAAATTATAAAGCTTTCTAGACCTCTATCTTAAAGTATTCTCTGTTTCAAGATATGTTCTCCCAAATTGTCAAAGAATATAAGCAAACTTTCTCATTAATTTAGTTGAAAATTATAAATGACATTCCTCTTTTCAAAAAGAAGTTTCTGACTTGCAGGGAGATTTATCCACTCACTCCATTAAAAATTTAAACAGCTTTCTGAAAATAAAATATGACACATGTAGAGAATCACCAAGAAACCTAAACACCACACACACACCCAGACTGTGTAGTGAGCCAATCACCTGCTAATTTCAAAAAGTGTTGATATGTTCATGCGGATGCTACAGTAAAGAAAGAGTTATTAAAGTGCAGATAAGAAATGCCTTGAAATAATCATCTGTAAAATCTAAAGAAGGCAGAAAAAACATACAAGAGTCTCAGGGGCAGAAATGAGAAGGATGTGGCTGGTTCTAACAATCCACAGGAAACACACAGGAAGGCAGCTTGGAGAGCCAAGGGACACACCTGCCGTTATTCCACAGAATGTAACAGAAATACAGACAAGAAGGCAAACAGCTCCACAGCCCATTCAAAGGAAATTCACTTTAAAACTTCTTTTTACATTAGTGCATTTCATACAGGTTTCACAGCACCGTTCTGGTTTGGCTTTTGTCGTGTAAGAGAGTCATGCAAGTTTTCCCAGACTTTTACAGTTCAGTGAAAGGCATATTCTGTTCAAGAGAGAAACTTAGAAGTCTCTTTAATTCCCCAAGTAGAACACTATTCACCTGTTGAGATGAGTCATTAAAATCAATTCAGAAAAAGCCCATCCATCCATCCATCCTTCTAGCTATAGATATAGATTTTTTTAAAAAGTCTCTGTCAAGGCCCTGGCTGGTTGGCTCAGTGGTAGAACATCGGCCTGGCATGCAGGAGTCCCAGGTTCGATTCCCGGCCAGGGCACATAGGAGAAGCACCCACCTGCTTCTCCACCCCTCCCCCTCTCCTTCCTCTCTGTCTCTCTCTTCCCCTCCTGCAGCCAAGGCTCCATTGGAGCAGCGTTTGCCCGGGCGCTGAGGATGGCTCTATGGCCTCTGCCTCAGGCGCTAGAATGGCTCTGGTTGCAGCAGAGCAACATCCCAGATGGGCAGAGCATCGCCCCCTGGTGGGGGTGCTGTGTGGATCCCAGTTGGGCGCATGCAGGAGTCTGTCTGATTGCCTCCCCGTTTCGAACTTCAGAAAAATACAAAAAAAAAAAAAAAAGTCTCTGTCATACACACATGTTCAGATAAATGAAATACTACTTTATGGTAAGAATCACAATCATTTCCAAAATATCAGTGGTAATGAGTAAATGGGAGACTAGTCATTAAAAAAAATAATAATATGTAAATCAAACCCAGATATTTAAAACCAAATTCTCAATAAGCATAGTGGAAAATGCTCTAGTTTGTGCACAGAATATAAAAAATTGAGATCATGAGCTGGATGTAAATCCTTAGCTGTTTCAACTCTTCGCAGTCTGCCTTTTCTCCGTAAGATGCTCTAACAGGGGTCCCCAAACTTTTTACACAGGGGCCAGTTCACTGTCCCTCAGACCGTTGGAGGGCCGCCACATACAGTGCTCCTCTCACTGACCACCAATGAAAGAGGTGCCCCTTCAGGAAGTGCTGTGGGGGCCGGATAAATGGCCTCAGGGGGCCGTATGCGGCCTGCCGGCTGTAGTTTGGGGACACCTGCTACAATCACAGGATCTCCTAACTGCAATGTTATTTTCTTTATTTCTCCTTTCTTAATTTTTCAAAGTAAGTAATGGAAAATTCAACAGTCAAATGTTTGACAACAGTTGGGGAATAGAAATATATCAAAGTGAATGAATTATTAGTCTGAAAAATCAATTATAGCAAGAAAAATCTCTCTATGCAGATGAATGCATACCATGTATTCAGGTAGGGGCCCCTCTGGCTGAGAGTAAACTGAAATCTATGCCTACAACAAAGAATGTTATGAGGAGTGAGGATTCCATCTTGACACATAACAGGTGTTCAGAAAATACGATGGATGAATTGATGAAAAATATTCAAATAGAAATAGATGAATAAATAACTGTTATTAACCAAACCAAGAAAAATACGGCACTATTCATGGTCAAGGAGGCTTATTTCCACTTAAGTTGTTTTGCTTTCCAGCCAGCGAACTATACACTGTGTCTCTAGGCTCCTGGCTGAGGGTCCTTCCACTACCCCTGCCCAGGAGAGGCACTTAGCCCTGGCTTTGGAGCCTGGCGGACCGAGGGCCCAGAGCCACGTCTGCCATTACACAATAGGAAACACAAGGTGAAGAAGGCTCGTGCTCTAGGGACTAGGCATCCGAAACATTTGACAAGCACTACCAATGCTGAAATTCTAAAGATGAACATGCCTCAGCTTTGCCAAGTCTGATGACGGCTGATTCTTCTTCGTGTATATCAAACCACAGAGAAAGTGATAAACACCAAAGGATTGGGAGGTGAGATTAGACTAGTTACCAAGGTGGCCTGGTTGCCCGGATTGTTTAATTCCTTAGACAGATACCTTATCCGATGCCATTCACCCACCTCTCTTTGCACTTCTGCAGGTAATACAGAAAACAGCAATTTTGCATCAATATTTCCTTTTTTTCCCCCCAACTACGCAGTCCAAGAAGTAGTAATTTGGCCTGGCCTGTTTGAAAATAAACTCAGATCATCCAAATCATAGTAATTGACAGAATTATTTTATAATCAGCAATTTAATGTACATTTAGTCCCAACACAATACTACAACAGAAGTGTTGGCCTCAAGTTTGAATTTAGAGTCATAGATTTCAGAGAGGGAAAAGGAATGTATAATCCAAAAGTCTGCTGTGCTGGTGCCTTCTCATCACTCTTCAGTATTTGAATTAAATCGTGTGAACCCTCCCATTCTGCCCTCCCCACGATTTTAACAACCCCCAGGCATTTATGTTCTCGGGGTCTGAGTTATTGTTTCCACTGAGCTCTCCACCCCCTGCCCTGCTCTCGGTACCATCACCCAGCACTGCACGTGCCCCTGCTCTTCACTCCCCAGAGTCACAGCGCGAAAACCCAGGCTGCACTATGCCTAAATCCGGGGCAATGGAGGGCGTGGGTGCAAGCATCGAACAGCCGATCCAGGCAATCCCACCAGCAGAGATTCTGATGAGCCCTCCTCCTGCATATCCCTGCCCTCTCTCCTCAAGGACCCTTCCTCCACTTTCTCCATCTATCCTGAACCCCTCACACAGTTCGACTGTCAGAACAACTCTAAACTTCCCTAAGGAGAGAGATCCAGCTCTTTCTCTATCTTCGGATTATGACAAGGGGTCAGAGAATAAAACCTTCGCCTTTCATACTTCATACAGGAGGCCCATCACGTTTCTACCCTGAAGAGATCTTTGAGTTCCAGGAGTTCTGCCTCCTCCTGAAGCACAAGACAGCCAACCAGAACAACTTTTGTTCTTCATACCACATGACTTTTCTCCACTAAATTTTTTTTTTTTTTTTTGAAGCTGGAAACGGGGAGAGACAGTCAGACTCCCGCATGCGCCTGACCGGGATCCACCCGGCACGCCCACCAGGGGCGACGCTCTGCCCACCAGGGGGTGATGCTCGCCCCCCCCCCCCCCCCGGCGCCGCTCCGCCGAGACCAGAGCCACTCCAGCGCCTGGGGCAGAGGCCAAGGAGCCATCCCCAGTGCCCGGGCCATCCTCACTCCAATGGAGCCTTGGCTGTGGGAGGGGAAGAGAGAGACAGAGAGGAAGGAGGGGGAGTGGGGGTGGAGAAGCAAATGGGCGCCCCCCCCATGCGTCCTGGCCAGGAATCAAACCCGGGTTCCCCACACGCCAGGCTGACGCTCCACCGCTGAGCCAACCGGCCAGGGCCTTCTCCATATATTTTTTTTATCATAAAGTATGCTTATTAAGCCAGAAGACTGATTGCACAAGTAGGATACATATCTGTAGGGTCAGTACTTCTAGTCTTTGTGTTGAAGGAACATCAAACACGAGACCATATCCTGACTTGCAGCTGGTGCCATCCCTTCCTAACCCTTGGCTGCCTCCAAGACGGGGTTGGTCCTGAGCCTAAGGCAGGACCTGGAGTTAAGAAGCAGCATCTTGTGGGTCTGTACAGTGCAGGAGCAGTGGGTACATGCACTGTGCCTGAAAGCACAGCAGCGTAGTCAGCAGGCAACATTAATGAGCACTATTGTGTTAACTGTATTCCAAACCCAAACTTTTTGCACGGGAGAGTTTCAATGAAGCAATTTCAGGACATAGACTTACTGCCTGGGACCACCCCTATCCACATGGCTATATCTGGGACTTCTGTCTGTGTCACTCACCAAATACTTTGCCCCAACAAATGTTTCTTATACACCTACTTCTTCCTCCCTATCTGACTGTGAGCGTCCAGAGGGCAGGACTTAGAGCTTTTACTGAGGTGCACTTGTAGCTCTGCAGAGTCCCTGCACGTAACACACGTTGCCAAACTGTAGGAGCCTGTGTTTTTTCTATTAGGGCAATGAGAACTCTGATTCAGACCACCGCACCTGATGGTGTTTCACACCATGTAAGCCAGCAGACTCAGCTTAGCTGCCTATCTCTCCTGAAGATCGTTCTTGGGTCATCAAAAGATTGGGAGGTAAGATTAGACTAGTTACCAAGGTCCCCTGGTTGCCCGGATTGTTTAATTCCTTAGACAGATACCTTATCCGATGCCATTCACCCACCTCTCTTTGCACTTCTTCAGGTAACAGAGAAAACAGCAATTTTGTGTCAATATTTCCTACAGATTGCTCATACTGTATCAGGCATCCCCAAACTACGGCCGGCGGGCCGCATGTAGCCGCCTGAGGCCATTTATCCGGCCCCCTGCAGCACTTCTGGAAGGAGCACCTCTTTCATTGGTGGTCACTGAGAGGAGCACTGTATGTGGCGGCGCTCCAACGGTCTGAGGGACAGTGAACTGGACCCCTGTGTAAAAAGTTTGGGGACCCCTGCGTGTAGATGTTACTAAAAATGTTATTTATTTTAGCCAGGATATTCTTGGAATTGTGCTAGAAGGACGCTTTGCCTAAGAACGTGAAACAGTACTAGAATCCTGTTCTTCCCTAAGAACATATTGGCTATTTCATAGTCTACTCTAAGACTGTTCATTAAATGGCTAAAGGCTTCGGTTACAATTCCTTTTAAAGAGTGATAGCTTTTAGACCCAAAGATTGTTTTTCTTCTGGGAGGAAAACAGAGGGAGATGTATTCCCTCCTATTGCTCCTTTTCAAGTCTGTAGTTACACACTACATTTCAATACTTATATTGATTTTGTGGGGCAGCTGTGTTAGGCTTGTTCGTTGGTGTATCCGCTGCAAGCATTTTGATTGATTAGTGCGTAAGCATGTGGCAGTGCTACCTGTGTATGGCCTATATCAGGCTACGGGGGCTGGCGCTCAGGGGATTACAGATGGCGGATTGCCTGCCCGCCACTGTGAGGGGCCATTCTTGCTGTTTGTTTGCCTGGAAGGCGGTTTCCCTGCCTGTGCGATTGTCTGCTGTTGTGAGACTTTATTAAACGGTTAAGAAAATTAGACTCATCTACATGAAGTCCTTTAAGGCAGTGGTCCCCAACCTTTTTTGGGCCACAGACCAGTTTAATGTCAGAAAATATTTTCACAGACTGGCCTTTTAGGGTGGGACGCATAAATGTATCATGTGACCAAGACAAGCATCAAGAGTGAGTCTTAGACGGATGTAACAGAAGGAATCGTCATTTTTTCAAAAAATAAAACACCGTTCAGACTTAAATATAAATAAAACGGAAATAATGTAAGTTATTTATTCTTTCTCTACGGACCGGTACCAAATGGTCTGTGGCCCAGGGATTGGGGACCACTGCTTTAAGGGGTTACCTTACTTCATTGCCCAAGCTCCTTATAAGTATGTTATTATAAAGAACTGGTAAATTATAGGGCCTTCAGAGTACACTTTTGGTTAAGAAGTACTCTTTGTTTTCAAATGGACACATAATTTCTATAATCTTTTTCCTTGGGTATCATTACTTAAGTGCATCTGTAGCTAGGTGCACATTCCGTTTTACCTAGTAAATTCCAGGTATGTTTTAACCTTCAAGCTTTTCTAGGCACCAGTATCTATTTTGTACAAAGCACTTGGTTATAAAATAATCCTTAGAACAACTTGGAGGTAGTGAAAATAAAAAAAGAATTAATATGAATTGGTGAAACCACAGAATTCTTACCAGAGATAATATGAAATGAGGTAGTAGGCATTTTTATGTCTGCTAACTTTTGGAAGACATTAAGTCCTTTTTAGAAGAGGCCACGACCCCCTTGAGGAAGTTAATAAAAAAAAAAAAAAAAAAAAGGAAATCCCAAAGCTACAAGGGAGGCTCTGACCAGGACTCCCTCTGGCAGAGCAAGGAGAATACCGCACATGGACTCCACGTATTTCTGGAACTAGGTGATGAGGGGTTCAACTTTTGCCAGTGCAGTGAGTGAGATCCCCAGACTTGCCTTTTGCTGGAAACAAACTAAAGTCCTGGATAAAATTAAATAAATAATCTTTAAATTAGAAGAAAGCAAGCAACTCTCAAAAGCCCAAAGCTAAGTGAAAGCGGTCACTTAGAGAGTCAATGAGCACTGAAGGTTTTCACCTGCAGAGTATTTGCCAAGGTGGTGAATTTAAGTTTCCATTGTCACGGCTCCTGCAGCACAGTAGACAGGAGACAAAACCCAGGGCAATTCCACCATGGGGTCTAATAAGGGACACGCTGCTGGGTAATGCTGGGTCTCTGGAGAATCACACCCTCGGTATAATGGTGAACTAGAAATGAATCCACGGAGCTCCGGTGGCACAATCGGTGAGCGCACGGTATTTATACAGAAATGAATCCTCCTCGCGTCCATCTTAACCCAACGGCCGGCAAGGAAGAAAATTACTCGTCAAGTATATGAGAAAGCAATCTCCTATGAGAATTTATAACTATAAGCTTACCCTTAGGCAGGTTTATAACCTAAAATCATATGCTCTGGGTGAGGCCACTATTCAAACCAATAAAGCTGAGTGTGTGACAAGACACACACTAGTGGGTATAAATGCATGAAGTTCCTGAAGGAACCAACCTTTATTCCAGGCCTTTGGAATTCCCATACATATGTACATAGTTATAAGAAAAGCTCATAGATAAAAAAAAAATAAAACAAAAGTACCATGAGTGAGAGCCAGCAGAAGCACAAAATGTTGAGTAAAATTTGCAAAAACTTTAGATATGGAAAATATCAGTACGTACAGAAAATGAAATTGGCCCTGGCCGGTTGGCTCAGCGGTAGAGCATCGGCCTAGCGTGCGGAGGACCCGGGTTCGATTCCCGGCCAGGGCACACAGGAGAAGCGCCCATTTGCTTCTCCACCCCTCCGCCGCGCTTTCCTCTCTGTCTCTCTCTTCCCCTCCCGCAGCCAAGGCTCCATTGGAGCAGAGATGGCCCGGGCGCTGGGGATGGCTCTGTGGCCTCTGCCTCAGGCGCTAGAGTGGCTCTGGTCGCAACATGGTGACGCCCAGGATGGGCAGAGCATCGCCCCCTGGTGGGCAGAGCATCGCCCCTGGTGGGCAGAGCATCGCCCCTGGTGGGCGTGCCGGGTGGATCCCGGTCGGGCGCATGCGGGAGTCTGTCTGACTGTCTCTCCCTGTTTCCAGCTTCAGAAAAATGAAAAAAAAAAAAAAAAAAAAAAAAGAAAATGAAATTGAATATGTTTACTATGCTTAAAGACAGAAGGGATGGGAAATTCTGTATAAGGAGCCAGACACAACTTTTTTTTTTTTTTTTTCTGAAGCTGGAAATGGGGAGGCAGTCAGACAGACTCCCGCATGCGCCCGACCGGGACCCACCCGGCACGCCCACCAGGGGTCGATGCTCTGCCCATCTGGGGGCGATGCTCTGCCCATCCGGGGCGTCACTCTGTCGCGACCAGAGCCACTCTAGCGCCTGGGGCAGAGGCCAAGGAGCCATCCCCAGCGCCCAGGCCATCCCCTGCTCCAATGGAGCCTCGGCTGCAGGAGGGGAAGAGAGAGACAGAGAGGAAGGAGAGGGGGAGGGGTGGAGAAGCAGATGGGCGCCTCTCTGTGTGCCCTGGCCGGGAATCGAACCCGGGACCTCCGCACGCCAGGCCGACACTCCACCACTGAGCCAACCAGCCAGGGCCACAAGACACAATTTTTAATAATGACCAATCTAATCTGAGTTAGAACCAATAAAACTCCTAATATGAAAAATATAATAATCTAAAAGTTATTGGATAGGTTTAATAATATATTAGACCAGCGGTCCTCAAACTTTTTATACAGGGGGCCAGTTCACTGTCCCTCAGACCATTGGAGGACCGCCACATACAGTGCTCCTCTCACTGACCACCAGTGAAAGAGGTGCCCCTTCCAAAGTGCGGTGGGGGGCTGGATAAATGGCCTCAGGGGGCCGCATGCTGCCCGTGGGATGTAGTTTGGGGACACCTACACAGATAAGGAGTGAATTAATGACTAGAAGGAATTATCCAGAATGTAGCACAGAAAAACAAAGAGATGGGAAATACAAAAAAAGATAAGAGACATAGAAGATAAGAGTCAGAAGGATTAACACACAACTAATCCTAAGGAAAGGAGAAAGATAATAAAGCAGAGACAATATTTAAAAAGGTAATGGCTGAGAATTTTCCAGAACTATTGAAAGACACCAATTCACAGATCTGAAGACCTCACAAAATATAGAGAAAACAGTGAAAGGAGTTGAGAAGGAAATGAGAGAAGAAAGAGGAGGTAGAGAAAGACAAAAAGAGACAAAGAAATCCATGTGTAGATGTACTACAGGGAGAAGAGAATGTCATATACAAAGACCTTAAAAATAGCCAGAGAGAAAAATTGTACCACCTTTGGGGCCCCAAGAACTGTAAACAATACTTTCTTTCCAGGAGCCCCATGCATGCCTCCAAGTCTGTACTTCTAATGTAGAAGACAGATATTCACCTGCCACCTCCCAAAACACGGCGACTTGCACCTTAGCGATAGTCATTAGAGACGTTATTAGAATGGTAAAGAAAACACCACCAGTAGATTATGTAACTCTCAAGCAACTGTGGCGCACTCTCCAAAATGAAGCTACTATTGGCTATTCAGGGGGCTTCTTGGAGGAATGATTGACATGTTATTGTCAATCATTTTTGTTTTAAGTGTATCCTGCAGACAGTTGACATCCAACAAGTGGAGTCACCCAATTAGAAAAAGTGGGGGGAAAATTGTCCCTGAACTTAGAGATGAATGGTTCCTTGGCTTTGGAAGGCATTCAGGTCAGCCACTGAGCAAAGTTTGGTGTGGGTAACAGACTTTACCCTGGACTCCCATGGGCCATGGTGGTCTGAGCAATCACTGATGCACCCTGCTATACCCGGATGAAGGCCTGGACCAATTGGGAAGGTGAACAGAGAAATGTAATGAAAAGCCATCTGACTTTCTCAGGTAGACTTTGATGATTTATGAAATTTCTTCAGCTGGCTCGTCTGGGACACTAAGGAGCAAGATTTAGGTCAGTACCACTGGTCTCATTCTCTTGGAGTTCTGCTAATAACAGTCTTTTTATGTCTAGACAAATATTAACTAAATTTATTATAATGATCATTTTGCAATAAATACACATATTAAATCATTATGTTGTACACCTAAAACCAATATGTTTTTTCCTGTCTCTATCTATGAATTCTTTTTTCTTTTCTTTTTAAAACCATTTTTATTATTAGTTAAATGTTGTATGAGACAAATTGAATAAATTTGGTCCCAGTTTTTGTCATAATCAATAGAATGGCATGTTTGTGGGAAAATATGCCAGGAACCATATTGATGTAGAAACAAGAAGTGGAATGACTGGAAGAGAATTCTTCGTGGGTCTGCTGTGGTTCTGTACATCTTGTGAACAGAGCAGTGGCTTGTCTTTGTTCCGGATTATCATTGGAGATGTGTGTATAGTAAACAGCCTTGGAAAATAAAGACATTTCTCTCTGGAACAATGAGCAAGTTTGTTTATTTTAATAGTTTACTCCAGACCAAAGAACAGACATTATCTACTGCTCATTATAAAAGATTTGGATTCTTTCAATTCAAGGTTAATCTAATTAAGAAATTAAGAAAATAGTCCTGTTGTGTGTGCAGGCATTCATCTGGGAACCATCTGCACCCCAGGGTGGTTGGGGAAAAGAAATTTCATAAAAAAATATGCTGATGCTCATGCTGTTTGTTATTCTGCGGGTAATAATGTCCTTTGTCTCTAACCTGGGAATTTCATGTCTTCTGTCGGCATTCACAAATTGGCAGGCTAAATCGTTAGCTTGAGAGTATGAGAGAACTTTAGACCCTTCACAGATCTTGACTCAAGCCAAAAGAAAAATGGGCAAGAATACCTTAAGAGGCAATTCACAGAAAAAAATCAGAATAATCTATAAACATATCAGGTAGATGCAGATTAAAGCTCTCATAAAATGTTATTTCACACTCAACAGTCTGATAGAAACTGAATGGTTTCACATATCAAATACTGGTGAGGACAGTAAGAAACTTAACAATCGTAATGAGAGTAGAAGTTGGCACCATCAATTCGAAAACAATTGACCTTCTAGTACAACTGAAGATATACCTATACCATGAACCCGAAATATCATTCATCAGTAGATAGACTAGTGAAATCTCTTGCATACATGCATCAAAAGACCTGAATAAAAAATTTTGTCAGTACAGTTTGCAATAACTAAATCCTTAAGCAACTCAATTGTCCATATGAGAGTATACATTTTTACTTTGTGGTATATTTACATAGTAGAATACTATACACACAGAAATATAAATAGATATCATAAATATTTTTAAAAATATAGCAAACTACAGAGGAATGCAGATATGATTCATCATATAAAGTTTAAAAGAAAACTCATTCTTTAAGAGCATACACATGTGAGGAGCTCTATACAGAAAAGCAAAGAAATATAAATCAATAATAAACTGTCAGAAAGAAAAATTAAGAAAACAGTCCTGCCTGACCAGGTGGTGGCACAGTGGATAGAATGTGGGACTGGGATGCGGAGGACCCAGGTTTGAGACCCCGAGGTCGCCAGCTTGAGCGCAGGCTCATCTGGTTTGAGCAAAAAGCTCACCAGCTTGGACCCAAGGTCGCTGGCTCGAGCAAGGGGTTACTTGGTCTGCTGAAGGCCTGCGGTCAAGGTACGTATGAGAAAGCAATCAATGAACAACTAAGGTGTCACAACAAAAAACTGATTATTGATGCTTCTTATCTCTCTTCATTCCTGTCTGTCTGTCCCTATCTGTCCCTCTCTCTGACTCTCTCTCTGTCCCTGTAAAAAAAAAAGTCCCATTTACAATTGCATCAAAAAGAATAAAATACCTAGGAATAAATTTAACCAAGGAAGTAAAAGACCTGTATTGGGGAAACCATAAGACATTGCTGTAAGAAACTAAAACTACAAATAAGTGGAAATATACGTACTATGCTCACGGATTGGAACCATTAACATCATTAAAATGTCCTTACTACACAGAGCAATCTGTAGATTCAATGTAATGCTTATCAAAATACCAACACATGTACAAGGGAATATTACTCAGCAAAAAAAAAGGATTAAATCTTGCCATTTTTGATAATATGGGCAAACCTAGTGGCTATTATGTTTAAGTGAAATGAGACAGAGAAAGAGAAATACCATATGAGTTCATGTATATTTGAAATCTAAAAAACAAAATAAACCAATGACTAAAACAGAAACAAACATAAAGAACAAACTGATGGCTGCCAGATGGGTGTGGGTGGGGCAGGGGTGAAAAAAGTGAGAGTGCTTAAGAAGAACAAACTGCCAGTTATAAAAATAGTCACTTGCCTGACCAGGCAGTGGCGCAGTGGATAGAGTGTCGGATTGGGATGCAGAGGATCCAGGTTCGAGACCCCAAAGTCCCCAGCTTGAGCGCAGGCTCATCTGGTTTGAGCAGAGTTCACCAGCTTGGATACAAGGTCACTGGCTTGGGCAGAGGGTTGCTCAGTCTGCTGAAGGCTCACGGTCAGGGCACATATGGGAAAGCAATCAATGAACAACTAAGGTGTCGCAACAAAAAAAAAACACTAAAGATTGATGCTTCTCATCTCTCTCTGTTCCTGTCTGTCTGTCCCTATCTGACTCTCTCTCTGTCTCTGTAAAAAAAAAAACAACAACAAAAAATGGTCACTCAGATGTAAAGTACAGCATAGGAAATACAGTCAATAATACTGTAATAACTATATATGGTGTCCGAGGGACACTAGACTTATCAGGGTGATCAATCCATAAGGTATAGAAATGTCTCATCACTATGTTATACACCTTAAACCAATATAACATAGTTTGTCAGTATAACTGAAAAATAAATGGGAAGAAAAAGACAAGAAACGTTAGTCACAAATTCTGGGTAGTGGTCACCGCTGAGGAGCGGGAAACAGGCAAGCTCAGAAATGTAGCACATGCAACACTCACTCTCCGGCTCGTGCTCAGCGACAGGAACCTGAATGTCCACCAAACTGGAATGTTTCTTAACACGTCACACATACAAATGTTATGAATATTCACTGTAAGAAACCATTTTTAAAGGCAGGCTGGCTGCCTGAGGAGCACAGGCTGACAGGACAACCAGGCCACCGTCCTTCAAAGCAGGTGCCATTCGGGAGCATTGCTGAGGGCTTTCCACCCAGCGGGCTGCCACATTCCCAAGTAACAAATTCAAACTCACTTTATATAACCTCATCCAAAAAGTGCAAAACTTTCTCAGATTAAAGTACACTGATGTTCTGAGACACTGACCTCCGAATCGAAAGTAGTGTCCATGTCAAGGGCTGCTCTGTTGGTTCCCAGGAACGGCTGGCATGTAGAACGCCACCCAAGCCATGAAGGGCCTGACTATGTGGCCGAGGTCCGTGCGGAGCTCCTGTCACAGAGAGACTGTCTGTTTGCATCCTCAGGGTGCTACATGATCTCGTCTGGGCCTCAGCCTCACAGGAAGAGGAGCTCACCGGGTCAGCCTGTGCCTCTTCAGCATATGAAACTGAGGTGACAAGTGAACAAAGATGGGCATGCTCTCCGCAGCACAGAGGTCTAGAACTTTCTGTAAAAAGCGAGATAGCCTTCCTAACGTCATTATAAGACATTCCTGATTTCATTGCTGTAGGGAATCTTAATTTAATTTAATTTTTTTATTTATTCATTTTTAGAGAGAGGGAGAGAGAGGAGAGAGAGACAGAGAGAGAGAAGGGGGGAGGAGCTGGAAGCATCAACTCCCATATGTGCCTTGACCAGGCAAGCCCAGGGTTTCGAACCGGCGACCTCAGCATTTCCAGGTCGATGCTTTATCCACTGCGCCACCACAGGTCAGGCCACTGTAGGGAATCTTATTAGAACTTTGTTATGGTAACGTGTACTTGCAACATCCTCAATTTTTCTATTTTCAGTTTTGGGGACAGGGAAGAAGGAAGAGATGTAAATAAATCTTGATATAGGGCCCCAGGCCCATAATTCTCTTTTTTTCCCCTCACATTTAGACACTTTTAGAAATCACAACATTTCAACTTGCTTAGGAAACATTCTCCATAAAATGCAAACAAATACCTCAAGTAGTAGTGATCTACATATCATTTAGAACTGATTTTAGCCCTCGAGATCTTGTATCAATGCTGATTTTTTTTAGGTCCTAAAAAAGAGAAAATAAAGTGAAACCTCTGCTAAGTGATGGGAATTAAAATCTTAATTTGTAAGTCTACTGAAATTACTTCAAGAGGTTGGTAAAACAAGAAGGAACCTTCCATTAATGTTGTGCATTAGCAGTACAGGAATTGTACTTTTCTGAAAATTTGCCTCAATGTCTGTTCAATGGCTTGATTTATCTAACAATTTCAAATTTATTATCTTGGATTCCATTTGCTTTCAGTTTTTTAAGGACAACTGTCCTATAACCACAAGGCTTCTAGGACTAAGTCAACTTTCACAGCTCCATTCAAACTGAAACGCACGAGCAGCCACCGCTTCTAGGACCAGAACCCTGTTCGTTTCCTGTGCTGTGCTACACGGCTAGATGCTTTACAAAATCAAAGTCAGAACTACTCACATCTCCTTCTCTCGTGTCCACAGGCAGCCCCTCAAGGAGTCTGGTTTATTTAGACAGGTATAAATTACAGAGGCAAGCTCTCATGAAATGGGAGAGTACACGCCAGGGTTCTGTGAAGGCAGGGCCATCTCCACCATGCAGAATTATTTACACTGTGTCCCATCACTTATGTTCTTTCTCTAGCAACAGCTGACCCCCTTAACATTCATGTAATTTAATTGTTAAATATTTAAAAATAGCAAGAAAGTTCATGAATAGAAAAGTTGTCCACCCACTAAAACATCTTCAATGTTTAGCCCAAAGTGGTGCAGAGCTGGTAGTGTATTGGCTAAACCACCCTTCAAGTACAGCACAGAGCCAAGTTAAATTCTGCTGCTTAGAAGAGCCTTTTCATTCTGTTCATTTATAAGCGCTGAGATGACACCACTGAGCAGACACATTGATCTGGAACCCTCACCTGCCCACTGGGACATGAGAAGAGGCTATGGCAGAAACACAGGGCTGGTTTGCATCTTGGGACTTATTCATGTGCTCAGAAGACCATCAGTCGGCACTGGTTAAATCTGATTCTGGAATGAGCACTGAGACACAGCTGCTCAAGGTAGAATTTAAAGTACTAGTGGGCTGACAACTTCTTTTAATGAACATGTACATAAACACCAATAGTGAGTCTGGACACAGTTGTAAGACTCTATGTAACAAGTAGTATTCTAGTTAGGGATACCGTAGGCATACCATTAGCTGCTGGGTCTCTGTTTTGGGCCGAGAATATTGGTTCATCTGTTGGCTAGGTCCACCTGACTCAAATATCTATGTCTTGACTCAAATATCTATGTTTAATTATATTAGAATGGGTTATTTAATTACGAAGGGAGGAAGAAAATGAAATCAATATTAATTCAATATCTATTATATACTGTGCTAGGTGATTTACTTGCTTTCATTTCATTCCCACAATAATTCCATGAAATCAGTTTATTATCTCATTGTACAGATAAGGAAACTGAGGTTAAAAGTTAACTCTTGCAAGGTCAAAGGAGTCAGGATTTAACCCTGGACTTCAGCACTCCAAAGGTGCTATGGATTCTTTGAAAATAGGTAGGTCCATATTGTGGAATGAGAACTATAGACAATTTACCAGCAGTAAATGTAAGAGTTAGTATATGCAACACACTACAGATAAAGTACAATAGTAATTTCCTGTCTCCCCACCTTCCCATTGTAAAGTGGGAAAAGATTAATCAGAGGGCAGGTAAGAGACAACTCTGCTTGAGACTGTTTGAATTATGCTTTTTTCATTGTCCCAGCTGCCTGCAGTTATTCAAAATGACAGGCTGCGAGCCTTATACCCGAAAAGGCCTTTATTACCTTCTGCCAAGAACTCCCCATTTGTCTGTCTGCAATTTCTCCAAGTTCTGACTTAATGCAGTCTTCATCAGCTGGACTTCTAAACTTTCCTATATATTGCAAACTTAAAAGGATAGGCTTAATGTGTGCCTGGGAGGATCCACCTTTTACTCTTATATTAGTCTGCTGAGTGTTTTATAAATAACCTCTAATGTGCTCCAGTGAAATCAAAGTCCAACTTATCTTCAAGGCTTAGGGCCCTGGTATTTTCTACATGACGAGAGAACTCAGCAAAAGCTCTTGAAGTTCACAGAAAACCGAGATGTCATGACCTGATGAGCAAGAAAGATGAGAGGCGAAGGTCTGTGATGACCCACCCAGGAGCTACCCACCAGCTGAAGTACTTTAGTGCCTTCCCCCCTCCTCCCAAGAAACATCCGAAGCTCGTGAAGTCTGAGCTTTCCCTAATGAAAGAAGGGAAAGAAGTATGTAATTTAATTACTTTTAACTATTTAAGTCTAGCAAAAACTGTTCATGAAGAAAAAAATTTGCTCACCTATAAAACCATCTCGTGTTTATCTCACCATAGTAATGTGGAAAATGTGACTGTCCACTGCTGTCTGAATGCTTGCTGAAGCATTAGGCAAGGCGGATTCCAGAAACTGGAAGTGGGAAGAGGCAGAATACTAGGAAAAATCAATCTCCAATTTCTCAAGTTAAATGTAGTAGTCAAAGCTATTCAAGGAAGAATGGATCCAGGCAATTTAACGTAGGAACTATAGACCGCATGAAATTAGTCAATGAACCTAACGAAATTACCATGTGAATAACACAAGCAGAAAATCTATCATAATACACTTTCAAAGACATCAACATTTGAAAGGAACCCAGCACCCAAAATGGTAAGCACCCAACCATTTCCACTCTAGAAACTCACATTAAGTGTCTTACAAAACCTGTGTAGGATATGTAGGATGTTCCTGTTTTAGAATATTTTCTTACAGAGCTGCCCATAGGAAGCAAGGTCATTGATGATTAAGTGGCTATTAATTACATAGGAATATAAAAAGAACAGTCATATATTGTGACGTTGGAGGACATTTCTTCTTTGAGTCAGTTATTTCATGCCACAAAAGATGTGCAGCTGACAGGGTTAAAAAATGGTATAGCTAAAATATAGCCACACTTCCTCATTAAGCCTGTAGCTACCCTGGAAGCTCAATGTTAGAGACAACCATCAAAAGGAAAAAGGGACATTGCATTAAAAACAGAACACTATGGCTTGCCTTCCAACTCATCTTAGGTAAACACAATACCTGTTAGAAGAAAATTCAAAGAACTTTCGTGATAAGCAATATTGTTCTAAACTTAATTTCTATGCAGAGATGTTCTCAGTTAGATGCAGAAGCAGTCAGAGTAATGTGCACTGATGTTTCACCTCCTGGCAGAACCTGGAACATCTTTCTGGGTCCAGCCTCTTTGATCCCTCTAACTGTGGAGATGGAGAGACTCTCTCCAGGCACTGGATGTGACCCTCACACGTTGCTGAAACTAGTCATAATATGTCAGGAAAGCTAACCAGATTGTCTCAGACTTTCCTCATATGTCTTTTTCCACCCTTTAATCATCTCTGTGTCTTTCTTTGGAACTCTCTCCAAAGCGTCCCCAGATCATAGAATCAAATGGTTTCAGAGCTGGAAGAGACATGATCAAGGAAGGTCATTTGACTTTTATAGAAGAGAAAACTGAGCTCCAAAGAGGCAGAAATTCTCCCAGATGCTTATTGCTACAGTTTTTTAAAAAAAATTTTTATTATGGCGATATGCACATAACATCAAATTTAGCATCTTACCCACTTTTGAAGCACACAGTTAAGTGGTATTAGGTACGTACAGTCACATTATTGTGCAACCATCATCACCATCCAGCTCCAGAACTCATTTCATCTTGCACGACAGCAGCTCTACACCCAGCACACTCCCCATTCTCCCCCACCCCCACTCTCTGGCAACCACCATTCTACTTTGTGTCTATGAATTGTACTACTCTAGGTACCTTATATGAGTGGAATATTTAGCTTAATTCCCTGAGCATAATGTCCTCAAGGTTCATCTATGTTGTAGCATGGGTCAGAATTCCTTTCCTTTGTAAAAAAAAAAAAAAAAAAAAAAAGTTATTTTCCAATTATAGTTGATGTACAATATTATATTAGTTTCAGGTGTACAACTAGTGGTTAGATGCTTATATACCTTACGAAGTATTCACCCTAATGACTCTAATACCCTTTTGACACCATAAATAATTATGACTATATTATTGACTGTATTTCCTATGCTGTGTACTTTACATCCCCATAGACTATTCTGTTACTAGCAATTTGTACTTCTTAATCTCTTCAGCTTTTTCACCCAGTTCCCCAACCTCCTCCCATCTGGCAACCATCAATTGTTCTTTTTACTGATTTTATGATGCAGTTTTAACTAGAAATAATGCGTTCCAATTCCTATAACATATTACCTGTTCTGTTCAAGATTAAATGTATCAACAAAGAACAAAAATCATATGATCCTATTAATAGATGCAGAAAAGGCATTTGATAAGATACAACATCCTTTTATGTTTAAAACATTCAATAATATGGTTAAGAAGGATAGTACCTCAACATAATAAAGGGCATATATGACAGACCCTAAGCCATATCATACTCAAAGGAGAAAAACTGAAGGCTTTTCCTTTAAAATCAGGAACAAGATAAGGATGCCCACTCTCTCCACTCTTATTCAACATAGTTCTGGATGTCTTAGCCAGAGCAATCGGGCAAGAGAAATAAATAAAAGGCATCCACATTGGGAAAGAAGTAAAGTTATCTCTTTTTTGCAGATGACATGATCCTGTATATAAAAACCCCCAAAGACTCCACAGAAAAACTATTAGAAATAATAAACCAATACAGTAAAGTCACAGGATACAAAATCAGCATACAAAAGTTATTTTCCTATATGCCAACAATGAAACTTCAGAAAATGAATTGAAAAAAAATTTTTTTTTACAATTGCAACAAAAAGAATAAAGTACTTAGGAATAAACTTAACAAAGGATGTGAAGGACCTATATACTGAAAACTACAAAGCATTATTAAAAGAAATTGAAAAAGATACAACAAAATGAAAAAATATGCCATGTTCATGGATCAGAACAATCAACATGGTTAAAATGGCCATATTTCCCAAAGCAATACACAAATTTAAGTCAATCCCCATTAAAATCCCAATGAACTATATGATTTCACAGTTAGGTCATATATAAAAATGAGACTACTGGACATAGACAAAAGAGAAGTGTTTACCAGAAGGAAGAAATGGGGATGAGGGGAGTAAAGAGGGCCAAATAAAAGATGGCAGAAAACGATTTGACTTTGGGTGATAGGCACACAACACAGTCAACAGTTCAAATGCTATAGAGATGTTCACCTGAAACTTATGTATTCTTACTGATCAATGTCACCCAATTAAACTTAATTTCAAATTTAAAAAAATCTCAGTCATTTTTTTAAAAGAAATAGAACAAAAAAAAATCACCAGATTTGTATGAAACCATAAAAACAAACAAAAAACTCAAATAGCCAAAGCAGTGCTGAGAAAAAAGAATGAATCTTAGAGGTATCACACTACCTGACTTCAATACATACATACCATAGAGCCATGATAATCAAAACAGCATGGTATTGGCAGAAAAACAGACACACAGACCAATGGAACAGAATCAAGAGCCCAAAATAAAACCACAATATAAATGAACAAGTAATCTTTGACAAAGGAGCCAAAAACACACAATGGAGAAAAGAAAGCCTCTTTAATAAATCCTGCTGGGAAAACTGGAAAGCACAATAAAGAATAAAACTTGTTTACAGTTTGTCCCCATGCACAAAAATTAATTCAAAATGAACCAAAGACCTAAATATAAGATTTGAAATAATAAATTACATAGAAGAAAACATAGGTACTAAACTCAAGGACCTTGGTTGTAGAGAACATTTTATGAATTAGATCCCAAAGGCAAGGGAAGAAAAGGCAAAAATAAATGAATGGGATAAGTGATTAATATTCAAAATATATGAAGAATTCACAAAGCTCAGTGACAAGGAAGCAAACAACCCAATTAAAAAATGGGGAGAGGATCTGGACAGGCACTGCTCCCATAAAGACATATAAATGGCTAAAAAATATATGAAAAGATGCTCATCTTCACTAGCTATTCAAGAAATGAAAATCAAACTACAATGTAATAACCACCTCATACCTGTTAGATTGGCTTTTATAAAAAAGACAGGTAATAACAAGTGTTGGAGAGGCTGTGGAGAAAAAGGAACCCTCATTCACTGTTGGTGAGAATGTAAAGTAGTACAACCATTATGAAAGAAAGTATGGTGGTTCCTCAAAAAATTAAGAATAGAACTGCCATATAACCCAGCAATCCCTCCAGTGGGTATCTGCCCCCAAAACAAAAACATTGGTGCGTAAAAACACATGTAGCCCCATATTCATTGCAGCTTTGTTCACAGTGGCCAAGACATGGAAACAATCATCAAAGTGTCCCCCAATAGAGAATTAAATAAAGAAGATGTAGTACATATATACAATGGAATAATAGTCATAGAAATGATGACATATTGCCATTTATGACATCATGGAGGGACCTTGAGAACATTATTCTAAGTGAAATACCGTATTTTTTGCTCCGTAAGACGTACTTATTTCCCCCCAAAAGTGGAGGGTAAAATGCCCGTGTGTCTTATGGAGCAAAAAGTATGGTATTTTATTAAATATTTTAACATATCATTTGGTTCAGAATATTTTTTTTCTTATTTTCCTCCTTAAAACCCTAGCTGTGTCTTATGGTCAGGTGCGTCTTATGGAGCGAAAAATATGGTAAGTAAATCAGAAAAAACTAAGAACTATATGGTTTCCCATATAGGTGGGATATAACACTGAGACTCATGGACATATATAAAAGTGAAGTGGTTACTTAGGGAGGGAGGTGAGGGGGAGGGGAGTAAAGAGGAACAAACATACGGTGATGGAAAATGATTTGACTTTGCGTGATGGGCACACAACGCAATCAAGAGTTCAAATGCTAGAGAGATGTTTATGCACTTTTATTGATCAATGCCACCTCATTAAATTTAATTTCTAAAATAAATAAATAAAAAGGATTAAATATATACAGGTTGTCCTTGTATACAATTCAAATATGAAAAAAAAATTGTTTCCCATAGTTTAGTTAAGTAATACCATCCTCAACACAGCATGGTTCGGATTTCAGTTATCAGACTAAATATATTAACTGTAATTGCATAAAGTCCAAGCTCTACAGCTCGCTCTTTGGTCCACAAATAACTATGTAAAGAACAGAGGAGACACCATGATCAGTGCCCAATGACATCGCTTCTTTCAAAATCTGCTGGTGATTGGTCACCAGCTGTCACCACACAGACAGCACACCATGAGGTTGTGCGGTGCCCTGTCTCCTGAGAGGTACACATACAAGAAGAGGGAACCAGCCATCACCAGAGATAAAATAAAATGAAGAGTAACATTGCTGGCAGTGAAATTTGAATTGACCCTAAATGGAGGTATAAAAGAAATAGCTGATGGTGGGAATGGTGGCCTGCTGCTGGTTGATACTCCTGACCCGCAGCCAGAGAAACGCAGAAGGCGAGCCCGTCGACATAAAAGGCGGAAAGCGGCTGTGACAGGAAGGACGAAGCTGTCCCAGAGGAAATGGTGCCAGTAAAGAAACTTACATTAAAGAAACTCTCAGAGATATTTCACAACATTGAAAGCATGAAGGACAAAATGTTGGAAGCTGATCCAAACTAAGAAAGGGGTGTGACAATTTCTTACGGCCTGGGAGAAACGCTTGCTATGTGTCAGGGGTCACAGGGCAAGCAGACAGCGAGCATGCTGAAACTACTCTGTCTGTAAGTTTTACTCAGAAACAAAACACTTCAATTCTCAACGTTGCTCATGTTTTTTTTTATTACAGTGTGTTAAATAAATATTAGTTTTACTATTTTTGTTATTTGCCTAAAGATTTGTAACTGATTATATATATGAGAGTTTTTCATGTTTTGGCAAATAAATGTTTAAAGGTCAGGGAAGAATTGTAATTTTTGCCATGATTAGTGGGGCTCACCTAAAATAATCTCCTTTTTACTGTTGGTAGAAGCTAACTAAAACTTAGGTTATGGGTGATCAGTTCTTACCACCTAGGGGAATTAAGAGACATAACTACACTTCCTTAATTAGAAGCAACCACCACATCGTGGATTCCCCACAGTGGACCAGGGATCGTGCTGTAGACCATCATCACAACACCATGAGACAGAGATTAAGTGACTTGTCCAAGGCACCTGGCAGAGCTGGAACCCAGAGCTGGTTCTCCAGACTCCAAGTCACCCTCTCTGTCCACCCTTTCACAGCCCGCCCGGGTCCTCTGGTGGGAAGGATGGCAACGCTTATGAAGGATGGCTATTCCTATGTCAGAACCCATCATAAACAGCAATGGCAAGTGCCGGGGGCATCTTTTTAGCAATGTCGGCACGGGGTTATTAACCAATAGCCAGACCAATCATAATTCACACTCCTGCCTCTCACAGAACAACAAAATGTGTATTCTATTTTACGTATTTATTTTTGAGTATGCAACATTTAAAGACAATTGATACTCTTCTTTAAGGCCATGGTCTTTCCTTTCTCACCTGCTACCAATGTATAGCCTATGATGCCCTCTCGGAATAAAGAACTTCACTTCAGAACGGGCCTCATTCCAAATGCACATGTTTTGTTTGCCTGCGTCCTCTCTAGCACCCCGAAGCTCACATCTCCCACACCTGCAATCCTTTTGTTGCATACTGAGCTGTTGCAAATTGAATCCATAGGTCTCTTTCACAGCAAGGAAGCCCACAGTTCCTGTTTTTCATCTTATTTCCTTTTTATATCTATTTCTCTGATTTTAAAAAAGAAAAATCCAGATTTTAAAGTCTCAGCTCCCATGTAGAGTCTTGTGGCCATTTACTTAGGAGAGGGAGGTCACAAGTCCCATCCGTTCCGGGACATGGCGACAGGGAAATGTGGCCCGTTGGAAACAGTGGCAGGCTGCCAACTATCTGCAGAAAAGGATTTTCAAAGGCTGCACAGATAAAAATATTGCTAGGGCACAAAGTGATGCATTTTTCAAGGATATCATTTATAATAGTATTTAGGGACTTTTTCCATGTAACCGAGGGGAAAAATATCATGGAGTAAAATAAGTAAAAGACAAAACAAAATAAAACCCTCAATATCAATCTCTACTTTCAGATATATAAATTAACAAACATTTTATCACACGTCATCAGTTTATAGTAGCCATACATAAACCATAAAGGACAGAATTAAATGCACAGTTAAAACCTAAAATTCCATGTAATACCATCAGCACTTCAAGTTCACATTAATACAAGCAAATAATCCTGACTTGTATAACAATCTCTGCTGTCACCCTTCATTCTCAAGCATTTCTTCCCCCTAGTTCTTTCTGTTACAGTAGATCTTTGCTGCATCCGTTAACTTACAACAACCATCTGGACATAAAGTTCCTGAAAGGTAGAAAGAAATCCATCTCCCAAATGGTCAGCTGTCTGATGAGGCTAGATCTCAGCCTATCAACATGGGGCTGCTCCGTGGATGAGCACAGTACTGTGCTAATTCCCAGAGAGCTGTGAAAAAGTCAAAATCCACCCCCAATCACCAAGAAGATCTGCTTCATAGGCAGATCACCTTCAAAGGCTGGACCCAAACCATCTTTCCAGTGCAAGTCCCTATTTAGTGTCATACCTCTGGATTCTGGGTAATCATGGTCCAAGCTGGCTGAGAGTATGCAAGAGGCAGAGCAACAGGGCTTGGCCATTCATTCTGCCACCAGCAGGAAGCTATGTTATCTTTTCCCCTAAATAGTTTTTTCCTTCTGTCCACAAAGAATGAAGAATTCACTGGACAGCCACATTGTGTACTTGTATACAAAATGCACCTCGAGACAGTCCTAAGAGTTCGTTAACAATCAAGGTCAACACAAAGGCTGTTCAGCTCTAGGAAGGAATTTTAGAAGATGTGACATCAAGTGATAAAAGTACATTGCTTTAGTAGGAACAGCACAAAACATATGTGATTAAAACTTTGAATCAAGAGCTAAAGAAAACATAAGGTGAGCTGGTAGTCTCAGGAGCAGATGGAGCGGTTTTACATACCTTATTTGGAAAACTTATGGAAGGAATAGATGATTACTTTAGTGATAATTCAAAGCCTTCTCAATATTTTTAGTAGTACCCAAAGATTTTCCTTTCTAACCCAGATTTATCTATTGTACCCATCCAAAACCTCTAATCCGTGTACAGTACTAATTTTAAAGAGGTTTGAGCTCAGTAGAACAAAAGGATTTTAAGTATTACATTTTCTTAAGGTTAGAAGTATCAAAAACACGTTTTTAGTACAATTTCAAATGTTTTAAGATATTACTTGAGTTGCTAAAAATCTTGAAACAAAACTTCCTTCACTATGGATTGCTCTTTGTTTTTATTGTGACTTAAACGAAGTTAAACAGAAACACAAACCTGTTTCATTCATTTGTCCTTGATTCTTACAAAAAGAGAGAGGCACGTGTGCATGAGAATGTGAGGATATTTGTGCAAGTGTGCAAACGTGTGCCTCTCTCTCTCTCTCTCTCTCTCTCTCACACACACACACACACACACACACACACACACACACACACGGACTTCACTTTTCCTCCTCTAAATTCTAACCTTTCAGGTCTCTGTGTATATAAATACCTTCCCACCTGGCTGGCACACCTTTTCACAATGTGCCCTTTAACATTAAAAAAAAAATCAATACAGTTTGAAAACAGACAATGACAATCCCATGGAGAGCTAGAGAGAGAAAGGAACTAAGGTCAAGACCCAGACAGAGAGACAGAGAGAGACACACTCAGTGGCCTTGCTTCCAACCAGGTCTGAGACTCTGCAGCTAATCAGGCAGGTAGGTATTCAGCTCTTCACTCTGTAGACTGACTGGCTTAGCATCAAAATCGGCTGTCTGCCCAGGAGGATGAGGTAATGTCTAGGTTTAATGCCAAAATCCCTCTTAACTGGCAGGACACATCGGGTAAATATTTCTACTGTAGGAGACCACATTCATTTGATGCTGCTGCCAGTTTTATTGTTGTTATCATGCTCATTAATATTCATAGTTAGCCATCATACTTGTTTAAAGAATGAAAATGGGAAAGGAAGGGTTTTTTCAGCAAACCTGGGCGGAAAAGAGTCAGCCTGCTGCTCCACTCCGTCCCCCGCCCCTCCCTAACAAGGACAGCCGCAGCCCTGACCTCCTGCAATCCCTCTCACACAGGCGACACAGAGGCCCTTCCCCCTGCAGCCACCTCCTCCGATGCAGGGGGATCTGGGACCATCGGGACTAACCCCCATTTCACCCTGTCAGTGAGAATGGGTGAAAAAGGGTGTGGCAGGTAGGGCGTGAAGCCCACTTCAAGCTATCTTAACACTTGTATTATTTGGAAATGTAGTAGATTGTCAATGGTTTCTTCTCTCTTTGAAAAAAAAGCAAAAATTCTAAATTTCCTATACCACTGATACTGATTTTGGATGACCTTTATTTTTAAGAGCTCACAAATATGGGCACCATAATGCTAATACGCCATCTCATAACTTGTTCCTAGAAGTCCGGGTGGGTACGGTCAACAAGATGCACTCATGTGGAAGCACACTTTCTTACAGAAACACACACAGAAATGCTCAAGGCTTCTTTAATTTAAATATTCTCTGTTACTGGAATGAGGCCTCTGACATCAGCCTTATTCAGTTAAAAAGATGGGACTTTTACTCTGGGAGTTAGCAACTGCATGTCAAATTTGACATGGGTTCATGAAAGACCACCTACAAGGGACAATCAATCTTTCACCAATCTTATTTCCATCCCCAAAGTGGTGGGAATAATGCTTCCTTCCTATAGAGGGCAAGAAAGCATGATGCCAAGGCAAGGTCCCTCCCCCCACCAAAGGCATTATAAGGACAATATTATGTTTGAACAACATGATAGAACATCTGAGACCTGGAGAGAGAGAGAGAGAGAGAGAGAGAGACACACACACACACACACACACACACCCCTCTGCACTCTGACCTCACCTCCATCATTACATCACCCACAGAAAGGGAAAGCCCTGGCAAATGGAGTCAGAGGACATCTCCTCAAATGTGCCAAGGAGAAAAAAGAAACAGAGAGAAGCTATTTCTGTGTTTTATTGGGGCCAGTGCAACACTAAGATCTTATACACAACTTTTTTCTTTTTTTGGGGGGGGGGACAGAGACACAGAGAGAGAGACAGATAGGGACAGATAGGATGGGAGAGAGATGAGAAGCATCAATTCTTTGTTGCGCACCTTAGTTTCTCATTGATTGCTTTCTCCTATGGCAGCGGTTCTTAACCTGTGGGTCGCGACCCCGGCAGGGGTTGAACGATCAAAACACAGGGGTCGCCTAAAGCCATCGGAATTCCTATGGTCTACAGCAGACTGAGTGACCCCTTGCTCAAGCCAGTGACCTTGGGCTCAAGTTGGTGAGCCTTGCTCAAACCAAATGAGCCCGCGCTCAAGTTGGCGACCTCAGAGTTTCAAACCTGTGTCCTCCACATCCCGGTCTGATGTTCTATTCACTGCGCCACCACCTGGTCAGGCTACGCCGTGACTCTTAAGGAGGTTACCTGAATATTTTTTAAAACAATCAAAATCCTCCATTAATAAAGAGTTTCAAGTTATTCTTAACATTTCCAAATTTCAGAGCCTTGGAAATGTCTATATCTGATATGTGCTTCTAGGTGGAAAACCAAAATTATCTGTGAATCAGGAAGATTGTAGATGGGAACTGTAGATGGGGGTGGACAGGAAATAAGAAACTGGTGATGTCTTTTATTGTCAGAATGAAAACCTGACTCCTTCCCAACAATAATATAGGGAAGAGTTGAGAGTGAAAAAGGGGATGGTGGAGGTTTTCCTCAGCTGGGGAAGGTGTGTGGTCAGAATTCCTTCAATATCATTCTCACTTTGGCTTCTTCCCATTGTGATACAAGAAAATTAAGGCTTCCCAAATGATATTATGACATGAAAGCCACTTGCACCTTATTTGAATCTTAGTGAACTATTTTTGAAAAATGGACAGGATGTGGCCCTGGCCGGTTGGCTCAGCGGTAGAGCATTGGGCCGGTGTGTGGAAGTCCTGGGTTTGAGTCCCAGTTGGGGTACAGAGAAGAAGCGACCATCAGCTTCTACATCCCTCCCTCTACCTCTGTCTTTCTCTCTCTGTCTCTCTCGCTTGCTCACTGTTTCTCTCTCTCCCGCTCTCCTGTAGCTATGGCTCAAATAAGCAAGTTGGCCCCAGGCACTGAGGATGGCTCCATGGCCTCCACCTCAGGTGCTAAAATTGCTCAGTTGCTGAGCAATGGAGCAGTGGCCCCAGATGGGCAGAACATCAGCACCAGATGGGGGTTGCCTGATGGATCCCAGTCAGGGTACACGTGGGAGTCTGTCTATCTGCCTCCTTGCCTCTCAGTTGATAAAAAAGAAGAAGAAGAAGAAAGACAGGATGGAAGAACCTAGAGGGAATTATGCTAAGTAAAATAAGCCACTCAAAGACAAGTACCACATAACCTTACTTATGTGTTGTAAGGCCGGTGGCTGTGGCAAGGCAGGTTCACAATGGATTTGGGCAGATGGTAGAGGAACGGCGGAGCCAGAAAGCGTTGGGCGATTCCCGTTCATTAGATTCTCACAATGGCGGGCAAGCAAACAGGCAGGGGAAACCTCTTCTTACACTGGTGGGCAAGCCATCCACCAAATGGCCCTTCACGGTGACAGATCAGTGATCCGCAAAAACTGTCCTGAGTGGAAGTACCTGTAGCCTTGCATGGACTACACACACATGGCTCTGCCACGTGCTCACGAACTCATCATGCAAAGTGCAAGCAGCAAGACCAACACTGCTGTTTTCTCAACATGTGTGGAATCTAATGAAAAAAATAAACTAACAAACAAAATAAAAACAAACTCACAGATACAGAGAAAATACTGACAGCTGTCAGAGGGGAGGGGGGTTGGGGGCTGGGTGAAAAAGGTGAAGGGATTAAGCAAAGAAAAACACCTCATAGACAACAGTGTGGCGGTTACAAGAGTATAAGGGGAGGTGGACGGAGGTAGAGGAGGGTAAAGGAGGCATAAATGGTGACAAGATGAGACTTGACTTGGGGTGGCGAACACACAATACAGTGTACAGAGGGTGTGTTATAGAACCGTATACCTGAAACCTATCCAATTTTATTACAATGCCACCCCAACCAATTCAATTGAAAAATAATAAATTTTAAAAATGGAAATAATCAAGAAAGGTTAAAAATGTACAGTAGTCACTCTTTCAAAACTGCTATAAGGACCTTTTCGTACACTGTAAAAAAAGAAGCTAAATTAAACTCCTGAGGAAAGCTGTACTTAGACTGGAGAATGTGCATTATGAGTCGGGCAACAAGCTGGATGGAAATTACTAATAAGTTGAACATTAAGGTTTTAAAACCCATTAATTCATCTTACTGCATTTCCTGAATACGTGCACGTTTTATGTGTTGTTCAACTGATTAAAACACAATTTTATTATATCAGTTTTTTGACATTAAATTTTAACTTATATTAGTTTCAGGAGTATACACCATGGTCTCAGACAACCACATCATCTACAAAGCGATCTCCTGATATTTCAAGTAATCACCTGGCACCCCACACAGTTATTACAATATTATCGACTATGCTCTCTACGCTGTACTTTATATCCATCCCCATGACCATTCTATGATTACCAATCTGTACTTCTTAATACCTTCACCTTTTCCATCCGGGCCCCTCTCCTCTGGCAACCATCACTTTGTGCACCTGAGTTTATTTCTGTTCTTTTTATTTTGTTATTTAGATTCCATATACAAGTAAAGTTCATATGGTATTTGTCTTTCTCTGACTCATTTCACTTAGCATAATACTCTCTAGGTCACAGATGGTACAATTTCTTTCTTTTTTACGGCTGAGTAATAATTCTATTGTATACATGGTGGGCAAAAGTAGGTTTACAGTTGTGAGTACTTGAAAAACAGAGCCTATTATTGTATTATTGATTTCTATTACAACTGTAGACCTACTTTTGCCAACTGCTGTATATAAACCACTGTTTTTTATACATTTACCTATTGATGGACGCCTACCTAGTTTGCTTCCCTATCTTGGCTATTGTAAATAATGCTGCAATGAACATAAGGATGCATATATCTTTTTTAATTAGTGTTTTGAGTTTCCTCAGATATATACCCAGAAGTGAAATTGCTAGGTCATAAAGCAGTTCCATTTTAAAATTTCTGAGGAGACTCCATGCTGTCTTCTGTATTGCTGCACCAATCTGCATTCCCATCAACAATGCACAAGGGTTCCCTGTTCTCTACATCCTCACCAACATTTGTTATTTGTTGATTTATTGATGAGAGCCATTCTGACAGGTGTGAGTTTATCTCATTGTGGTTTTAATTTGCATTTCTCTGATGATTAGTGATATTTAGCATCTTTTCATATGTCTATTGGCCATTTGTATGTCATATTTGGAGAAATGTCTATTCACTCCATCCATTTTTTAATTAAATTGTTTGGGTTTTTTTTGATGTTGAGTTGTATGAGTTCTTTATAAATTTTGGATATTAACACCTTACAGAATGTATTGCTATTAAATAACTTCTTCCACTCAGTAGATTGGTTTTTCATTTTGTTGATGGTTTCCTTTACTCTGTAAATCATTTTTTAGTTTGATGTAGTCCCATTTGTTTTTCTTGCCTGAGGAGCTAGTAGAATGTCAGAGTTACTGTATATATCATCTTATAGGAGTTTTATTGTTCAGATTTCACATTCAAGTCTTTAATCCATTTTGAGTTTATTACTGTATATGGTATAAGAAAATGGTCTATATTCATTTTTTTGTATGTATCTTTCCAGTTTTCTCAACAGCATTTATTAAAGAGACTGTCTTTACACATTGTATTTCTTGCTTCCCTTGTCAAATGTTAATTGACCATAAAGGCGTGGGTATATTTCTGGTTTCTCTATTCTCTTCCATTGATCTCTATGTCTGCTTTTACGGCAGTACCATGTTGTTTTGATGACTACAGCTTTGAGTATAATTTGATATCAGTAGCATAATACATCCAACTTTGTTCTTTCTCAAGATTGTTGCGGCTATATAGGATCTTCAATGATTCCATATAAATTTTTAGATGATTTGTTCTAGTTCTGTGGAAAATGTCATTGGTATTTTGACAGGGATTGCACTGATTCTATAGATAGCTTTGGGTAATGTGGACATTTTAAAGATGCTAATCCTTCCCATCAGTGAGCACAGTATATGCTTCCATTTATTTGTATCTTCTTCAATTTCTTTCCTTACTGTTTATAATTTTCTTAATATGGGTCATTTACTTCCTTGGTTGGATTTATTCCTATGTATTTCACTTTTCTGATGCAATTGTAAATAAGATTGTTTTCTTAGTTTCTCTTTCTGCTAGTTCATTACTGATGTATAAAATACAATTGATTCTAGATATTTATTTCGTATCTTGCTACTTTACTGAATTCATTTATCAGTTCTAGTAGTTTTTATGGTGGATCTTTAGGGTTCTCTATATACAGTATCATGCCATCTGCAAATAATGACAGTTTCATTTCTTCCTTTCCAATATGAAAGTCTTCTGTATCTTCCTGCCTGAATGCTGTGGCTGGGACTTCCGATACTATGTTAAATAAGAGCGGTGAAAGTGGATATCCCTGTCCTGTTCCTGATTTTAACAAAGACGTTTTCAGTTTTTGTCCATTGAGTATAATGTTGGCTATGGGTTTGTCATATATAGCCTTTATTATGTTGAAGTATGTTCCTTCTGTTTCCACTATGTTCAGAGTTTTTATCATAAATGGGTGCTGGAGTTTATCAACTGCTTTTTCTGCATCTATTGATATGATCAGGTGGTTTTTTATCCTTCATTTTATTTATGTGTCGTATCACAGTAATTGATTTGTGTATATTGTACCAACCTTGCATCCCAAGGATAAATCCCATTTGATAATGATGTATGATCTTTTTAATGTATTGCTGAATTTGATTTGCTAATATTATTTTGGGGATCTTTCATCTATGTTCATCACAGTTATTTGTCTATATTTTCTTTCCTTCTGTAATGTCTTTACCTGACTTAGAAATTAGGAAAATGCTGGCCTCATATAATGAATTTGAGTGTCTTCCTTCCTCCTGAATTTCTTTGGACTAGTTGAGGAGAATTTATTTTTTGAATGTTTGGTAAAATTCACCTATGAAGCAGTCCAGTCCAGAACTTTTGTTTGTTGGGAGTTTTTCTCATTATTGCTTCATTTTGTTGGTTGTAATAGTTCTGTTCAGATTTTCTGTTTCTTCTTAATTCAGTCTTGAAATATTATATCTCTAGGAATTTATCCATTTTTCCAGGTTATCCAATTAGTTGGCATATAATTGCTTATATACACTTCTTATAATTCTTTGTATTTCTGTAGTGTCAGTTGTTTCTTTTCCTCTTTCATACCTGATTTTATTTATTTAGATTTTCTCTATTTTTTTCTTGATAAATGCGGTTGAAGGTTTATTAATCTTTTCTTTTTTTTGAGGGAGATAGACAGACAAACAGGAACAGATAGACATGAAGGGAGAGAGATGAGAAGCATAAACTCATAGCTGTGATACCTTAGTTGTTCATTGATTGCTTCCTCCTATATGCCTTGCCCAGGGGGCTCTAGCAGACACAGTGACCCTTTGCTCAAGCCAGCAGTCTTGGGCTCAAGCCAGCAACCTTTAGGCTCAAGCCAGTGACAATGGGGTCATCTCTATGATCCCACATTCAAGCTGGTGACACCACACTCAAGCCAGATAAGTCAACGCTCAAGGTGGCAACCGTGGGGTTTTGAACTTGGGCCCTTAGCATCCACTGTGCCACCACTTGGTCAGGCAAAGGTTTATTAATCTTGTTTATTTTTTCAAAGAATCAGCTCTTGGTTTCATTGATTTTTATTTGTATTTTTAATTTTTACTTTCAAAACTTTTTGGTATTTTTTAAGATTCTATTTTGTTTATTTCCATGCTGACCTTTATTATTTCTTTCGGTCTACTCTCTGGAATTTGTTCTTTTTCTAGTTCCTTTAGGTAAAAGGTTAGATTGCTTAAGATTTTTATGTTTCTTAAGGGAGTCCTGTATTGCTATGAATTTCTCTCTTAGGACAGCTTTTGCTGTGCCAAATAATGCTGCGTTGTTGTGTTTTCTTTTCGTTTCAAGGTATCTTTTGGTTTCTTCCTTGATCTCAATGTTAACCCATTCATTGTTTAGTAACATGTTACTTAGCTCCCATGTGTTTGTGAGTTTTTCAGTTTGTTTCCTGTGATTGATTTCTACTTTCATACCATTGTGGTTGAAATATGTGCTTCATATGATTTCAATTTTCTCAAATTTATTTACTTTTCTCTCTCACCCCAAACCCCATGTCCCCCATTATATCAACTTAGCCCCCTCCCCTCTGCGCCCTCCCCCTTTCCCGCTAGGATTTGCTGTCCTGACATCTGTATCTATGTCTTATATATATATAATTTCACTAATCCCTTCACCTTCTCTGATCCCATTCCTCATTGACCTTCCCTCTGTCAGCTGTCCCTCTGCTCCCTGTGACCCTGCCTCTGCCTCTAATTTGTTCCTCAGTTCACTTTGTTCATTAGATTCCACACATATGTGAGATCATATGATATTTGTCTTTCTCTGCCTGTCTTATTTCACTTAGCACAATAATCTCTAGGTCCATCCATGCCATGGCAAAAGGTAAGATTTCCTTCTTTTTCATGGCTACATAGTATTCCATTGTGTATAAGCACCACAGCTTTTTAATCCACTCATCCACTGATGGACTGTTTCCAGATCTTGGCTATTGTAAACAATGCTGTAATAAACATGAGAATGCATATCTTCTTTTGAATCAGTGATTTGTTATTCTTAAGATATATTCCTACAAGTGGGATAGCTGGGTGAAAAGGCAGTTCCATTCTCAAATTTTTTGAGGAAACCCCATACAGTTCTCCACAGTGGCTGCACAAGTCTGCATTCCCACCAGCAGTGCAGAAGGGTTCTGACAGGTGTGAGGTGGTATCTCATTGTGGTTTTAATTTACATTTCTCTGATGATTAGTGACGTTGAACATTTTTTTCATATGCCTACTGGCCATTTGTATGTCCTCTTTGAAGAAGTGACTATTCAGTTCTTTTGCCCATTATTTAATTGGATTGTTTACCGTCTTGGTGTTGAGTTTTAGAAGTCCTTTATAAATTTTGGTTATTACCCCTTATCAGACATATTGAACAAATATGTACTCCCATGTGTGGGTTGTATTTTTATTTTGTTCATGATGTCTTTTGCTATGCAAGAGATTTTTAGTTTGATATAGACCCATTTGTTCATCCTGTCATTTATTTCACTTGCCAGTGGAGATAAATCAGCAAATATATTGCTACGAGAGACATCAGAGAGTTTACTGCCTATGTTTCCTTCCAAGATGTTTATCGTTTCACGACTTACATTTAAGTCTTTTATCCATTTTGAGTTTATTTTTCTGAATGGTGTAAGTTGGAAGTCTAATTTCATTTTTTTGCATGTACCTGTCCAATTTTCCCAACACCATTTATTAAAGTGACTATCTTTTTTTTTTCAAAAAGCTCCTTTTATTTTCTACTCGAGATCATATTCAATAATAACCTGATATTATGTGCAATTGTGCGTCCATTTATTATTATTTTTTTTATAATTTTATTTTTTTAATGGGGTGACATCAATAAATCAGGATACATATATTCAAAGATAACAAGTCCAGGTTATCTTGTCGTTCAATTATGTTGCATACCCACCACCCAAAGTCAGATTGTCCTCTGTCACCTTCTATCTTGTTTTCTTTGTGCCCCTCCCACCCCCTATCCCTCTCCCATTCCCCCCTCCCCCCCGTAACCACCACACTCTTATCAATGTCTCTTAGTTTCACTATTATGTCCCACCTACGTATGGAATAATACAGTTCCTGTTTTTTTCTGATTTACTTATTTCGCTTCGTATCATGTTATCAAGATCCCACCATTTTGCTGTAAATGTTCCGATGTCATCATTTCTTATGGCTGAGTAGTATTCCATAGTGTATATGTGCCACATCTTCTTTATCCAGTCATCTATTGATGGGCTTTTTGGTTGTTTCCATGTCCTGGCCACTGTGAACAATGCTGCAATAAACATGGGGCTGCATGTGTCTTTACGTATCAATGTTTCTGAGTTTTTGGGATATATACTCAGTAGAGGGATTGCTGGGTCATAAGGTAGTTCTATTTTCAGTTTTTGAGGAACCACCATACTTTCTTCCATAATGGTTGTACTACTTTACATTCCCACCAACAGTGTATGAGGGTTCCTTTTTTTTTTTTTTTTTTTTTTTTTATAATTTTATTTTTTTAATGGGGTGACATCAATAAATCAGGATACATATATTCAAAGATAACAAGTCCAGGTTATCTTGTCGTTCAATTATGTTGCATACCCACCACCCAAAGTCAGATTGTCCTCTGTCACCTTCTATCTTGTTTTCTTTGTGCCCCTCCCACCCCCTATCCCTCTCCCATTCCCCCCTCCCCCCCGTAACCACCACACTCTTATCAATGTCTCTTAGTTTCACTATTATGTGAGGGTTCCTTTTTTAAAGAGACTATCTTTACTCCACTGTATGCTCTTACCTCCTTTGTCAAATATCAATTGACCACAAAGGCATAGGTTTATTTCTGGGTTTTCTGTTCTGTTCCATTGATCTGTGTGCCTCTTCTTATGCCAGCACCAAGCTGTTTAGAGTACAATGGCCTTGTAGTATAACTTGATGTCAGGAAGTGTGATACCTCCCACACTATTCTTCATTTTCAAGATTGCTGAGGCTATTCGTGTTCTTTTTTAGTTCCACATAAAATTTTGGAATATGTGTTCTATATCTTTGAAGTATATTATTGGTATTTTAATAGAAATTACATTGAATTTATAGATTGTTTTAGATAATATAAACATTTTAATGATGTTTATTCTTCCTATCCATAAACACAGTATATGCTTCCACATTTTTGTATCTTCCTTGATTTCTTTTTTCAATGTTTTATAATTTTCCAAGTACAAGTTCTTTACCTCCTTGTTCAAATTTACTCCTAGGTATATTTTTGTTGCAATAGTGAAGGGAATTATTTCCTTAACTTCTCTTTCAGACAGTTTATTGTTAGTGTATAAAAATGCCATTAATTTCTGATTAATTTTATATCGTGCCGCCTTGCCAAATTAATTGATCAGGTGTAGTAGTTTTTTGACTGAGACTTTAAGGTTTTCTATGTACAGTATCATGTCATCAGCAAATAATGATAGTTTTACTTCTTCTTTTCAAGTTTGGATGCCTTTTATTTCTTCTTCTTGTCTGATTGCTGTGGCTAGGACTTCCAGAACTATGTTGAATAAGAGTGGTGAAAGGGGTCACCCCTGTCTTGTTCCTGATCTTAAGGGGATTGATTTTCATTTTTGCCCATTGAGTATGATCTTGGCTGTGGGTTTGTCATAGATGGCCTTTATCATGTTCCCTGTATTCCCACTTTGCTGAGAGTTTTCATCATCAATGAGTGCTGGATTTTATCAAATGCTTTTTCTCTGCATCTATTGATATTATCATGTGATTTTTCTCCTTCCTTTTGTTTATGTGATGAATCACATTGATTGACTTGCAAACATTATACCATCCTTGCCCACCAGAATAAATCACACTTGATAATGATGTATGATTTTTTCATATATTGCTGGATCTGGTTTGCTAATATTTCATTGAGAATTTTAGCATCTAAGTTCATCAGGGATACAGGCCTATAGATTTCTTTCTTCGTCGTGCATTTATCTGGTTTTGGAATAAGGATAATGCTTATTTCTTAGAAGGAGCTTGGAAGTCATCCCTCCTCTTAAATTTTTTGAAATAGCTTGAGAAGGATAGGTGTTAGTTTTTTGAATACTTGGTAAAATTCACCGGTGAAGACATCTAGTCCAGGACTTTGTTTGCTCGGAGTTTTTTGATAACTGGTTCAATTTCATTTGTTGTAATTGGTCTATTTAGGTTTTCTGATTTTTCCAGATTGAGTTTTGGAAGATTATATGTTTCTAGGAATTTATCCATTTCACCTAGGTTGTCCAATTTGTTGGCATACAGATCTTCATAGTATTTTCTTACAATCCTTTGTATTTCAGTGATGTCCATTGTTGCTTCTCCACTTTCATTTCTAATTTTAATTATTTGAGTCCTCTCTTTCTTTTTCTTGATGAGTCTGGTTCAAGATTCATCAATCTTGTTTACCTTATCAAAAAACCAGCTCTTGGTTTCACTGATCTCCTGTATCATTTTTTAAGTCTCTATGTCATTTATTTCCACTTTGATCTTTATTATTTCCTTACTTCTACTTCCTCTGGGCTTTATTTCTTGTTCTTTTTCTAGATCTTTTAGATGTCCTTGATCTCATTTTTAACCCATTCATTATTCAATAACATGCTATTTAGCCTCCAAGTGTTTGAATGTTTTTTAGTTTTTCTATTGCAGTTGATTTCTAGTTTCAAACCACTGTGATCAGAGAAGATGCTTTATATGATTTTAATCTTTTTAAATTTATTGAGACTTGTTTTGTGTCCTAACATGTGGTCTATCCTAGAGAATATACGATGAGCACTTGAAAAGAATGTATATTCTGCTGCTTTGGGGTGAAAATTTCTAAAGATATCTATTATATCCAGTTGATCTAGTGCCTTATATACAGTCATTTAAGGCTGCTGTATCTTTATTAATTTTCTGTCTGGAGGATCTATCCATTGATGTTAGTGGGGTATTAAAATCCCCTTCTAGGCCCTGGCTGGTTGGCTCAGTGGTAGAGCGTCGGCCTGGCGTGCGGGGGACCCGGGTTCGATTCCCGGCCAGGGCACATAGGAGAAGCGCCCATTTGCTTCTCCACCCCCCCTTCCTCTCTGTCTCTCTCTTCCCCTCCCGCAGCCGAGGCTCCATTGGAACAAAGATGGCCTGGGCGCTGGGGATGGCTCCTTGGCCTCTGCCCCAGGCACTAGAGTGCCTCTGGTCGTGGCAGAGCGACGTCCCGGAGGGGCAGAGCATCGCCCCCTGATGGGCAGAGCATCGCCCCCTGATGGGCAGAGCGTGGCCTCTGGTGGGTGTGCCGGGTGGATCCCGGTCAGGCGCATGCGGGAGTCTGTCTGACTGTCTCTCCCCATTTCCAGCTTCAGAAAAATACAAAAAAAAATAATAATAATAATAAAAATCCCCTTCTATTATAGTATTGCTATTGATCTCGCACTTTATGTCCATCAAAATCTGCTTTATATATTTAGATGCTCCTACATTAGGCGAATAGATATTTGCAATAGTTATATGCTCCTGATAGATTGCTCCCTTAATCGTTATGTAGTGACCTTCTTTATCCCTTGCTATAGCTTCTGTTTTAAAGGCTATTTTGTCATATATAAGTATTGGTACCCCAGCTTTGTTTTCATTTCCATTTGTATGAAATACTTTTTTCCATCACTTCACATTTAGTCAATGTGTATCTTTTCTTCTGAGGTATGTCTCTTGTGGACAGCATATGTACAGGTCTTGTTTTCTTATCCATGCAGCTACCCTATGTCTTTTGATTGGAGCATTTAATCTATTTACATTTAAGGTTATTATTGATATGTAGTTGTTTATTGTCATTTTATTCTTTAAATGTACAATCCTCTTTTTCTCAATTTCCTTTTTTCCTTTTGCCCTTTTTACAGCAGGCCCCTTAACATTTATTACAGTACTGGTATGGTTGCAATGAATTCTTTGAGGTTCCCCCCCCCCGGGAAGCTTATCATTTCTCCTTCAATTTTAAACAATAGCCTTGCTGGATAAAGAAATCTTGGTCGTAGGTTCTTGCTTTGCATCACTTTGAATATTTCTTCCCAGTCCCTTCTGTCCTCACGTGTTTCTGTTGAGAAATTGGATGTCATCCTTATTGGGGGCTCCTTGGTAGGGAATGAACTACTTTTCTTTTGCAGTGCTTAGTTTTCTGTCTTTGTCTCTTAAATTTGGCACTTTAATTATGATGTGTCTTGGTGTAAGCCTCTTTGGGTTCCTCTTTAATGGGACTCTCTGTGCTTCTTCAACTTGTGTGACTTTTTGCTTCATCAATATAGGGAAATTCTCAGCTAAGATTTCTTCAAACAGATTCTCTATCCCTTGTTTATTTTCTTCTCCTTAAGGAACCCCTATGATACGGATGTTGTTTCTCTTCATGTTGTCATAGAGGTCTCTTAGAGTTTCCTCAGTCTTTGTGAGCTTCTTCTCTTTTTGCGCTCTGCTTCTGTGCTTTCGTTTATCTTGTGCTCTAAATCACTGATTCGATCCTCTGCTTCATCTAGTCTGCTGTTGATTCCTTCTAGTGCAGTCTTCATTTCTGAAATTGTATTTGTCATTTCTGACTGGTTCTTTTTTATGATTTCAATGTCCTTTTTGATGCTTGCTATCTCTTTGTTTAGGTACTCATTATGTCCATCTAAGATCCTTGAACATCCTAAAAATCATTATTTTAAACTTTGCATCTGTTAGTTTGTTACTTCCATTTCATTTAGTTCTTTTTATGGGGTTTTCTCTTGTGACTCATTTAGGTTACAAATCTCTGTCTACCCATTTTGTCTGTGTATTAGGTAGCACTGAGTTTGACAGTTTTATCGTGTCTTTATGAGGAAGATGGGTTCGATGGTACTGACCTACAAGCCATCTGTTTTCATTCTTCTAGGAATGCTTCTTGAGGGTAATATTTTCCCCTCTTTTTCTATATGACCATTAAATGCAGTTGGTCCTTTTGTGGTACTATTATCCCTTCAGGTTGGTTGGTTCTAAGGGTCAACCTTGATCATGTGTATTACACACTGTGCAATGTTTGTCCTGTTTGGCATATTTATTCTCCACAATGTATGGTGCCTGCTAGAATCCTCCTTTGGGAGTGCTGCTTATGTAGCTAGCTGCATCTAGGATTGATTCTGTCTGACAGCCACTACCCCTTGTGCTGGGTCTAGATCTTGGGTTGTTTGTAACTCACTGTGGGCTTCCTATCTGCAGCTACTGCTCTTTTTGCTGTTTGTGTCTGCATTTTCTGTGCCTGGGTAGTGTGGGAGGGGCCTACCTTTGTATAAGGATCTGGTTCCTCCTGCTCAGAGATGACAGCAGCTCCATAAAAGCCCCAAGCTCCGTAAGATTTGTCTCCACTTTTCAGCTCCTCCTCCTCCTCCTCCTCTTGCAGCTGCCTGGTCTTCCCACAGAGTCTTCTTTAGAAAGACTGTAGTGCGGGCTCAGACTAGCCTCACCCAACCAACTCCTGTACAGGTTACACACTTGGTGGGTTAGGGCAGCTGAGGTTGAGAATAGAATATTAGTGGGACCCCCTACTTCAGGGGTCTCTTGATCAGGAACTCAGTATAGGGAATGCGGCCCCTACTCCAGAGCTTTATCCCTCATCCACTGCTAGATACTCAAATTATATTTCTTTCCAACAAGGTGAGCAGCAAGTTCAGATCGAGTGTGGCTGACAGTCCCCTCTGCAGAAGTCCTTACAGCTGGTGAGACCCTGGTCTCAGGGAGGAAGACTGAGACAGTCATCTCCTGGGGGTGACTATGCTCCCCCAGAAGGTAGCTAAGCCTCTTGACCAGATCCAACAATAGGCTCACAGGGACCCACATGTTAAATGTCCATGTTCCAAACCTCTCCCCTACCCTCCTGCCGAATCTACCCCAGCAGGGCAATATATCCAGCACCCAGGGCAGCTGACTGTGAAGCTCTACCTTGTCCAATGCCCATGAGTCACTGTGCTGGTGTTGATCACAGAGAATGGAACTCACCTCAGCAGGGCCAGGTGTGAGGAGCCCTTCCTTAGGACACCACTCTAGCAAGAGTTGTTAGGTTTCGCACCAATGCTCTTTGCAGCTGGCTACTGGATGTGCCAGCCCTGGGCCTCCCTGGCAGGAACCAGGCACAGACCAGTGGAAGACACTGCCTGTGACTGGCCCTCAGTAACCTTCTTGGAGCCACAAGCAATCCAGAGTTTGTAGCTGCCTCTGCTGGGCCCAGGTGCTCATGGAAATACCAAGCTGCACACCTAGGCTGGCTTTTACCCACTCTAGGCCTGGGGGAAGGTCTTCTTAAAAGGCCAAGGTTCCCTCAGTCTGACCTCCTGCAGCCTCTGTCTGCTGCCTGTTGGGCTTGGCCACTGACAAAAACCTGTGGTAGAGTCTAGAGCCTGTGCAATTCAGTGATTAGGAAGTTGGTGGGTGTGGCTTCACCCCTCAGCCCCAAGTGTCAGAGTGTCCAGACTTTTTTCACAGACCTCAGTAGGGTGTGGTCCTAGAAGTCTGGTAGGCATGGCCTCTGACATTCAGACGTGTGGTCTGCTGTACTCTGGACATTTTCTACTGAGTCTCCCGTGAGGCGGAATGAACAGTCCTAGACTCAGAAGCATGTAGGGGATAGCTTCGGCCTCAACACCAGAAAACTGAGTCACTGATGTGCCCCCTGCTTCCTGGCCTCTCAGAATGACCCTGTCTCCATGACTGGGGTAGGAGAGACTCCCAAGGGCAGAGCAGTTGCTTTTCCCCAGGCTGGTGCTGCTCAGAGGGACCTGCTCCACCCAAGAAAGATGGCAATTGCAATGTTGGAGAATGACTCAGCATAGGGACTCCAGTGGCTGTCCCCCACAGTGTCTCTCCTTGGGCCTATAACTCTACACTCTCCTCATGCAACACTATTCATCTCAGCTCTCCCTCCACCAGAGCCCTGGCCTAGTGGACGTGAACAAGATTTTCTGCACGGGCCCTTTAAGACAAAGCCTGCCTCTCCGAGAGTTCCATCTCTTTCTCGCAGACAGAAACCCTGCTCTTTTCACCTCCAAATGCTGTGTGGGCTGTAGGCTGAGGCCCTGGGCCTGGGGCTGAGTACCTACAACTTTCAGGGTGACCCTCCCCGCAGTGAGAGTCCCTTTGGATCCTCGACCGTCGCTCGCTCCTGGGAGCAGGGCAGCCCTTTCCGTGTCTCCGTCCTTCCTACCGGTCTGTTTGGCTTCTTCTGTGATCCTTGGTTATAGAGTCCTCTTTGTTTAGTCCAAAGTTGGTTTTTGAAGACAATTATTCTTAAATTAAGTCCAAGGTTGGTTTTTCCAGATGATTGTTGGTAAATTAAGTTCTAATACAATTTGATCCTGGAAGGTGGCAGTTGGGACATCTGCCTACTTCTGTGCCAGGGCAAATAAATGTGTGAGCATGACATTTTATACAACGTGGTTTTAATATGGCTTACACTAATCAATGGGTTAGACACAGACCTCAAATTACACTCTTTCCCTCCTACCTCTCAACCCCTGTATTAACATCAACCATAGGAGAGTTTGACTTTAATACCAAAACCAAGAGTCAAATTTCCATGATGTCCTTCTCTCTGAAACCATCAAATATTCTGACCCAGTTCAGTGCCAATTCTTGAGTCTCTCTAGCTCTAAACACTCTGAATTTAACTGGATACTTTAAAGGTTGAATTCTGATCTCTTCTGCTCGTCACCTCTACTGGGAACATGGCTTAACTTACACAGGAAAGATTTAGGTCAGATGAAAAGACAGAATTAATAGTCAACAAAAGACTTGTTAAACATTAGACTGTGCTACTGACTCCGGAAACCTCATCCCCTGAAAATCTTTTAATAGAATTGAGAGGATGAGGGGGTCATCTGATTGACCCCAACTTCAATCAAGACCCCACAAAAATTATTCTAGGCAGTGAGGCTGCCTTATTTTTAAGGTATGTTTTTTTTTCTTTTTCTAGAGGATCAGATCACACAATCTTCCTTAAAAATCTACTGTAGTTTCTGAAAGTTTTCAGAGACCAGCGTAGACTAGAGAGCCTGGGGTTTGTGGCAGAATTAAAAGAGGGACCTTAAAAGGCATAAGTAGGAAGGAAAAATCAACGTGAAAAAAAATCCACAGAGAGGCCAGCAGACAATCTGAAGTGAGTAAGAAGATGAACAAAGATCTTCGAATTTGCTTAATTTTGTAAAATAATAGTGCTTATGATTTTTCCATGTGATCTATGTGGGGCATGTAATCCCTATGAGTTTCTGCTATCATTCAGTACGAAATGAACCACTTAATTGCCTAAAGAAAGTGGACTGGACCCAATGACTTCAGAGGTCCTTTCTTGTTCTAGAATTTGTCATTTTATTAACCTATACCTGACCCATCTTAACTACTCTAAAGATTATTGACCTAATTCTGAGAAACAGCGAAAGAAAGATTTAAGGATCCCTGATGTTCGCCTTTCATTGTTACTAAGCACATCATTAGTAACGATCCTCTTTGAAGAGCACCATCTCATCCGTACTTCAGGGAAGGAGAAAAATACACCTCTGTATTTCCTCTAAAAGAGAAATAAATGGACTCGCTGCAAGTGACAGCACCAATGCTGTTTCTTAGGTTTATGTATAGAAAACATTTGTTGAGGAAAGGCAGACTTAGAGAAATAGATGAGATACATATACAATTCCATTTGTCAGTAAAATTGTAAGCTCTCAGATTTGTCAGCTAACGAACAAAAGAGATTTGTGTTCAAGTCCTTTCTCAATTCCAGACCTCTCTCCCCACCCCTCTGACACTGGAATTGAAACTGTTCCCCAATTTACAAAAAAAAAAAAAAAAAATGAGGCCATTAGACCAAATGATTTCTGATTTCACTTCTATGATGAAACTCTATATTTATTGATGTAGATTGGAATTTTAATAGTCTTTCCTTAGAAACCCACCACATAAAGCCTTCTGAATAGTCCCATACATTTACATAAAAGGCCATTTTCTCAGACAGTGATTTACTCACTGTGAAAACTTGGGGAAGTTGGAAATCTTTCCTCGATGCCAAATAAGACCTTAAGAGCTACTGTGACTGCCATACCAGGAGGCCTGGGGCACTGGAGTTTAGTTAAAAAGGATTGAGTTGTATCTTAAACTAAATATTAGTCTGTTAGGTTCACTCTCGCTATGGTAACAACAAGAAAAAGACCTGTGCAGAGAGAAAACGTCGTATTACAAATGATTTTTTACAAGACTTGTTTACCAATCATTTAGTAATTCACTGATAATCTTATATCCTGGGAGGCAATAGGGGAACGCCCAAACTTCTTACAGTTTACACATTCAAGTTCCCACTATAAATGTCATTTATTTCATGTATATTATCTATAGTATAGGCAGACTGTGAATATACGTAAGAAAAGTATATTTTACCTGTGTTATAAAACAGACACAGCCCTGAGAGAAGTCCTTAAGACAGAATTTGTTTCAGTGGGCAACTGCATTATGAACTCATTAAGAAAAAACTCTAACCCCCTCCCCCCGACCCCCGAAAAAAAAAAAGCCTTTATATACTTCAGTAACTAAGCTCCTCAACTGAGGGCCAGGCTGGAAATGAATCACATTAAGAGCTTTCTATTCTTTTTAACGGAAGCCCCTTAATGTAGAAGTTAGATGAAGATTTTATTTCCTCTTCCAGTGAATATCTGCTTGTGTGTCAGACAAGCCAAAAGCTACCACAGTTGAAATATAGTGAGTGTCAACATTTAATCTGTCTCCTCCTTTTCCATTTGAAACCACAATGCATCATCTCAGCCTGATTAACAACAATCATCCCACTCCTTCCCTCCTACTAACTCCAGCTCTTTTTATTGCCGGGCAATGTTTGCAGTCAGCTGTCCTCGAAACATGGGAAGATGGCCTGCTGGTGACCACTGCTGACGGGCCTTGGCCCCAGAGTCCAGGATGGCAGCTGCTCTGTCTGGGGCACAGGCCTGCCTCATACGGCAGGGCACCCCCACAGCCTTCTCAGGAGGCCGGGGCCCCTTGAGTTGCCTTGCACACAGACAGAAGGAATGAGGGAGGCCCAATCTTTTTCCTAAAGACCACGGTGAGTTGTGGCCGTGGCTTTACCCTGGCCTCTCTTTGCCTATTCCATGTATGCTTTTTCTTTAAACTACCAAGGGCCAGCTGTGCACAGTGTCAACGAACTGCTCTGCTCTGAGCCCTGCACTGGGAT